>NC_133769.1:370524787-370629387 GCF_003597395.2 Chelonoidis abingdonii | reverse complement strand
AAAAAAAAAGAGAGAGAATAACGCAGAGCGAGGGTTACCTATAAACACGAAATGGACATATTGTGTATAACTAATGCAAGACATATATATATATATATATATTTAGCCTCATTTGAAGTGCCACTACGCCACATTTCTCTTTTACTTTTCCTACACACAGCAGCTGTGAGACACACTATAACTATTTCTCTTCCAGTATTTCAGAACACAGCCTAGGTACCAATATATGGCCAGGTGGTAACTTGTAAGTGCCCTAATTGGACTTGTGTTTTGCTATCGCAGTACCACAAGCGCCAAAAACCTATGGCCAACTCAGACTGGAAAAAGTATTATGCTTGGATATAAAAGTGCTGTCTGTGTACGCACACATGCCCATATGTAACATACACAAAATCTACCACCATATCCATATCCATATTATCCATTGGTAAATTAAAATCTTCCATCAGTTGTGTGAAGGATGTGCAACTAAGGAACAGATGGCAACACGACTGTATGGATGGGAAAGTGGAGTGGCCACATAACAGTGTTTAAGCAACAGTGGGCCCATCTTCAGTCCAGGGATGATTGCTCTCCAAGATGGTGGTAAACAATAGTGGAGGAATGTAGTAGGAAGCCAGAGCCAGCAACATAAATCTCTGTATCAGAGGCTGTATGAGGCCTGAGGCCTGGCTAAGTAAAGTCAAGCCTTTATTGATAGAAAGCAAAGATAATTCTGTTAGCAAGAGCACTGGCCACTCCTAAAGATAAGGTCAGGATGACAATACATAACTAGCCATGTCATGGGACAGTACTTATCTATGTCAGAGGGGCAGTAACGTAACTTGGTTGGTGTCGGGGTACACAAAGATGTCTCTCAGAGGAGTGCTTTGTTCCTAGCCTGGGGGGAACGTAAAGTCCCCACAATTCACTTGAGCTGGTCCAGTCTGACGGGCACAAATACACATGTATGTGGTCCTGGTCGAGTATGTGGATACTAGTACATGCTTTGTTTGACAATAAACTGGCTGGGTGCCTTGACCTTAGCAGATCTGTGGTTCATTGGATGGTTCACCTCGAAGGTCTGCCATGCCAACGTTTGTCAGAGCTGGGGACAGCACACAGGGAGAACACGCACATGCATCCCAAAATCTAAGCACAGCAATCACAGTGTGCTGTTTGGAATCGAGGAAGCTGGAGTGGGGAGAGTGCAGATAGGTGGTCCAGAAGTATACTGGGGAGTTAAGACAATGGTCCTTTCATTGAATAAAATGCCTGAATTACGTCAAAACCATCAACAATCAAAATTGGAAACAAACTGAGTGAAGTGTGACACCAGCTGCAGTTCTGTTGCTTGTCAGGGGAAAGAGACCTGAGACCAGCCCACATGCACTCGGGGTCAGGAAAGTCCCCAGCAGAGGCCTTTGATCACGAATCACAAGGCTGCTGCCTGTCTGTGTTTCCACCCCTCTCTGCCTCACTACCCCCATGGCCTGCCTGTCTGTGACACACTCCTACGCCATCACAACCCCGGCGCTGCTGTTCTCTGTGACCACCCTCTGCCTACCTCAAACTGCAGCACAGCCCACCTGTCCATGTAACCCCTGCCTGCCCCGACAACCACCACATGCCGCCTATCCTTTGCTACCGCATATCCTGCAGCCCACAAATTCCAGCCCTCTCACACAGGTGATATACCCCTCACCTCAGGATGCAAACCAAAGAGCCCGATTCCACAGTGAGAGCTTCACAAGAAATAGTTCCACAGACTGATTAAATTCGTGTCGTGCTGCACTGGGGAAAGGGGAGATCAGCCTGAATTGCCTTTCCCTGGGCTGAAGGGACCCAGCCAGCCAGCTCAGCTGTGCAGGAAGGACAGAGGAACAAGAACTGGGCGGGAAGGAAGAGAGATGTGGGAGACTTAGAAGGAAGGCACTTGAGTAACTCTTTCCTCAAACAGAGCTTTTAACATGTGCAGTCACATTAGAAAATGCAGACACCCCTTCCTGAAGTGTAGTTAGGCTGCCTCACAGAAGGAGGGACAGTTCGGATTGCAGAGAGTGTCCAGAAGACAATCTGCTACAGCGTTGTCACATTCCACTACAGTACCTGAGACATCCCCACCCTCATAATCTCGTTTGGTCTGTGCTTAGACAGAATGTGCGTTTCCCATTTTTCCCAGTTCGGGAATTCTAACTTACTGTGAGTTGATATGCAACGTCCCTTTCCCCGCTCCCTGCACATTCCACACACACAATGCGTTCCTGGATCTCCTGAGTTCCTCTAAGCCAAAACATGCTTTTATTTTAACTGGCCTTTTTCTGCTTTCTCATCCTCTCCAGAAGCAGAAGATGCAGGCTACAGAGAGGGCAGACCTCTCTCCCCCAAAAAAAAACTGTTATCCTGAATTGTTTCACCAACCCTAAAGCCTGTGAGTTTGAGATTTTCAAGCAACTCTCCTGCAGTTCTTTGGTCCGGAAAGCCTCACTCATCCTTAGAGGCCACAGAAAGTCCTCCCATTGAACCACTGGAGGCTCCCGTGCGGTGTAATCAGGCCATTTATTTTAAAGTCCCTAGCATGTGGGATTTAGGGTGACTCCTGGCTGTGTTGGGAGTTTTTGCCACTGAAACTTCCAAGGACCAAGATTTCACCCTTAGTGGTTACACTTGGGCTCTGAGCGTGAAAATCATAGCTTCATGTCCTTGCTACAGAGAGTGTTGTTGTGTACAGCACTAAAAGAGTTGGAAGGAAACCCCCAAGTGCTCTGAGATCGCGTTGAAAATGAGGATTTCAAAACCGCATGGGCCCTGGTATTTCTCCCAGAGGGCCAGTGGCAATCCTGGAGTGACCAGTGAAGGCAGAATGTGAGAGCAGAATCTGGCCCATGTGTGGCCTTTTCTTGTGATCCCTCCTGGTAATCACAAATACCCCACTGCAGAGGCTTGGCCTCATTTCCTTAACATGCCTTGAAATTGCTGAAATTGGAAAACTTGAGTGGACCAGAAAAAATCCACATAACTAAAATAAGGAAGCTACTGAGAACAGATAAAGAGGACAAGTAAGAACCAAAGCAACTAACAAACAAATATTGGTCTAAACCTTTTCTCTGAGTACAGTTTATAATTCCATGTTTTACCATGTCAATCCCCCGGTTGTTTCTGACAACACTAAACAGTTCAAGTTGCCGTCCTGGTGAATTCCTGCCCAGCTGGTTTTTTATTTGGGAACCCTTGAACTCTTCTTGAGCCTTAGTTCTAACTTTAGTTTCAGAAGCTGGTAACTCACCAAAACTTATATTCTTATGTCTTTAGAGCTGAAAATAAGACCACTGCCAGAACTTCAGCCTGAGAGCCTCCCTGGGAGTAAAGAAATGATTCTCCGATAACAGAGCAAAAGATCCTGTGGCCGCTATAGACTAACAACGTTTTGGAGCACAGCTTTCGTGTGAATACCAACTTCGTCGGATGCATGCACCCACGAAAGCTCATGTTCCAAAACGTCTGTTATCTATAAGGTGCCACATGATTCTACCTCGTTATCTCTAGCTTGCTTGCTAGCATATATATACCTACCCCTGGAAATTTCCACTACCTGCGTCTGACGAAGTGGGTATTCACCCACGAAAGCTCACGCTCCAAAACGTCTGTTAGTCTATAAGATGCCACAGGATTCTCTGCTGCTTTTACATCTCTTCTCTGTAGACCACAGTGGGGAGGTTCTTGGGCTGCAGATGGCCCACGAGCTGGGACTTTGAGACTTCTGGCTTAGATGTACTTTTTTATCTATCAGCATTTCCGTGCCGCTGCCCATCGTCATAGAATCTGAGTATCTTCTGCTCCCTTCCCAACTGACAAGCCCTGTACTGAATCCCTGAAAACGCAACATGCACATGGAAAGGCTCTGCAGATCCGTGTTTCAAACACAGAGGAATAGCCCCTCCCATTTGATTGTCCCTGCTTAGTTATAAACCCCCATAGGATGATAACTTGCCATGGGCAGGAGCAGCTTCCAGAACCCCTTCAGTGCTCAGCATGTGCCCTGAAGTCTGGGGACTGTTAGAGTCACTGTATAGGCTATAATTAGGAGAGGGAGGGTGGAGGGAGATGTTCAGAGGCACGAATGTGAGTTAGGTGCCCAATGTCCATCCGCATTCAGTGGGACTCTGATGTCTACTGCCCTTGTGCCTTTGACAATCTATTACAATCTTAGCCTTCACAATATCCTCTGGCAAAGAGTTCCACAGCATAGTTCCAAGGAGTTCTTGGCACTTAGGTCCATCAATGGCTATTAGTCAGGATGGGCAAGGATAGTGTCCCTAGCCTCTATTTGTCAGAACTGGGAAGGGGTGACAGGGGATGGATCACTTAATGATTACTTGTTCTTTTCATTCCCTATGAAGCACTTGACATTGGCCACTGTACGAAGACATCCCAGGATACTGGGATAGATGGACCATTCATCTGACCCAGGATGGCCATTCTTATGTTCTTATAAAGGTCAAAATGTTTAGGGGTTCCTTTGTCACAGGTTTTCCTTACCCCTCTAGAATCATGTCATGATGGAAGGTGTTTCCCAAGCCTGATCCTGTGGTGAATATTTAGTTAATGCATATAATTGTAGGATATAATTCTTCCATTGTACTCTGCATTGGTTAGTTCTCAGTTTGAGTATTGTGTCCAGTTCTGGGTGCCACATTTAAGGAAAGAAGTGGACAAACTGGAGAAAATACAGAGAAGAGCAACATTTTTTTTTCAGTCTTCCCTCATAGGTCATGTATTCTAGACCTTTAATCATTCTGAGAAGAGCAACAATATCCTCTGGCAAAGACTAAGAGGGGACATGATAACAGTTTTCAAGTACATAAAAGGCTGTTACAAGGAGGAGGGAGAAAAAATGTTCTTCTTAATCTCTGAGAATAGGACAAGAAGAAGTGGGCTTAAATCGCAGCAAGGGCGGTTTAGGTTGGACATTAGTTAAAAAAAGGTTCTAACTCTCAGAGTGGTTAAGCACTGGAATAAATTGCCTAGGGAGGTTGTGGAATCTCCATGATTAGGGATTTTTAAGAGCAGATTGAACAAATACTTGTCAGGGATGGTCTAGATAGTACTTTTTGCTGCCTTGAGTTCAGGGGACTGGACTAGATGACTTCTCAAGGTCCCTTCCAATTCTGTGATTCTATTATTCTAGTCTATGATTCTATAACACATGTGTATCTGCTTGTAATTGTATATGGGAGATAATCAACACCAATTTCCATTTGAACTAATAAAAGAATTCTTGTGTGGAAACTTAGTTGTGCTTAACCTTAATAAACTTAATAGGGAAATTATTTCCAATATCTGGCCTTCCTGGTGATATTGGGGAGGAACTGGAACTACTTTGGTGAAGTTGTGAAGGAATAGGGGGAACTGGGAAGGTGGAGGGTGACACCCTGGTGAGAGTATGTGTAGAACTAGCAGAGTTGGTAGGAACAGGGGAAGAAAAAACTGATGCTGTGGAGGGTACTTTCAGCCAGGCCAGTGGGCCTGCAAAAACCACAGCCCTCAACAGCTTCCAGAATGCATTCACCCAAGGAGTGGCTATCCTGGCCATGACACAAGTTTGCTCAGGAACGAGGGAAGACCAGATGATCAGTTATAGCTAAGGTTAAGAAATTGTTGCAATTGTTTTTAGTAAAAGTCACAGACAGGTTACAGGCAAAGAACAAAAATTCATGGAAGCCCATGACCTGTCTGTGAATTTTACTAAAAAATAATGAGGGATGGGGGAACTGACAGGGGGAGGATTAAACCCCAGTCAGGAGGATGAGAGCCTGAGCCCCACTTCAGGAGGGGGAGGGTCCAGCACCTGCTGCCACAAGGCGAACAGCTCCATGGCCCCTGCTGCAGCCCCAGTAGCTCAGAGCTCTGGAGCCCCTGCCACAGCCCCAGAATCACAAAGCTATGGGAGCCCCTGCTGCCTGTGGCAGCTCAGAGCTCTGGGTCCCACCACCGCCTGCAGGGGCTGAGAGCTGCTGGGTCCTTGGTCACCCAAGGCAGCTGAGAGCTCAGGGTTTCCCACTGGCTGATAGCTCTGGTGCGCTGCCCTGGGGCTGACGCGGAAAATGTCACGGAGGTCTCTGAAAGTCACAGAATCCTTAACTTCCGTGGCATAATCTTCCCCATTCACCACAGCGAGTTGTCCATAGGCTTGGCTAAGGATAAGTAGCGGAACCTCAGTGACTGAGGCAGTGACCACACTTTGAGCAGGAGGCACAACAGTCACTGACTTGCTCCAAACCAAACAGTTGTTCGCCACTGGGCTCAGACTGTCAGCTGGCTGTTGTTAAGTGCTGAAGGCTGGAATGTTGTTGCCTCGTTAACGCTGTTCAAGCTGCTCTGTGCTTCTGTCCTTGGAGCTCTAGTGTTATCAGTATTCACAGACAAGGCAGCCTGCTCATTCAGCAGACATCAAAATGTTACTCGTAAAAAGAAACCACACGCACAGTTCATTGACAAAGACTCCCAGCCAGGTTTATTTCCCTCCAGGTATAATTCTAGCAGTCTGCCCATGAACAAAATGAGCTTATGAAATTCCTCTCCCAGGTGGAAATACTCCAAGAAATCCTTACTGATCAAGGACCTAACTTCACTTTACAACTAATGAAAGGACTGTGCAGTCTAAATGAGGGTAACAGCATTAGGAACATTGATCTACCATCCCCAAACTGATGAATTGGTGGAGCGATTTCACAGAACTTTGATGGTTATGTTAAATAATTGTGTAGTTTCAGAATCCAAATACTGGCACCAATTATTCCTCCGCCTCCTTTTTGCTATCAGGAATGTGCCTGAAGCCTCCAAGATTTCTCCCTTTGAACTGCTGTCTGGGAAGTGGCCAAAGGGTTTCCAGACCTGCTTGGAGAACCACAGAACACCAAAGATCCCAGACAATGAACACAGTCCAGTACATTCTTCAGTTAAGAAATTACCTCAAGACTTTACAGACATTTGCTAGAAGAATTTGCTAAATGCACAACAGGTACAAGAGAAGGCCTATAACAAGGGAGTCCAGCCGCAAGGGTTCACACTGGGTGATTGAGTGACTTGCTCCAGTTCAAATTAGTGGTTTGATGGCAGAGACCATTTGAGGTAGTGAGGCACTTGAGCCCCATCAACTATGATGTCCAGCATCCAGAAAAGAAAAAGAAGACTCAGATAAGAACATAAGAGTGGCCACATTGGGTTAGACCAATGGCTCATGTAGTCTAGTATCCTGTCTTCTGACAGTGGTCAATGCCAAGTGTCCCACAAGGAATGAACAGAACAGGGAATCATGAAGTGATCCATCCCCTGTTGCTCCTTCCCATGTTCTGGGAAACAAGAGGCTAGGGACACTTCAAGGCATAGATTTGCATCCCTGCCCATCCTGGCTAATAGCCACTGATGGACCTTTCCTCCATGAACTTATCTAATTCTTTTTCAAACCCTGTTATAGTCTTGGCTTTCACATCATCCTCTGGCAAAGAGTTCCAATAGTTGTCTATGTGTTGTGTGAAGAAATCCATCCTTTTAAACCTGCTGGCTATTAATTTCCCGAACAAATTATGTTCATTTATGTGTCTGACAACTTTGTTCTTTACTATAGTTTCAACCAGTCTGCCCGGTACTGAAGTCAGGCTTACCAGCCTGTAATTGCTGGAGTTACCTCTGCAGCCCTTTCTAAAAATTGACATCACACTAGCTCTCCTCCAGTCATTTGGTACAGAAGCTAATTTAAATGATAGGTTACAGACTACAGTTAATAGCCCTGCCATTTCACATTTGAGTTCCTTGAGAACTCTTGGGTGAATCCCATCTAGTCCTGGTGACTTATTACTGTTTAGTTTATCAGTTTGTTCCAAAACCTTCTGTAATGACACCTCAGTATGACAGTTCCTCAGATTTGTCACCTAAAATGAATGGAATCTCTCTCACATCCTCAACCGTGAAGATCGATGCAAATAATTCATTTAGTTTCTCCGCAATGGCCTTATGGTCCTTGAGTGCTCCTTTAGTATCTCGATTGTCCAGTGTCCCCACTGGTTGTTTAGGAGGCTTCCTGCTTTTCATGTACTTGATTTTTTTTTTTTTTTTTTGCTATTTCTTTTTGAGTCTTTGGGTAGCTGTTCTTCAAATACTTTTTTAGACTTTCTAATTATATTTTTACACTTCATTTGCCAAAGTTTATGCTCCTTTCCATTTTTTCTCCCTAGGATTTAACTTCCACATTTTAAAGGATGCCTTTTTGCCTCTCACTGCTTCTTTTACTTTGTTGTTTAGCCATGGTGGCTCTTTTTTGGTTCTCTGACTATGTTTTTTAATATGGAGTTGAGCCTCTGTCATGGTCACTTAGGACTAAGACTAGAGTGTCCCCAACCAGTGTACTCTCTTCACTGACTTTCTCATCACTACATTAAGTTCAAACCAAATAGAATTTATTAAATATCAATTGTAAGAAAAATAGGGAAAAATGGGAAATGTTCAAGGAAACAAGAGACCCCGCTCTGTGGGCACAGGGACATCACACACAGCTGTCTCTGGGATGTAAGGAAAGTTCACAGAATTTTCCTCACGTGCCCCAGGCCTCCTGCCCAGGCCCTGGCTCTCTGCCTTGATAGCAAGGGTCAGATACTTGCTCTGGCAGTGGCCACACACACCAAGACTCTAGGTGGCAGGATCTTCTCCCCAGTATCTGCCCTTCCATCAGATTCATGTATCCCCACTTCCCATGGCCCCACCTTGCTCTCCCCAGCCACTCTTTGTGCTCAGCTGTCATGTTACTTGTGTCATAGTCGGCATCCACTGTCCTAGCTCTGGCCTCGCAGCTTCCCAGTGGAGCTGAACCCTGGCTGCCCACTGACGTAGCTGGTCCATGCTGACCCAGCTCCTAGTTCTGGTTTGCTCCAACTGCTGCTGCCCAGCTCTGCCTCAGCATCGCTGCTCTGCCTTTGGCCCAGCACTGCCTTCTGGTCTGCTTCTCTGGCTCTTATTTTTCTGGCTGCTGCTGATCCGCCTCCAGCTCAGCTTGAGGTGCTGGAAGTTTGTCAGATTTCTACTGCATTAATAGCCCCAAATCTCTAAAAAACTAACCTAAAAGTAACCCAATCTATGCCTTTAAGCAAAGATATTTTTTATTAACACATTGGTCTATACATCAAGTAACAAATGAAAGCTTTTCCTAGACACCTAGTACAGATCAGGTTAAAAAAAAACAACCTACAAGCCCCAGCAGAAGTACCTCCATATTAGCAACAAAGTTATGAGATAACAATGAAATTCAAAATCAAAACCCCAATACTGGTACTTGTATCTCGATTGAGGGTTGCCAAACAAAAACAGGAAAGGATGGCATGACAAATATCCCAAAATGAGCCCAAAATATATGCAGTGTAAAAACAACAATAGCATTATTATATTATTTATTTCTGTTTTCATTAAATGACGGTAGTCAGTGTCCATATTTTGAGTTGAATTGGTTTGTTACTGTTAGTCTGAAAGGCAACATTTTATCCTCAGTAGAATGCTTCTGCTCCTGGTCATGCATACCAGCAGTGACCAGTGCAATCATTTCTTTCCTTGGTGCAAACTCTTCACAACAGATTTTGTGGCATTGCATGTATACCAATAAAAACATCTTGTTGCCATCTGAGAAAATAGTCTTTCAATTGCCTTGTTGCTAAAAGGGAGAAAGAGCAATGAAAGACAAAACAAGCCAAGTTAACTAAAATCTTTGTCCCCAGTGGCATCAGTGTATTCGAGTTCTTGAACCCAAAAATGATCTACTTGATTTCTCTGAGTATGAGGCCAGTGAACCATGAGCAAAATTCTCCACTGTTGTTCTAACTTTTCAAGGTCTCCACAAAACAATGGAAAAATTGAGATATCATAGAATCATAGAATATCAGGGTTGGAAGGGAGCTCAGGACGTCATCTAGTCCAACCCCCTGCTCAAAGCAGGACCAATCCCCACATAATCATTCCAGCCAGGGCTTTGTCAAGCCTGACCTTAAAAACCTCTAAGGAAGGAGATCCCAATACCTCCCTAGGTAACCCATTCCAGTGCTTCACCACCCTCCTAGTGAAAAAGTTTTTCCTAATATCCAACCTAAAATTCCCCCACTGCAACTTGAGACCATTACTCCTTGTTCTGTCATCTTGTATCACAGAAAACAGTCTAGATCCATCCTCTTTGGAACCGCCTTTCAGGTAGTTGAAAGCAGCTATCAAATTCCCCCTCATTCTTCTCTTCTGCAGACTAAACAATCCCAATTCCATCAGCATCTCCTCATAAGTCATGTGCTCCAGCCCCCTAATATTTTCTGTTGCCCTCTGCCGGACTCTTTCCAATTTTTCCACATCCTTCCTGTAATGTGGGGCCCAAAAATGGATACAGTACTCCAGATGGGGCCTCACCAATGTGGTGAGGCCTCACCAGTGTCAGCCAATCTAGGTCGTGATGGACTTACTGCTGGAAGAAATTCAATCACCTGCACATTTGGTGGCAATCTCCATTTCATCTGTTTCACAAACTCCAAGATTAGTCTTGACACCTACTTTTGACATCTTTGACAACGGGAATGGTTAGTGTGTGTTTTGAAAGTTCCAGCTGAAAGTGACTCCAAAATTGATTGTGCAAAGTGATAAGTTAGTGGACTCCAAGGCAATGTTATAGTTTACCACAACAGTCTGTTATTTGGGTTTTTGAGAAGCCCGAGCAGTGGCAACCTAATTATTTCAATCCAGGAGGTATCAGAATAACTCAATGGGAACACAGAAATTCTGTCTCTTCAAGGATTAAATGCAAGTAATTGTGTTCTTGTCTAACACTGAAGATTATTAGATTTAAGGTCGCACAGACATAAGTAAAGGTTAGAACATCCCAATTATTTACCTAATATCTGAAACTGTATTGTATAATTAACAGCAGGTTCGTAGTGGCCAGTTACTGGGAAGAGAAGGTGTCAGGAAAAATGTCTCTCCGAATGGCTTCCGAGAACTGCTCCAAAGCACACTGTATTAGCTAATCTTTTATAATTTCTAGAAAACACATAGGTCATGGTGACCCCTACTCGATTATCATTTTTCCTAACTTTCAATACACTTCTAATATCAGAGGTGTCTAGGCTCAAGGTTTTCATCCATTTATTTTCTTTCATTATCATTTATTGCCCACTCTTCCCATTCTGATTAGGAGAATCTGCCAGCTACATTTTGACCTTGCATCTAAAACCCTGCTTTCCAATTAACTCTAAACTATGTGGTGTTCTCTTTTATTAATTTCTAGTGGCCGAATGCAAATCATATGATTGCAATTGTCTTGATCACATTCTGAGGTATCACAGTCCTCAAATCCAGGGTAGCAAAATCCAGTTCTCAAGAATACACAGTTTCACAACTCTCACCAATGAGCTCTAGTAAAATGTCCTCAATTCCTGGAGCAGCTTTCCTGTATTAGCACTTTCCAATGGAAACATTTGCTTTATCCTTCCTGAAGGATTGGACATAGAAAAATCAGGTAAATTTTGCTCATCGGATCACTGTACATTATTAAAGAAGTCCAGCATTGCACTTGCTTTCCTTGTCTTTGGCTGTCAGAAAGCATAGCTTCAGTTAGTCAGACTGATCAAGAACCCTGTTCAAACAGGCTGTAATGGAAAGCCACCTTGCTTCAGAAACCTGTAATATCTTCTCATGGTCTGGAAGTCACTGAAAGGCGGAGTGATAAGGTGTGTGTAGGTGGGGGCTGGTGGGGGCTGGTAAAACAGATTAGGTTATGGTTAGACAGTTGTAACTCACCAACAGAGAACTTGGTATTTGGTGACAGAGTGCTAAGATGTTAGGTGTGAGGAGCTTCTCAGACTTCAATTTTCCACAATGCTGAGCTCAGCCATACTGGGACAGAGCACAAATGATGGGTAAGTATCCTGTCCCCCTCTTGTCACACAGGATTAAAGTCAGTGACCCCCAGGTGAGTACATTCTGGAGGTGCATTTGCCAACTTTTTCACGAAGCTCTTTGTTTTTGACACCATAAATGATAGGATTGAACATGGTGGGAAGAAGGAAATAGAGGTTGGCCAAGATGATGTGAATGTCGGGAGCAATGCCCTGACCGAACCGATGTGTCAGAGTGGAGAAGAAGAAGGAAGGATAAGACATCAGCATCACACAGATGTGCGCTGTGCAGGTGTTGAGAGCTTTCTTGTGGGCTTTCTTGGAGGAGATTCTGAGGACAGCCCTGATGATCAGACTGTAGGATAGTGCAATGAGTGTCAGGTCTGACCCATTGACTACAAATGCTATCACCAAGCCATACATCCTGTTAACAGTGATGTCCCCACATGACATCTTTGCCACAGCCATGTGGTCACAGTATGCATGGGGGATAATGTGTTTGGCACAGAATGGCTGCCTGCTCAGGAGCAGGGGCAGGGGCAGGATGCAGAGAACAGCTCTTATCAAACCCACTAGCCCTAGCTTAGCTATTCGTGCATTGGTGAGGATGGTGGTGTATCTCAAAGGGTTACATATGGCAACATAGCGATCGAAGGCCATTATCACAAGGACGGCTGAGTGCATCGCAGTACCCGCATGAAGGAAGAACATCTGGGTAAGGCAGCCACCCACCGTAATTTCTTTCAAATTGAACCAAATATACACAATGCCTTTGGCATGATGGAGGTAGACGTGCCAATTTCAGTGACAGCCAGCAGGCAGAGAAGCAGGTACATCGGCTTGTGCAGGGTCTGCTCTTTGCTTACAACAAACAAAAGCGTGAAATTTCCCAACAAGCCGATAATATAGAACATAGTGAAAGGGACGGAAATCCAAATGTGAGCAGCTTCCAAGGCAGGGATCCCCGTTAGTGTGAATGTTGATGGATCAGAAGGGGTGAGGTTGAAAGATGCCATGAGGTGGTAGATGCGTTGACCGGGCTCAGAAATGCTCAAGGTTCCTGTGAAGGGGGGATTACACACTTTATAACAAATAGCAGGGTAAATATTTTATGGTTATTAGCAATCTAGAAAAGGGGGTGAGCAGTGAAGTGACAACATTTACAGATGGCGCCAGATTATTTAGGTCAAAGTGAAGTCCAGAGAAGTCCAGTCACAGGGAGCTAACCAAGCCAGGTGAATGGGCAGCATGATAACAGACAAACTTAGATGTAAATAACTGCAACATCTATGCCCATTGGAGGGAAAAGCTTGAACTCTTCAAACACCTTACAAGGTTCTAAATTAACTGTATGAACTCAAGACAGGGACCTGGGCATCATGGTACACAGCTCTGAGAAACCCTGCTCACAGTGCAAGCATGGACAGAAACTAAGCAGATCTCTGGGATCCAGGAGGAGGGGGATGGGGAATCATAGAGAAAATACAATGCCATGAGATCAGTCAGACAATGTATCACGCTCCTCTGGTCTCCTCTGTGTAGTACTGGGCACCCTTCTCACACAGGATATTGCAGAACTAGAAAGGGCTCAGGGAAGGGCAATGAGAATGATCAAGGGTTCAGGGAAAATCTCATACAGAGAGAGGTTGAAAAGACTGGGATAGTTACCTTACATGATATGGATGAGAAGGGAAATGAGAAACGTCTATAAAATACTGACTGATAGAGAGTAGATGACAATGTGTTCTCCCTTTCTCATAGCACAGGATCAAGAGGATATTCAATTATCTGGAACATGGCAAATTCAAAACAGATACAAAACGAATGTTTTCTTCAGTCAATGCCTAATTAGACTGAGGAACTCATGGCCACAAGAGGTAGTTAAGGTCATGAGCTAAGCAAGAATCAGGAAGGATTTGGACATTTACATGGACAGTGAGACTATCCAGTTACTATAGTTACCACTAAATAAATGTTTTGGACAGCCCCTACACCCATGTGTTTCAGGGCAGAAGCCAATCTCTAGCTGTTAGGCATTAGGGTGACATCCTCAAGACGGTTCGGTTATCCATGTACTGCTGGGTTTCTTACACCTTCTTCTGCAGCACCTGCGGCTTTCACTGTCAAAGAGAGGACACTGGGCTAGATGGACCATAGGTCTGAGCCACAATGAAATTCCTGTGTTGGAGAGAGGGAAACGCCAGCAGCAGCAGCTCAACCTCTGCAGGGAAGGAGAGAGGGACAGACCCGGTGGGAGGGAGGAAGGACGGGGAGAGGAAAAGGAGCCAGCGTGAATAACTCTTCATTCAAATGGTAAAAACCTTTAATATACAACAGCCTGTTACGAACCCAGACACACCTTCCTGAGGCTGCTTTTCTGTGTTGGCAGTTGCTGACATTGTCATGAGGCTGTAGTGGGGCTGCTTCTGGGAGGAGGAATGGTCCGGATGGGGGATGGTGTCAGAGACAATCTGCTACAGTGTGGTCCACGTTATGTAACCGACTGAGACACCCGCCGTCTCCATGAGGCCTCGTTGCGCCTCTTTGGTCTATGCGTTAGGCAGGATTTCTATTCCCTAGTTTGTATGGTTTCAGGGCTCTGTGCCACTGTGATCCAGATACTGCATGTCTTCCCACACACACATAGCATGTTCCTGGACTTCCACTGGTGAGATTTCCAACACAGCCTGGTTTCTGCTAAGCTAGAAACATGCTTTTCTTTTTACTGCTTTTGGTGCTTCTCGTCATCTCCAGACCCAAGATGCAGGGGCTCAGAGAGACCAGACCCCTCTCCCTCCCTGAATATTTTTTTTATTCTAATTCTTTTAAACCTTTAGGCCTGTGAGTTTGAGATTTCAGTAACTTTCCTGTCAGTTCTTCCTTGGGCCAAATGAGCTCACCCGTCCTTAGACGCCACAGAATTACTGTAGTTAAACTCACTGGAGGCTCATGGCTGGTGTAAATTAGGCCATTTATTTAAGTCCCTACATGTAGATTTAGGGTGAACTCCTGGCTGTCTTTCACAATGGAACCATATTAAACCTCAGTGTTTAACTTTTGGCTCTGAGCTGTGAAAATCATGGCTTCAGGTCCTGCTACAGAGAGCAGAATTCTGTTAGGATGCTGAAAAAGTCTGCAGGAAACCCTCAGTTTATATGGCGCTCTGAGACTGCCCATGAAGGACAGGGATTTCAAATACAGGGGCCCTGATTTTGCCTTCAGGGAAGCGAATGTCAACCTGGAGTGACCCACTGAAGGCAGAATGTGAGAACAGAATCTGGCCAGTGTGTGACTCATTCTTGTTGTGAACCCTCTGATAACACTGATAACCACTGCACGGGCTTTAGCTTCACTTACTAACAGGGCAGTAAAGTTGTTGAATTGGAAAACTTGAGCAAACAAGAGGAAAATTCACATAAACCAAAAAAGGAAAGCTACTGAGACTGATAAAGAACACAGTAAGACACAAGGAACTGATCTTAATAACAAATAATTGTCTAAACTATTTCCAATATGTTTGTTATTCCAATTATACCAGGTAAATCCCTTGGTGTTTCTGACAATACTGAACAGTTTAAGTTGCCAGGCTGGAGAATTTCTGCCCAGATAGTTCTTGACTTGAACCCTGGAATCCTTCCTAAGCCCTGAGCACTAACTTTAATGCAGAAACAGGCAACTCACCAAAATCCCGTTACGCAGAGAGGAAATCTCCTTACAGCGACAGGAAGGCAGAGCCCTGAGAATCACTGTATGAATCTCACGTCTGACACTTAGAGCACTGGACAGCGATATTTATGATTCTCCTAATCAGTCCCTGCAGATTCTCCAGGTGGCAGGACTCTCAGATAATTCCCTCAGCTTCGTGAACAGCAGGAAGAGCAGAAAATGTACCCTGCATAACTTCAGCCTGAGAGCTTGCCCTGGGAGTGAAGAAATGATTTGCTGATACCAGGGAGCTCAGACTGTCAGGGCAAACTGAGTCTTGCAGACTGTTCAGCAGACTGTTTTATGAGGGAACAGCCTAATCTGTTGCCCTGGGGCCATTTCAGCATGGTGATATTTTAGGTGTGTGTGCCCTGCTGGGGCAAGAACAGCCAACAGCTACATCTGGATTTGTAGGGGGGGTTACAGTCCCTCCCTCATGCCTGTGTCACAGGTTCCTGGGGGCCTAATTTGGGCTCTGGAGGCTATGAATGTGTTGGGTTGTCACCCCTGGGGTGCAGTCTGGTAGCCGAGGGAACTGCTGCACCCCTCTAACCACCCATCTGAGCTGGCCCATTTCCACACTGCTTTGCTGATGATTCAGCCTCTCTGGGCTCTGTTATCTCCCAGCATAACAGCAGATGGCGCCACGCATCCAAACAGAGCTACTTAGGCGCTTACCTAAGCCACCCAAGTACAAACAGCAGACAGCAGGTGTTAGAGGGCTTCCCCTTCACTATCTCCTCTGGTTACTGCCATACAGAGGGAAAGCAGAAAACCAGAAGTCCCAAGTGCAGGCAATGCAATGTTTATTGGGGTTAGTTACCAGCAAGCATGCGAACTGAAATCCTGTTTAGAGGAACCTGGAATTGGACATGAATTTAACAAAAATGCCCTCCAACCTCAGGATGTATGTTTGGAAATAACTGAAGGAAAATACCATTATGATACTAACCCATTTATAAGTAATAATTCTGTGTTTGTCTATCTAGAGAATCATTGTGTGTGTCTTAAAAGTTGGTGTCCTATACATCTTGTTAATATTGTGCATAAAGTAAATCATAATCCTTTTGAGAATAAAGGTTTCTGTCGTATTGTAGCAATTAGGGGATGTGATTTTGAATTTCATGTACCCAAATTTCAATGTAGTAGGTTTAAAGTGTCTTATACGTTGTATTCTATTGTAAAACCTGTGCCTCCTGGAATGAATCTAACTGCTTTACAAACATTGCTTTTACACCCTGATTTACAAAACCAGTTATCTACTGCAAAACAGGAAGGTCCTAGAGTCATGGTTACCGTGCATCATAATGCCAATGAATTTAAATGAGTATTTGTCATTTGCAAATTATGCCATCATAACACCAATGAAATTAAATGGGTATTTGTCATTTGAAAATTATGCCATCATAACACCAATGAAATTAAATGGGTATTTGCCATTTGCAAATTATGCCATCATAATGCCAATGAAATTAAATGGGTATTTGCAAGAATTGGCCAAGACCTTTCACACCCGTGGTGGAAAGTGTTATTGGGATGGTTCCCCACTGGCTCAGGCATCCTGAATTTGGCCCTACACCTCATCATAGAAATCTTGGGGTGCCAATTAGTAGTGGTTTTTGTTACCAGCCTAATGACATGCTGGATCTGGCGCAAAATCCAGCGATTTCAAGTCCCTTGACAGATGAGTCAGTGATTACTGCCACCAACACTTGTACCCCCAGGAAGGAAACATATTGAACTTGTCACCCCTCCCTCAAGTGAGAGAGTAGGTTAAAATGACCACTTGTTAGTTGCTATGCTGGTGTGCTAAGTATGAGATGCCAACAAGAATTGTATTACTTCTTTGTGACTCTGTGTTTTATATCTTTGATTAATTTTTCATTCATTTTAATAAAGATCTTAACATTCTGGTATCGTCCTCAGTATAAGTCCTTGGCACACAGAACCTGAGAGTCTGCTCATGTTGTTGAACATCCTGAGTTCTCTAACCCTGTAGCCTGACTTAGGACAAGAACCTAAATATCTTTTGATCAGATCACTGGTAAGCCATAATCAAACTAGCCCATAAATTCAGGTGAACAATATACAAACTAACATGAAGAACGTTTTCTAAAAGTTCGTCTTGCATCTTATTGCACAGTTTTGTTTTTATAAAGTTTACTTGAGAAAACAGTCTTTCAACTGCAGCATTGCTAAAAAGGTAGTGACAGAAACAAAAGAGCAAATAAGCGAAGTTCACCAAAGTCTTTGTCCTCAGCGGCATCTGTGTATTTGAGAACTTCAACCCAAACATGCTCAACTTGACTGTCCTGAATATGAGGCCAGTGCACCTCCATTAGCAAAACTCTCCATTGCTGCTCCAACAGTCCAAGGTCTCCACAAAACAATGGCAAAAATGAGATATCAGCCAATCTAGTCGTGAAAGACTTAGTATTGCAAGCGATTCAATCACCTGGATGTTTGGTGGCAATCCCTGTTTCATATGTTTCACAAACTGCAAGATGCAATCTTGACACCTACTCTTGACATCAGGAATGGTTAGTGTATGTTTTGAAAATTGCATCTAAAAGCAACAGCAGTCCCATTCTCAAAAATGCATAGTTTCAAACTCTCACCAATAAGCTATAGTAAAATGTCTTCAATCCCTGCAGCAGCTTTTGTGCATTAGCACTTTCAAACTGAAACACTTGGTTTATCATCCAGGCTTCCTGAACTATTGGATGTACAAAAATCAGGCAAATTTTGTTCAGCACATCACTGCACATATGATAAAGAAGTTCAGCATTTGTAGTCTGTTTATTTGTCTTGGCTATCGGGAAGTGTATCTTCCATTTGTCACACAGGAACTAATGGAGAGCCACCTTGCTTCAGAAAGCTGCAGTCTTATCTTGTGGTCTGGAAGACGTGGAAAGTCCCAGTGAAAGGATGTCTAGGGTTGGAGGCTGACGGGTGACATTGAAAGAGGTCAGGTGATGGTCAGATAGAAGGAACTCAGCAAAAGAGAGTGCAGTGCTTGATGATGGAGTGATAAGATGTTAGGTGTGAGGAAATTTTCAGACTGTGAATATCCACAATGCTGAGCTCAGCCAAACTTGGACAGAGCGCCCTTGATTAATGAGGAGATGTACTTTCCCTATCTTGTCACACAGGATTAAGGTAAATGGCCCTTGGTGATCATATTCTCTAGATGTATTTAACCACTTTGTCACGAAGCTCTTTGGTTTTGAGCCCATAAATGACAGGGTTGAGCATGGAGGGGACGAGGAAATAGAGGTTGGCCAAGATGATGTGAACATGGGGAGGGAAGCCCAGACTGAACTGATGTGTCAAGTTAGAGAAGATAGAGGGAGTATAAGATATCAGAATCACACATATGTGGGGTGTGCAGGTGTTGAGGGCTTTCTGGTGGGATTTCTTGGAGGAGATTCTGAAGATGGCCCTGATGATCAGACCGTAGGACAGAGAAATGAGCGTCAGATCTAACCCAGTGACTACAAATACAATCATTAAGTTGTATGTCCCCTTGACTGTGATGTTCCCACGTGACATCTTCTCCACAAGCATGTACTCGCAGTATGTATGGGGGATAATATGGTTTGCACAGAACGGTTGCCTGCTGAGGAGCAGAGGTGCAGGTAGAATGAAGAGAACAGCCCTTATCAAACCCATGATCCCTAGCTTAGCTATTCGTGCATTGGTGACGATGGTGGCATAACTCAGAGGGTTACATATGGCAATGTAGCGATCAAAGGCCATTATCACGAGGACACCTGAGTGCATAATGGAAACCGCATGAAGGAAGAACATCTGGGTGAGGCAACCAGCCACAGCAATGCCTTTCAAATTGAGCCACAATATAAACAGTGCTTTAGGGACGATGGAAGTAGATGTGCCGATGTCTGTGAGCGCCAACATGCAGATCAGCAGGTACATCGGCTTGTGCAGAGTCTGCTCTTTGCCTACAACAAACAGAACCATGAAATTTCCCAACAAGACGATAATGTAGAACATAGAGAAAGGGATGGAAATCAGGACATGGGCAGTTTTCAGGCCAGGGATACCCATTAGGATGAATGTTGGAGCATCAGATGGGGTGAGGTTGAAAGATGCCATGAGGTCGATGCATTGATCTGGCTCAGAAATGTTCAAGGTGCCTTTGAAGGGAAAGAAGCACAATGAGGGAACTTACACACTATATGACAAATAGTACGATAAATATTTTATAATTATTAATAATCTAGAAAAGGGGGCGAGCAGTGAGGTGGCAACCTTTACAGATGGCAACACATTATTTAGGTCATGTCAAGTCTAGAGAAGTCCTCAGAGTGAGCTAACTAACCAGGTGAATGGGCAGCATGATAGCAGATGAACTTTGATGTCATTAACTGTATGTGTATGCCCATTGGAGGGAAAAACTTCAACTACTCCAATGTTTTACAAGGTTCTAATTTTACCGTATGAACTCAAGAGAGGGATCTGGGTGTATAGTACACAACTCTGTGAAACTTTCCTCAAAGTGCAAGCATTGACAAAAACAAAGCAAAACCTTGGGTGCCAAGAGGAGTGGGATGAGGAATCATACAGAAAATACAATGCTATGGGATCAGTCAGTCAATGTTTCACCCTCCTTTAGGCTCCTCTCTCTAATACTGAGCACCCTTCTCACACAGGGTATTGAAGAACTAGAGGGGTTCAGAGAAGGAATAATCAAAGGTCTGGGGAAATTCTCATATGGAGAGAGTTGAAAAGACTGGGATTGTTGCCTTAGAAAAGAGGGGATATGAAAAAAGTCTGTAAAATACTGACCGGTAGAGAGTAGATTGAGAATACGTTCTCCCTCTCTCAGGACACAAGATCAAGAGGACATCCAATTACACTGAATAGTGGCAAATTTAAAACTGATAAAAAAGATTGCTTTTGTTACTCAATGCTTAATTAGACTGAGGAACTCATTGACATAACAGGTAGTTGAGGCCATGAGCTAAGCAAGAATAAGGACTGGTTTGGACTTTTGCATGTACAGTGAGGCTATCTAGATATAATAGTTACAGCTAAATAAATAGTTGGGAAAGCCTATGTGCCCATGTGTTTCAGGGCACAAGCCAATCTCTAGGTGTTAGGCATTAAGGGTGACACCCTCACGATGGTCAGGTCATCCCCCCATCCACCCGCTGCTGGGTTTCTTACACCTTCTTCTGTAGCGTCTGGGGCTGTCACTGTCAGAGAGAGGACACTGGACTAAATGGACCATAGGTCTCATCTACGATTCAGTGCCCATGTTGGAAAGAAGCCAAATTTTCCCCATGAAAACAGATATTATCATGATGAGATATGACTTTGTACTGAACAGAATGGTCATGAAGGGCACAGAGGTCTTGGTATTTAGGGCTACAGGCCTGTACCTCTGTTACTTCCCTTATTTTTTGGTCAGACACTTTCTTACAGGCACTCAGCTTTGTCTGAGAGCTGTGTGATACTCTGTATGTCAGGGGAGTGCCTGTTAACCCCATATTCCTCATTTATAGATAATTGTGATATTGCATTTAAAGCATGCCATGAAAGGTATCAGGGGAAAGGTTATGCTATTCTAAAAGTCATTGTTCTATCTAAATATGTATATATTTAGGGTATATGAAATTGTGAGATTTTGTTGTATAGTTGTCACTAAATTATGCTGTAAGTTGGGAATCAGGCACAACGCCACATCAAGGAAATTGCTCAACCTTGTCTGGTGACTCAGCAATGAAAACCAGACATGCCTGGACTTCTGTTCTCCAAGCACATGGACTAAGGATATAAAACAAAACACAGTGGCCCCACACTTGGCCTTTTCTCCTCTTTCCCCACCCTCCCGCCTGGCCCGACCTATGTTGTAAGCAACAAGGATGCTCAGAAGACTGAAGACTCCAACAGAGGAGACTCGCCCAGGTTTCAAGGGTGAAACCTGTGTATTATGAACTGCAGTATCCAGTGGGATGAGAAAAAGGGCTTAATCTAGATGTTGCCCAGTCTAATAGGGTTAAGAGTTTATACTCTGCTTATATTTTATTTTATTTTGGTAACTAACTCTGACTTTTTGCCTATCACTTAATATCTCTTAAAATTTACCTTTTGCAGTCAATTAACTTGTTTTACTGTTTATCTTCACTAGTCAGTTTGCCTGAAGGGTTTGGTGAATCTGCTCAGGTTTACAAAGGCTGGTGTATATCCACTTTCCATTGATGAAATGGTGAACTAATCAATAAACTTGCACTGCTTGACTTATTGCCCATCACAATAAGTTACAGTTGTTAACTGACAGGTGTAAGCAGATACACATGTCAGCAACTCAGCCTCTCATGCCTGAATAATGATAAATTTTGCATATGACTCTAAAATTGGGGGATTGTAAATAATGAAGAAGACAGATCACTGATTCAGAGCAATCTCAATTGGTTGGTAAACTGGGTCGAAGGAGACAATAATTGTTATAATATAACTTTGTAGTAATCTGCATCTAGGAACAAAGAATGTAGGTGATGATTCTGCAATGGGATACTCTATCATGGGAAGCTCAGTGACTCTGAACAAGATTTGGAGGCGTGAAGGGATAATTAGCTAAACATGACTTCCCAGTGTGATCCTGTGGCCAAAATAGCTAATGAGATCCTGGGATGACAACCAGAGGAATCTCAAGGAGAGGTGGAGAAGTTGTTTTACCTCTGTATTTGCACTGGTGTGACTGACGCTGGAATTTTGTGTCCAGTTCCGGTGTCCACAATTAAAGATCAACTTTGGTACATTGAAGAGGCTTCAGAGAAGAAGAGTCACAAGAATTATTAAAAGATTAGAAAACCTGCTTTATTATGATAGACTCAAGGAGCTCGATCTATTTGGTTTAACAGAGTGTCTGATTGGGCAACAAAATGGCAAATGAAATTTAATGCAGATAAATGTAAAGTAACGCACATTGGAAAAAATAACCTCAACTATACATATGATATGATGGGGGCTAATTTAGCTACAATTAATCAGGAAAAAGATCATGGAGTCATAGTGAATAGTTCTCTGAAGACGTCCACACAGTGTGCAGTGGCAGTCAAAAAAGCAAACAGGATGTTAGGAATCATTAAAAAAAGAGATAGAGATTAAGACGGAGAGTATCTTATTGCCCTTAGGTAAATCCATGGTATGTCCACATCTTGGATACTGAGTACGGATGTGGTCTCCTCATCTCAAAAAAGATATACTGGCACTAGAAAAGGGTGAGAAGGGCAACTAAAATGATTAGGGGCTTAGAAGGGGTCCCATATGAACAGAGATTAAAGAGGCTAGGACTTTTCAGCATGGAAAAAAGGAGACTAAGGGGGATATGATACAGTGGTGTGGAGAAAGTGAATAAGAAAAAGTTGTTCCCTAATACAAGAACTAGGGGCCATTAAATGAAATTAAAGGGCTGCAAGTTTAAAACAAATAAAAGGAAGTTCTATACACAGTGCACAGACAACCCGTGGAACTCCTTGCCTGAGGAAGTTGTGAAGGCTAGGACTATGACAGAGTTTAAAAGAGAACTAGATAAATTCATGGATGTTAAGTCCATTCATGGCTATTCGCCAGGATGGGTAAGGAATGGTGTCCTTAGCCTCATTTTGTCAGAGGGTGGTGTTGAATGGCAGGAGAGAGAGATCACTTGATCATTACCTTTAGGGTCACTCCCTCTGGGGCACCTGGCATTGGCCACTGTCGGTAGACAGGATACTGGGCTGGATGGACCTTTGGTCTGACCCAGTATGGCCATTCTTATGTTAACAAAGATGGTTATGGGGTGACTTAATAATAGTCTCTAAGTACCTACGTGGGGAACGACTAGGCTTTTCAGTCTGGTATACAGAGGTGTAGCATGATACAATGGCTGAAAGTTGAAGTTAAACAAATTTTGACTGGAAATGATGTGTAGAATTTTTAAACAGTGAGAGTAATTAACCATTGGAACAATTTACAAAGGTTTCTCCGTCACTGAGAATTTTTAAATCAAGGTTCAATGTTTCTCTACAAACTCTGCTTCAGGAATTATTTTAGGGAAGCTCTCTGGCATGTGCTTTACAGCAGTGGTTTTCAAAAAAAAAATTCTGAGGATTCAGTTGAAGAAAATTGTAGATGTCCATGACACAACAGAGCTGGGGATGAGGGGCTTGGAGTGTGGGAGAGGCTCAGGGCTGGGGCAGAGGGTTGAGGTGCAGGGGTGAGGGTTGTGGGGTGAGGCCAATAATGAGGGGCTCAAGATGTGGAAGGGGGCTCTGGGCTGGGGCAGGGGTTAGGAGTTCAGGAGAGAGTCAGGGCTCTGGGTGGGGTTGCAGGCTCTAGCCTGTCATAGCTGGGCAGCACCACCTACAGGACTTTTAAGATCCCCAGTTGGTGATGCTGACCTCAGCGACGCAGTGCCTGACATGCCACGACCCAGTACTGGGTCACGACCAGAATTTTGAAAAACGTTGCTCTACAGAAAGTCAAACGAGAAGATCACAATGGTCTCTTCTGGCCTGGGAATCTCCGAACATGTCCCCAGGGGTCATCTGGAGGCATTTTGCCAGCAAGCTCATGCCTGAGCTTACTGAAGGCATTTTTTCTGTTCATGACCATGGTAAATGTAGCCCTACGGGGAGAAATTCTCATGCGACTGCAGCGCCTTGAAAATGTTACACTAGGTGGGTATTTCACAAGGTTGAGGGGTCTGGCAGCACACTGCGTGGACAAATGCTTTAGGTGAGAAAAAAAATGGCCTGACCCCATAAAATCTCCGCACTGAGGAATGAATGTACATATGTCACTGTGAATGGCTAACAGCTCACAAATGATCGCAGAGAGTCCTGGGTTCAGTTTTGGGGAAATTCTCTGACCTTTGTTATCCAGACTAGATGATCACAATGGTTTCTTCTACCTTGGAATCTACGAACATGACCTGCTCCTGGGTTTAACGTCTGTGTTGCGGTGGCCCATTGTTTTAGGCAGCAGCCAGTGGTTCCTGCACAAGGCAGCTGTATTTATCTCAGCCTTTACATGTCCCAGAGCTGGCAGATCTCATTATATCATAATCAAACATCTCAGCTTGCTAGTATGGGTGCACCAAGAGCAGCATCACAGGTGCCCCGGCATTTGCCTTTCTCTGTGTGAGATTTCTCACCAGTGAGACACAGTTACTGATCTGCCGTCGGTGAAGGGAGCAGGTGTGACAGGAGGCACCTCACCCCCTTCAGAGGAAGAGCCGTGGGGAGCGTGGGGCAGTTCAGAAGCTGTGGGAGCCAGGGATGACTGAGCAGCATGGAGAAGACACCAGCAAACAACATGAAGGCATGGATAAAACAATTGTTAAAAAAAAAAGTTAAATTGTAATTAGAAATTGGGTAAACAAAGTCCCTGTGGTACCAGTCCCGCTTTGGGGCCAGTGACACTGAGTCCTTATTAAGGCATATATTATTCAAAACAATCTTGTTCAGTATCCGGATATCAACACTAAATCCTAACACAGCGATATTTAATAAGCTGGGTACTGTTATCTGAAAAACAACGTCCATAGAAAACAACTGGATCTATGTCGGCTACAGGTGTATCACAGAGCAATGCAACCCATGGAACAGAGAAGCTAGCCGTTCCTGCTTCTTCCCCAGTAAAGTTTACCAGAGGGTAACAACCAGCAGTGAGGGTAACCTACAACATGAATGGACAGTACTGTGGAGTAACTAATTGCAAGATATTTATATATAAAAGCCTCATTTGCAATGTCACTACTCCACATTTCTGCTTTACTTCTCCTACACACAGTACTGTGAGACGCACTATAGCAATGTCTATCCCAGTATTTCAGAACACTCAGCCTAGTACCAATAATGGTCCAGGTGGTAACTGTAAGTGCCCTAATGGGACTGCGTTGCTATCTGCAGTACCACAAGCGCCAAACTATGCCACTCAGACTGGAAAAGTATTGTTATGCTTGGATATAAAGTGCTGTCATATGGGTATGCCCTACCACCCCCATGAATATGATACAGTTCTGCAGTGACCTAGAATCTTACTTTTGCCATCTCCAACTCAAGGAATATTTCCAACACATCACTGAACAGCACACTAACCCACAGAAACCTTCAAAATACTACGGAAAGAAGGATTCTGCGTGGACTCCTCCTGAAGGTTGAAGCAACAGACTGGACTTCTACATAGAGTGCTTCTGCCAACATACGTGGGCTGAACTTGTGGTAAAGAAGCATCACTTGCCCCATAACCTCAGCCATGCAGACACAACGCCATCCACAGCCTCAGACATTATAATCAAAAAGACTGACAAAGGAGGTGCTGTCGTCATCATGAATAGCTCAGAATATGAACGAGAGGCTGCTAGACAACTCTCTGACACCACATTCTACAGGCCATTACCCTCTGATCCCACTAAGGATTATCAAAAGAAATTACAGCTTCTGCTCATGAAACTCATGAAGAAGCACGGGAACAAATCTATACAGACACACTCCTAGAGCCCTGATTAGGGTTATTCTATCTGCTATCCAAGATCCATAAGCCTGGGAATCCTGGACGCCCCATGATCTCAGGCATTGGCACCCTGACAGCAGGATTATCTGGCTATGTAGACTCTCCTCAGTCCCTATGCTACCAGCACTCCCATCCATCTTCGAGACACCACTGACTTCCTGAAGAAAATACAGTCCATCGGTGATCTTCCAGAAAACACCATCCTGGCCACTATGGATGCAGAAGCCCTCTACACCAACATTCCACACAAAGATGGACTACAAGCCATCAGGAATAGTATCCCCGATAATGTCACGGCTAACCTGGTGGCTGAACTTTGCGACTTTGTCCTCACCCACAACTATTTCACATTTGGGGACAATATATACCTTCAAGTCAGCAGCACTGCTGTGGGTACTCACATGGCCCCACAGTATGTCAACATTTTTATGGCTGACTTAGAATAATGCTTCCTCAGCTCTCGTCCCCTTACGCCCCTACTCTACTTGTGCTATATTGATGACATCTTCGTCATCTGGACCCCTGGGAAGAAAGCCCTTGGGGAATTCCACCAGGATTTCAACAATTTCCATCCCACCATCAACCTCAGCCTGGACCAGGACACACAAGAGATCCACTTCCTCGACACTACAGTGCAAATTAACAAAGGTCACACAAACACCACCCTATAGTGGAAACCTACTCACCACTATAATTAACTACATGCCTCCAGCTTTCATTTAGACCACAACACATGATCCATTGTCTACAGGCAAGCTCTAAGATACAATCGCATTTGCTCCAATCCCTCAGAGAGACAAACACCTACAGGATCTCTGTCAAGCATTCTTAAAACTACAGTACCCACCTGGAAAAATGAAGAAACAGATTGACAGAGCCAGAAGAGTACCCAGAAGTCACCTACTACAAGACAGACCCAACAAAGAAAGTAACAGAACGCCACTAGCCATCCCCTTCAGCCCCCAACTAAAAACTCTCCAGCGCATCATCAAGGATCTCCAACCTATCCTGAAGGATGATCCCTCATTCTCACAGACCTTGGGAGACAGGCCAGTCCTTGCTTACAGACAGCCCCCTAACCTGAAGCAAAAACTCAGCAGCAACTACAAGGACTCCTCATTGTTTTTGCTGATACAGACTATCATGGCTACCACTTTGAAACCTGAGACTCACCAGTATTTTTGACAAGGTCAGAGACCATGCAGGGAGCAATAACATTGTTTATTAAGGCCATGCATTTAGAGTGATTCAGACCTACATCTTTCTTGAAAGCTGATCTGACAAGTTTCCCAAGGTAATTGACTAAACTAATCGCTGAGTGGCAGGCAGTGTAGCAGGCAAGTTTTAGCTCCGCTTGGTGAATCATGGTTGAAGGTTTTGATACTGTAAATCCAACATCTGTCAGCTGCCCAGAAGAAAATAGTGTTGCATTTGTTTTATGTTTCAGTCCATGTGTGTTGTGCAAGGCCTGTGAGTGAATAAGAGCTGCTAACGGGAGTTGGGTGAGGGAGTTTACAGGGGGAGTGTGAGCCGGGGCTAGATACACCTAACATTCTTTGCACTTAAAGGTCAAAACACCGCCTGATATAAAGAAAGCATCAACAAGGGAACAAGCTTCAGGAGTAAAAAGAGAGTGCAGGCAGAAGTTCAGCAACAGAGTGGGAGCTACCCAATTTACTGCACCCAATGCAGCATGTATGGTTACCTTCCCTATGGGTGGGTGGCGTATATGTGCATTTGTCCAAGGAGCTCCTGGCCCTCAGAGACCATGTATGGACTTTGGAGAGCAGGGTGGCTGAGCTGGAGGAGCTAAGGGAGAGAGAGGGGTACATAGTTGAGACTTTCTGGGACACAGTAGAATGATCCCACCCCTGGTCTGACAGCCTCTGTGCTGTTGAGGATGAAAGCCTAAGGGAAGGAGAACATCCAATTGGAGCAGAGAAAAAACATCCCATAGTTGGAGCCTCCTCCCAGATGATGTTGTGGTAACCTCTCACACTGAGGATACCTCTCTGAGGGAGGGAACTCCAGTTATTAGGAAGAGACAGGTGTTAGTAATGGGTAATTTGATCATTAGAAACATAGATAGCTGGGTTTGCGATGATCAGGAAAACCGCACAGTGATATGCCTTCCTCGTGCAAAGGTTGTAGATCTCTTGAGACATTAGATAGGCTTATA
Source organism: Chelonoidis abingdonii (assembly GCF_003597395.2). NCBI lineage: Eukaryota > Metazoa > Chordata > Testudines > Testudinidae > Chelonoidis > Chelonoidis abingdonii. The sequence goes on along the minus strand of NC_133769.1, from coordinate 370,601,085 downwards.
TGTAGTGCTGGGGAGGAGCCGATGGTCTTGGTATATGTAGGTACCAACAACACGGGGAAGGGTAGGAGAGAGATCCTGGAGGCCAAATTTAGGCTGCTAAGTAAGAGATTGAAGTCCGGAACCTCCAAGGCAGCATTCTCTGAAATGCTTCCAGTATCATGCACAGGGCCAGTTAGACAGGCAGAACTGCAGGGTTTCAATGTTTGGATAAGATGATGGCGTAGGGAGGAGAGGTTTAGATTTATTAGGAAGCGGGGAAGCTTTTGGGAGAGGGAGAGCCTATACAGGAAAGATGGGCACCCAAACCAAAACAGAACCAGATTGCTGGCAGTTAAAATGAAAAGGTTGTAGAACAGTTTTTAAACGAAGGGCGGGGAAAAGCTGACTGGTGTGGAGGAGCATGTGGTTCAGACAGCCCTTAGGGGAGGATCTACTAATGGAGATTCCCTATGTCCTAATAAGGAGGAGAAGATAGAAAATGATAATATACAGGGAGGATCTGATAAAAAAAATTAAAGCAACTTAAAAAAACCCAAAACTTGGAACACTCAGAGCCTGGGTCAACAGACACATGATCTCGTTATACTTAAGATCCAAAGCTGTCTGCATGTTGAGAAACATCTGACTGGCTGGCTCCGCAAAGACTGAATACAATTTCTCAAGTCTAGTTTGAAAGCCCACAGCACGATGGTACACTTTACAGCACTCCATGAGGATGACGTTGAGATTGTGTGCCATGCAATGTACATACATTGCAAATGGATGGTCTTCTTTCATTCACAGCTGAATCCCAGCTACGTGTCCTGACATCACAGATTAGCATCATCATAAGATTGAGCAACTGTCAGCACCTTCTGCAATCCACTTGTCTCCAAAGCTGTCTTTATGGTAGTATAAATTCCATTTGCATTTCAGGAAGATGAGCAATTGATGAAGCACAGGAAACTTTATTTAATCTCTAGGTTTTCTGCTTATATGATATAATATGTAAATTGTTCTGTCTTAAATGACCTGGCCTCATCTACAGTTACAGGAGAAAAAAAATGGTCTTTTTCACTGCCTGTACAATTTCTTTGCAGACCAAATCTGCAGCACTTTGTTTTGAAATTCAGGGCTTGTGAAATTAAAATAATTTGCCTACATTTTCTTGAAAGTTTTGTAGTACTTTGAAAAGAAATCACAAAATTAATGGGAATTCTCTTTCAAATTAGATTGCTTTCCTTCATTGTGCCTTAAAAATGGTAACTTTAGAAAGTAACTTGACAATATTACAAATCTTAGTAAAGTAATCCTGGTTTCTGTCAAGGGTACTTTTACGACTTGCCAAAAGCTTCACTGCTACTGATACAATTTCTTCACTATGTTCATAGCAGAAAAAAAACAAAAAACTTTTAAAATGATAATTGAGATGACCCATAGCAGGCGTGAGGATACTTAACATGGGGAAATAGATTCAATTAGTGTAATGGCCCAACCATTCCCAGTCTCTGTTCAAACCTAAGCTAATTGTATCTAATTTGGTACAATCATATTTAAAAAACTTTTTTTTAAAGTTAGTTTCTTTAGCTTATTTCTCCCTTTGCTTCACCATCCCTCATAACTTCAAGTGAAACAGTAAAGTTACTGGCCTGGAGTGTGGAGAGGAACATTGCTTGTGCCTGTTTTTTGCAGGGATAAACAGCCACTGAGACACACAGGCAAACACATACACTTTTCTACCACAATCCAGCCTCAAGCCCCTACCCCAATCTTCACACCAGGGCTCTTCCCCTCCTCGTCCCTCCTTCTGTCCCGGCCAACAATTAACCCCCACCTTCACACAAGTGTTCTCCTCAAGTACCCAGCTATTGCCCACCCCCCACTTTCACTCCAGGGCTGTCACCTCCCTCCCTTCTACTGCCACCACACACAGAGCCAGCCCCACCTTGAACCCAGACTCTCTCCTCTCTCTCTCTGCCCCCACTGACAACCCCTAACTTCAGACCCCGCTTCTCCTATCTCCCCACATGTCACCACTAGCTATTCCACTTCACCTTGCCCCACAACTGCCCCTTTCCCCTAAACTGCGCTGTACCCCTTCCCCTCTTGAAGTGTGGGCAGGGGGGAGTAATTGAGCATTCCCACTGGCAGGGGGGACAGCGGCCAGCCCCACTGTCACCATGCCCCACTCCCAAGCCATTTGGGATGCAGACAACCAGCTTCCCCCATGCAACGCTAGATGGCGGCCGAGGGGACACACATCCAGAGCGAAGCTGCAGGGCCAAGACAGTGCCCAGGATCCCGCAGCCGGCCATCACGATTGCTGGGGGCTGCATGCCGGGAATCACAGCAGTGCTGCCGTCCCAGGAGTGCAGGGGAGACTCGGGGCCGGGAAGGCCACACCGGGAGCCCCTACCCTGTGTCCCATGGGGAGGGTGGTGTGGTGGGATCAGCGCCTCAGCACCGGGAAACCTCTCCCTAAACCATTTCGCTTCCTTCAACCCACTTCAACTGGGGCAGCTCACAGCATGGTGCAGGGCATTCTGGGTTAGTAGTGTAGCTGTCAGTGCAGCTACAAGGGTCTTGGTGGAAGGCACGAACGTGCAAACTACAACTCCCGGTACACCTTGCAGTGCATTCCTTGGTTATGGCCATTGCTGGAATAACCCTTTTTGGACCTCCAAGTAGCTATTATGGGTACCTTACAAATGTGAACCTGGCACTGGAGTGGTCCTGGAACCATTGTAAACCTAGTATTGTTCCCCCTAGGTGGAGTTGGTCTGCGCTGCCCCAGCTCTTGGCTCTGGTCTATGCAGCCCCCACACTCTGCCTCAGCACTGCAGCTCTGCCTCTAGCCCAGCTCTGCCTCTTTACTGCAATTGACAAATTTCTGCTGACGGGGGAAGGTGTTGTCCTGTCACTGGTCCTAGAGTGTCAGTCCTTCCGCTAAACAGCCACTGGGTTTTGTGTGTCTATCTCCCTTCTGCCTCCAGCCTTGCAGCACTTAATCTCTCCTCACTCTCTCTCTCACCCGGAGGGAGCTTTTAACAGGATTCAGGCAGCCCTTAATTGGACTCAGATGTCCGTAATTGATCTGAAGTAACCCCTTCCCCGCATGTAGGAAAAAGGGCCTTGAGTATTCTAGGGCTAATATACCTGTTTTCCCAGACCCTCCTGCAGCCATCCGGCCTGACTTTGCCATGCTTTCAGCCAATTCTTATTAACTAAACTAAAATTTATTAAAAAAGAAAAGAGAGAAGGAGTATTGGTTAAAAGATCAGTATATATACAGACATGAGGACTGTTCTGAGATCAGATTCATAGTAGAGATGGTGAGCTTGGTAGCTGCGAAGAGTTCTTTCAGAATTAGTCCATAGGTTATAGTCCAATGTTCATATTCAGGGCGATCCAGAAAGGACTGGAGATCTCAGTGTTAAGACTTAAGCTTCCCCTGCATGAAGCATCAAGCAGATCTGAGATAAAAATGATCAGGTCCCAAGTGTCTTTTATACAGTTCCAGGCCTCTTGCCAGCTCGGAGTCCATAGGTGAACAATAGGCAATCATGGAGACTTTGAAGCAGACCTATTAGCTAAGCATCACCGGTAATTAGCTACACAGATTAACATAAGGCAATTTCCTGTTTTCCATCATTGACAGGTGATTTGCTAGACATTTCAGAGAAAGATGAATACAGTGATATCTGTATTAACTGAATTATTGTCCATTTTACACCATTCCATCCTGCCCATCTACTCCTAGTGGCTCCCAGTGAGCTCCTCCCTGTCTCTTTATTCCCATAGGGCTCATTGGGACTACCTTAGTAGCCGTCCCAATCCAGGGTACCACAGTGACTATTACACAGGTGCTGTTGGTTTATATTCATCCCTTGTAATCTGACCTAGTTTCTACTTTTTGAAGGACTCTTTTTGGATTTTTAGATCATTGAAGACTTTTTTCCTATGGGATCTTACCTACCAACTCCCAGAGTTTGCGAAAGTCTGCCTCCTTGACATTCATTGTCTTTATTTTGCTGCTCTTCCTCCAACAATTCCCTAGAATCATGAATTCTATCATTTCATAATCACTTTCTCCCAAGCTGCCTTCCACTTTCAAATTCTGAACCAATTCCTCACTATTTGTCAAAATCAATTCTAGAACATAGACTCATAGAATATTAAGGTTGGAAGAGACCTCAAGAGGTCATCTAGTTCAATGCCCTTCTCAAAGCAGGATCTACACCAACTAATCATCCCAGCCAGGGTTTTATCAAGCCACATCTTAAAAGCCTCTACGGAAGGAGATTCCACAACCTCCCTAGGTAACCCACTCCAGTGCTTCACCGCCCTCCTAGTGAAATAGTGTTTCCTAATATCCAACTTGAGACCATTGCTTTTTGTTCTGTCATCAGAACAGCCTCTCCCCTAGCAGCTTTCTCCACCTTGTGAAATAAAAAATTGTCTCTAATACACTCAAAAAACTGGTTGGATAATCCATGTCCTGCTGTGTTGTTTTCCCAGCAGATGTCTGAATAGTTGAAGTCTGCCATCACCACCAAGTCCTGTGCTTTGGATGATTTTGTTACTTGTTTAAAAAAAGCCTCATTCGCCTTTTCTTCCTGGTTAGGTGGTCTGCAGTAGATCCCTACCATGACATCACCCTTATTTTTTGCCCCCATTATCCTTACCAATTGACTGAGAGACTTTCAACAAATCTGTCCCTTATTTCTATCTCAACCTCAGTCCAAGTGTATATCTTTTTAATACAGAAAGCAGTACCTCCTCCCTTTCCCCCTGCCTGTCCTTCCTGAGCAAGCAGTACCCTTCTATGTCAATATTCCAGTCAAGTGTGTTATTCCACCAAGTCTCTGTAATGTCAACAATGTCATAGGTGTGTTTATTTACTAGCATTTCTGGTTCTTCCTGCTTATTCCACATGCACCACTACCTCGATATAACGCCACCTGATGCAACACAAATTTGGATATAATGCGGTAAAGCAGCAGTCTGGGGAGGGAGGGGGAGCTGTGCATTCCAGTGAATCAAAGCAAGTTCAATATGACACAGTTTCACCTATAACACGGTAATATTTTTTGGTTCCCAAGGATAGCTTTATATCAAGGTAGAGGTGTACTTCTCATATTGGTATACAGACATCTAAGATACTGATTTTATCCCCCACCCCACCCCACCCCACTTCTGTCTTGTCTATCCCTTACCGCTGTTATAACAGCCCATGCTCCCCCCAGATTCCAACCCTACTCCCAGGTCATTGGTCTGCAGGGGAGGGATGGGAGCAGGCGCCAGTGCCCTGAGTTAGTGTGGAGCTCCCTTTTGTATGGAGCGAGGTGTGCACTCCCCTATCTGCCGGCAGTGGTGGGGGAAGAGCAAGCCCTTTCCTGAGCAAGTGTGGACACTTAGATGTGCTGGCATGTGCACTCCACCTCCTCTTGCCCTGCACCACCCTCAGCTGCCCATCCAATGGATCAGATAGGAAGCCTCTTCCAGCCCAGCCCCACACCAGACATGGCTTCTAGTGCAGGTGGCCCCGTGTCCCTGCTCTGACTGGAGGAGTTACCTGACTGAGTGTCTGGCTGGTGAAACTCCAGCTTGGGTCCACCCTCTCCAGAGCTGCGTGTCTCTCACCTGGCTGGCTGGTTGCCTGCCTCTGTCCCCCAGATCTAGACCTTAGCGTCCAAAATCTGGGTGCTTAACATGAAACTCCCCCAAGCTTATTACCAGCTTGGATCTGATATCTCGCTGCCACCAATCAGGATTCTGAGCTCCTGATAAACTCTCACCAAGTCTCCCCAAAACTTTCCCTGGTGACCCCAGACCCAGAAGCTTCTTGAGTCTCCCACCGGTAAGGAAATACTCCACTTCCCTTCCCTCCCCTCTCCCACCCAGACTGCTCTTCTGGGCTAACTTGGCGAGAAGGCTGATGCATTTCTCTTTAAAATCACAATACCAAGAAAAGCCTGTCCCCTTTTCTTTTCCTTTCAAGAGAACCAAACCTTCAAGCACTCGGGAAACAGAAGTAATTCCTATCTCTCTTTCCCCCCCCACAACTCCCTGGTGCTGCCAAGCTTTTCTCCCGTAAAGCTCTTAACACAAAGAGAATCCCCTTCCCTCCAAGAGGAAAACTCAACCAAAGGTCTTAAAGAAATCTCTCTTCTTTTTTTTTTTTTTTTTTTATATCTAATTTAAACATTCCAGCAAGATACACACATGTAAATACAAAATACAATATAAACCTATTGCTTTTCCTTTTGTATTCACACCTTCGTAACAGAAGGGTAGAAAGAAGCTTGGAGATAGAAAGAAAACCTCTTCTCTCATAGCCGAGAGAAAAGAAACAGACAGAACAAAAACAAACACCCCCCAGAAGTTCCCTCCCTCACTTTGAAAAATCCGGTTTCCTGATTGGTCCTCTGGTCAGGTGTTTGGTTCCCCTTGTTAACCCTTTACAGGTAAAAGAGACATTAACCCTTAGCTATCTATTTATGACACTCCGCAAGCCCAGCTGGCTCTTGGTCAGAAGGTCAGATCTTGTGATAGGTATCAAACCAGATCACCTTCAATACGTTGGCCTGAGCCAGAACTGCCCACGTCAAACACCAGACCTGTGTTTGACCCCCAGTCTCGTTGTGATCACTTTGGACAGGGGCTATGGTGTCCCCACTGTGGGGCACTCTCTCAGCACCAGCACGTCCCTGACTCAATGATCACTGCATTTCGTTCAAACCACATACAATTTATTAAACAGCAACTGTAAGAAAAATAATGAACAAAAAAAAATGTATGAGAAAAAAGGAAACCCACTCTATGGGCATAGGAAACACCAAAAAACATCCATCTCTGGGATGTAAGAAAAAATACTGATCTATTTCTCACACGTAACAGGCCTCCCTCCCAGCTCTGGATGCTCTGTGATGATACCTGCTCTGACAGCGTCCACACTCCCTCAGGCTCTAGGTGGCAGGACCCTTCCCCCCAGCATGACCCCCCCCCACATTAGGTTCACATCCCCTACTCTGAGTCCAGCCTTCAAAGCCCTCCTGTCTAGCAATATCTGCCTGTGCTGGGCCCTTTGGCCATGGCCCCACCTTGCTCTCCCCAGCAACTTATCATGCTCAGCAGCCATTTTACTTGTGGCATATCCGGCACCCACTATCCTGGCTCTGGCCTTGCAGTTCCCTGCTCTGGCTCAGCCCTAGTTATCCATAGGTGCAGCAGGTCTGCGCTGCCCCAGCTCCTTACTCTGGTCCTCTTCAGGCTCCCAGCTCTGCCTCAGTGCTCCTGCTGTACCTCCAGCCCAGGTCTGGGCTTGTGATTGCCAGGTTTCTACTGCGTTAATAGACGAATGTCACTTAATACTACATCAAGTATCAGATGAAAACTTTTGTTAGATACCTAGTACAGATTTGATTACAAAAATGCAATAAGCCCCAGCAAGAGTTCACATTAGCCACAAAGCCAGATGAAAATCAAATTCACATTCAAAGCCTCTATCATAAACAGACAGTTAAGGGTTAATTCCTCTTTTACCTGTAAAGGGTTAAGAAGTTCACCTAGCCTAGCTGACACCTGACCAGAGGAACCAATGGGGAGACAAGATGTTTTCAAAGAGGGAGGAGGGAAATCAGTCTTTGTCGGTTCAGAGAAGTTTCTGCCAGAGTGAAGGATCCAGGAATCAGTCATCTAATCAAATTGGGTTTCTTTGTGTAACTAAGGTTTTGACTGGAGGGACATCCTCTGTGTTTTGAATCTGTTGTCTGTGAGAGTAGCTTGCATGCTAATCTCACATAGGTTTTCCTTTCACCCTTTTCTTTAATTGAAAGTCTTCTTTTAAGAATCTGATTGATTTTTCCTTGTTTTAACATCCAAGGAGTTTTTTGAATCTGGGCTCACCAGGAATTGGTGGGAGGTGAATCAGTCTCAATCCTGCTAGGAAAAGGGACATAAAGACTGGGGAAAAAATTGCGGGGAAGACAGAGTTTCAAATGACTCTCCCATAAATGTTTGTTTAAACTATTTGGTGGTGGCAGCTACTAGATCTAAGCTGATAAATAAGCTTAGGGGTTATTTCATGCAGGTACCCATGTCTGTACCCTAAAGTTCAGAGTGGGGGTGACACCTTGACAGCCCCAATAATAGTTCTTGTATTCCAGTTGATGCTCAGCAGATGTTTCAAACAAAAAATGAAGAATGACACTGTTAAATAATATAAAAATATATATATATTTTGCACTAAATACTTTTTGGGCTACTTTTGGCATTATTTTTATTTCTAATGCATTCAGTCATAGTACTCAATGTCTATATTTTCTGTTGATTTAGTTTGTTACTGTTAGTTTCTAAAAGGCAACATTTAATCCTTGCCGTCTTCATCTGAAGTAGAATTCTTCTGCTGCTGGTCGTCTATCAGCAGTGACCAGTGCAATCATTTTTTTTGTTGGTGTAAAAATCAGGTACATTTTGTTCACTGAATCATTGCACATACAATAAAGCAGTTCAGCATTGTAGTTTCTTTCTTTGTCTTTGGTTATGTGAAAGCATAGCTTCCGTTCATCCAAACGGATCCAGAACCCTGTCCACACAGGGATTAATGGACAGCCACCTTGCATCACAAAGCTGTGAGATATTTTGGTGGTTTGGAAGTCACTGAAAAGCTTATTGACAGGATTTGTGGGGCTGAGGGCAGACAGATGATGCTTAAAGAAGTCAGGTGATGGTCAGAGAGCAGGAGCTCAGCAACAGGGAGAGGAGTACTTGGGGATTGAGGAATAAGACTTTATGTGCAAGGAAGTTCCCAGGTTCTGAACTTCCACAATGTTAGGCTCAGCCAAATGGGGACAGAGCACCCTTGATTAATGAAGAGATATCCTTTCCCCCTGTTGTCAAAGAGGTTTAAAGTCAGTGCCCCCTGGCAATCACATTCTGCAGATGTATTTACCCACTTTGTCACAAAGCCCTTTGGATTTGACCCCATAAATGATAGGGTTGAGCATGGGGGATATGAGGAAATAGAGGTTGGCCAAGATGATGTGAACATGGGGAATGATGCCCTGATCGAACCGGTGAGTCAGATGAGAGAAGAGGAAGGGCGTATAAGATGTCAACATCACACAGATGTGGGCTGTGCAGGCGTTGAGGGCTTTTTGGTGGGCTTTCCTGGAGGACATTCTTAGCACAGTCCTGATGATCAGATCATAGGAGAGAGCAATGAGCGTCAGGTCTAATGCGAGGACTAGAAACGTTATCACCAAGGCGTATATCCTGTTAACTGCGATGTCGCCGCATGATATCTTTGCTACAGCTATGTGCTCACAGTACGTGTGGGGGATAAAGTGGTTGCCACAGAATGGCAGCCTGCTCAGGAGAAGAGGAAGGGGCAGAATGACGAGAACAGCTCTCAACAAACCCACAAACCCTAGCTGAGCTATCTGTGTGTTGGTGAGGATGGTGGCGTATCTCAGAGGGTCACATATGGCGACGTAGCGGTCCAAGGCCATTGTCACGAGGATGGCTGAGTTCATCATAGCACCACGTAAAGGAAGAACATCTGGGTGAGGCAACCACCCACAGTAATGCTGGTCAAATTGAACCAAAATATACACAGTGCCTTTGGAATGACAGAGGTAGACATGCTGATGTCTGTGAGCGCCAGCACGCAGAGAAGCAGGTACATCGACTTGTGCAGGGTCTCTTCTTTGCCTACAACAAACAGAACCATGAAATTTCCCAACAGACTGATAATGTAGGATGTAGAGAATGGGATGGAAATCCAGATGTGGGCAGGTTCAGGTCAGGGATTCCCATTAGGATGAATGTTGAAGGGTCAGAAGGGGTGAGGCTGAAAACTGCTATGAGGTGGCTGATGCGTTGTTCAGGTTCAGAAATGCTCAAGGTGTCTGTGAAGGGAGAAAAACAGAGAGATGATGTGAAACACCCCAATATACACCACTGTCATGTAATTAAGATAAGACTTATTCAAAATATGCCTTGTGAGGTGTCATTCTAAAAGTCTTGATCTGCTGGAGAGTAATATCTAATTGGATTATATGTACCATCATTATATGTGAAGTTATGAAGTTTGGCTATGTATGTGTTGCTGAAATGTGTCCTGAGGTTGGAAACCCCCACAGACAGCCTTTCAGGTACGACAGTAAAACGGCCAAACACTCTTAACGGCTTATTGAAGAAATGTATACAAGCACAAGTATTACCCCAGGAACTGTGTATAGTAGAAACCTCTGACAGATAGCACTGCACAAGGGAACTGTTTGACCCAGGTCACAACAAAAGAACTTTTCAGCAAGTAGGGAGAAAATATAAATGGGAGAAAATGACATGATTGAAAGGCCTCACTCTCCTTACAGCACCGCACCTGAAAACGCCCAAAGAACAATCCTGAACTGTGGGAAGTGATGGTCCCAGGCTACAAGACTTTTTAGCCTGTGTATTAAAACCCGTGAAAGCCAAGGCAATTTGTGCCTTAAGACTCTGCCAGCCTGTTTATCACTCAGGATGAGTATTAGCTAATGCATGTCCTACCTATCTAGAGTGTTAAGCTCAGTTTGTGGTTCTTGTTTCTTTACTAAGGTAATCTGCTTTGTTCTGTTTGTTATCCCTTATAATCACTTAAAACTGCCCTTTAAAGTTAATGCATGTGTTTTGTGCATTATTAACCCCAATTTGTGCAATTTCTATCAGAGGGACATATCTCTCTTCACACTGAGGTGAACTTTTATGAGTTTGCGCTGTGCAGATCTTTCTACACAAGGCAGGACAGTATCAATTTGGTTTATTACCCCAAAGGGGTGGGCGTGTGAGTGCTGGGTGAATCCTCTAACACAGAGCTGACTTCAGTCTCTGTCTGCAACTGGTGTGGCCCTAAGTCTGTGTGTTTGTTGCAAGCGGCCAGAGATCCTAATTCAGCAAAACAGGGGAAGAGAATTCAGGCTGGCAGAGCAGGAGGGGCTCAGTGAAACCCCAGTATACCAGCTTGCATCCCAGAAGGGGGGGTCCAAACTGTCATAAGGGGGGTTATAGACTTTATATCAAATAGAAGAGTAACAATCTAGAAAGGGGGGTGAGCAGTGAGGTGGCAACATTTCAGATGGCACTACAAGTTTTAGGTCAAAATGAAGTCCAGAGAAGCCCTCAGAGGGAGCTAACCAAGCCAGGTGAATAGGCAGCGTGATGGTAGATGAAGTTGGACTTCAATAAATACAGCGTGTATACCCATTGGAGGAAAAAAGCTCTAGACTCCTCTGTGTAGTACTGGGCACCCTTCTCACACAGGATATTGCAGAACTAGAGGAGTTGAGAGAAGAGCAACGAGAATGATCAAGTGCCCAGGGAAATTCTCATATGGAGAGAGGTTGAAAAGACTGGGATTGTTACCTTTGAAGGGAGATGAATAAGAGCGGATATGAGAAAAGTCTATAAAATAATGACTGGTAGAGAGTGGATCAAGAATGTGTTCTCCCTGTCTCATAATACAAAGTCAAAGAGGACACTCAATTACAATGAAATGTGACAAATTCAGAACTGATAAAAAAGAATGCTTTCTGCACTCAGTGCCTAATTAGACTGCGGAACTCATTGCCACAAGAAGTAGTTGAGGCCATGAGATAAGTAAGAATCAGAAAGTGTGTGGACATTTACATGGCTAGTGAGACTACCAGTTACAAAAGATACTGCTAAATAAATATTTTTGAAAGCCTATACACCCACGTGTTTCAGAGCACAAGCCAGTCTTTAGCTGTTAGGTATTAGGCGTGACACCTTCAGTAGGGTCAGATCATCCCTCATCCACCTGCTGCTGGATTTTTTACACTTTCTTCTGTAACAGTGGGGCTGTCACTGTCAGAGAGAGGACAGTGGACAAGTTGGACCATACGTCTGATATATGATTCAATTCCTATGTTGGAAAGAAGCCAAATTTTCCCCATGGAAAGAGATGCTGTCATGCTGGGCTATGACTTTGTGCTCAACAGAGTGGGTATGAAGGGCACAACAGTCTTGGTATTTAGGTCTATGGTCCTGCAACTCTGTTACTTCCCTTGTTTCTATTCATGAGAGACTTTCTTGCCGGCACCCAGCTTTGTCTGAGACATAAGTGTGACACTCTATACCTCAGGGAAGCACCATATTCCTCATTTAAATATAATTGTGCTATTGCATGTAAAGCATGTCATGCGAGCCATCAGGAAAAAGGTCATGACCTGGTGGAAATCATTGTTCTAGCTAAATATGTATATCATTAGTGCAATTGAAGTTTGAGATTGTGTTGTATGGGTGTTACAAAAACATGCTGTAAGTTGGGGAATCAGCAGCTCCTGTTGGGGAATCAGCAGGCCTGTAAGCCTGCCTGCAGTACCGGGGAAACTAGTAGAAACAGTAATAAAGAACAATATTGTCAGACATATAGGTTGAAGGGTATGCTTGTGTTCATTTTGGATAAAATGTGGTTTGCAGGGTGCTTATGCACAGGGAAGCAGGCTGTGGCTCATCAGCCTAGGAACATTCTAGAGAAGGCCAGGGGGAGGGGGTTGAGCTCAGCATGTGGAATGGAGAACTATGACCATGTGATAAACAAACCCATATATGGAAATGTTAACTCTGATTGGTTAGAGGTTCATGTTATGTAAGTTATTATGGAACTTGTTATATAAGTGCCATGTGCTATAAAATAGCAAGGGGCGGGGCTCCTTGCTGGTTAGGGACTCTGCCTGATTTTTTGTACCAGGAGTTTTCCTTGTGTATATTGAATAAAGCCTTGTTGAACTGAATTGATTCGAATTGCATTGAATCGCATCGCGTTGAATCGAAGTGCCTTGATTCTACCCAGCATCAGACTCACTGGGAACCACAAAATCCCAACAAGATGAACATAATTTGTTGGGGAAGAGTCAACATGGTTTTAGTAAAGGGAAATCATGCCTCACCAATCTACTAGAATTCTTTGAGGGGGTCAACAAGCAGGTGAACAAAGGGGATCCAGTGGATATAGTGTACTTAGATTTTCAGAAAGCCTTTGACAAGGTCCCTCCCCAAAGCCTCTTAAGCAAAGTAAGCTGTCATGGGATAAGAGGGAGGTGCTCTCATGGATTAGTAACTGGTTAAAAGATAGGAAACAAAGGGTGGGAATAAATGGTCAGTTTTCAGAATGGAGAGAGGTAAATAGTGGGTGTCCCACAGGGGTCTGTTCTGTGACCAGTCCTATGTAACATATTCATAAATGATCTGGAAAAAGTGGCAAACTATGAGGTGGCAAAATTTGCAGATGTTACAAAATTGCTAAAGAGAGTTAAGACCTAGGCAGACTGCAAAGAGCTACAAAAGGATCTCTCAAAACTGGGTGACCTGGTAACAAAATGGAAGATGAAATTTAATGTTGATAAAATGCAGAGTAATGCACATAGGAAAGCAGAATCCCAACTATACTTATAAAATGATGGGGTCTAAATTAGCTGTTACCACTCAAGGAAGAGATCTTGTAGTCATTGTGGATAGTTCTCTGAAAACATCCACTCAATATGCAGCGGCAGTCAAAAAAGCAAACCGAATGCAGGAAATCATTAAGAATGGGTTAGATAATAAGACAGAAAATATTATGTTGCCTCTATATAAATCTATGGTATGCCCACATCTTGACTACTGTGTGCCGCTGTGGTTTCCCCATCTAAAAAAAAGAGATATTGGAATTGGAAAAGGTTCAGAAAAGGGCAACAGAAATGATCAGGGGTATGAATGGTTTCTGTCTGAGGAGAGATTAAAAAAACTGGGACTTTTCAGCTTGGAAAAGAGACGGCTAAGTGGAGATATGTTTGAGGTCTGTAAAAACATGACTGGTGTAGAGAAAGTAGATAAGGACATGTTGTTGACTACTTCTCATAACACAAGAATGAGGGGCCACCAAATGAAATTAATGGGCAGCAGGTTTAAAACAAATAAAAGGAGGTTTTTCTTCACACAATGCACAGTTAACCTGGTGGAACTCCTTGCCAGAAGATGTTGTGAAGTCCAAGACCATAACAGGGTTCAAAACAGAACTAGATACATTCATGCAGGACAGGTCCATCAATGGTAACTAGCCAGGACAGGCAGGAATGGTGTCCCTAACCTCTGTTTGCCAGAAGCTGAGAATGAGCGAAAGGGGATGGATCACTTGATGATTACCTGTTAATTCCCTCTGGGACACCTGGCATAGGCCACTGTCAGAAGCCAGGATACTGAGCTAGATTGACATTTGGTCTGACCCAGTAGGACCATTCCTATGTTCTTATGTTCCCCAGAAACCACAGCAAGGAAAATTAACCAACTCCCAGGAGGGTGTTGAATAAACATCAACAGTCATTGTCTAGCAAGGGAGCTACAATGCAATGACAAACTCGCAGAAGGCCACATCAGGGCAATTGCTCTATCTTGCGTGGGTCAATGCCCACCAGACATGCCTGGATTTGCGTTCTCCAAACCCGTGAAGTAAGGCTATAAAACAAAACACAGTAGGCCATGCTTGACTTTTTCTCCTAACCCCAATCCACTCCCCCGCAATCTATTCTGCAAGCAACAAAGACACTCAGGAGACTGAAGAATCCAAGAGAAGCATCTGGCGGAGGTTTCAAGGGTGAAACTTGTGTATTATGAACTGGAATATCCAGTGGGCTGAGAAAAACAGCTTAATGTTGGTGTTGCCCAGTCTCATAAGTTTGAGAGTTTAGACTGTGTGCTTATATTTGATTTTGTTTTGGTAACGAACTCTGACTTATAATAATCTAAACTCTATCTTTTGCAGTCAATAAACATGTTTTACTGTTTATCTTTACCAGTGAGTTTGCCTGAAGTGTTTGGTAAACCTGCTCAGGTTTATAAAGGCTGGTACATATCCACTTTCCAGTGATGATGTGGTGAAAAAAATAATACATTTACACTGGTCGTCTTGAGCAGGACAAGATGATATATTCCCAAGGTACTGTGCAGGGAGTTGGGGGGATTTCGCTCGTGCCCTTCCCGGTGTGATTCATGAGCGGCTCTGAAGAACATTCATGTAATCTAGCTGTGTATGGGGCTCCACATGAGGTTGTGTTGAGTGATAACAGGGCCTGGAGGGGTTGCTGCTTGTCACTAACTGTCAAGGGTTTTCCCCTCACTCTGAACTTTAGGGTACAGATCGTGGGGACCTGCAAGGACCCTTTTAAGCTTAATTACTAGCTTAGATCTGGTACGCTGCCACCAGCCAAAACTTAGTGTTTGGCACACTTCTATTTCCCCCAAACTTTCCCCTCCCTGGGCAGCCTTGAGAGACTTCACCAAATTCCCGGATGAACAAAGATCCAAACTCCTGGGATCCTAAAACAAGGAGAAATTAACCATTCCCACCCTCCTTTCCCCCCACCAGTCCCCAGTGAGTTCAGATTCCAATCCCCTTGGCTCTGAAAACAAGGAAAAAAATCAATCAGATTCTTAAAAAAGAAAGCTTTTAATTAAAGAAAGAAAAAGTGAAAATTATCTCTGTAAAATCAGGATGGAAAAATGCTTTACAGGGTATTCAGATTCATATAGACTAGAGAGACCACCCCCCAGCCTTAGATTCAAAGTTACAGCAAACAGAGGTAAAATTCCTTCCAGCAAAAAAGAAAAACATTCACAAGTTGAAAAAAACAAACATAAGACTAATCCGCCTTGCCTGGCTATACTTTCAATTGTGAAACATGAAAGACTGCTTCAGAAAGATTTGGAGAGCCTGGATGGACGTCTGGTCTTTCTCAGCCTTGAGAGCGAACAACACCCAAAACAAACAGCACAAACAAAGACTTCCCTCCACCGAGATTTGAAAGTATCTTGTTCCCCTATTGGTCCTCTGGTCAGATGTCAGCCAGGTTTACTGAGATTCTTAACACTTTACAGGTAAAAGAGACATTAACTCTTAACTATCTGTTTATGACACTAGCAAAGCACTCTGAGAGACAACCCAGGCTGGAGAGTTAAGCGGGCACAGTGGTCCCTCAATCCCAGGTTGCACCCTGGGGATCCCGTAAGAATACATTACAGTTGTTACTGACACATGTAAGCAGAGACATGTGTCAGTAACTCAGCTGCCTACCCTTCTCATATCTGAATATTGATAAAGTTTACAGATAACACAAAAATTGGAGGATTGTAACTAATGAGGAGAACAGGTCACTGATTCAGAGCAACCTGCATCTGGATAATTGGAAAAAGGCAAATAAAGTGCCCATCTTTAAAAAAGGGAAGACAGAGAACCCAGGGAACTACATACCAGTCAGCCTCACCTCAGTCCCTGGAAAAATCATGGAGCAGGTCCTCAAGGAAACAATTTTGAAGCACTTGGAGGAGAGGAAGGTGATCAGGAACAGTCAACATGGATTCACCAAGGGCAAGTCATGCAGGGGCACGGGTCACTTGCCGGAGGATTCTCTGCAGCTTGAGGTCTTCAAACCACGATTTGAGGACTTCAATAACTCGGACATAGGTTAGGAGTTTGTTATAGAAGTGGATGGGTGAGATTCTGTGGCCTGCTTTGTGCAGGAGGTCAGACTAGATGATCATAATGGTCCCTTCTGACCTTAAAGTCTATGAGTCTATGACTAACCTAATTGCCTTCTATGATGAGATAACTGGCTCTGTGGATATGGGGAAAGCAGTGGACATGATATATTTTGACTTTAGCAAAGCTTTTGATATGGCCTCCCACAATATTCTTGCCAGCAAATTAAAAACATATGGATTGGATGAATGGACTATAAGGTGGATAGAAAGCTGGCAAGATCATCGGGCTCAATGAGCAGTGATCAATGGCTTGATGTCTAGTTGACAGTTGGTATCAAGCGGAGTGCCCCAGGGGTCAGTCCTGGGGCCGGTTTTGTTCAACATCTTTATTAATGATCTGGATGATGGGATGGATTGCACCCTCAGCAAGTTCTCAGATGACACTAAGTTGACGGGGAGAGATAGATACGCTGGAGGATAAGGTCCAGAGTGGATAGGGTCCAGAGTGACCTAGACAAATTGGAGGATTGGGTCAAAAAAAATCTGATGAGGTTCAACAAGGACAAGTGCAGAATCCTGCACATAGGACGGAAGAATCCCATGCACGGCTCCAGGCTGGGGACTAACTGGCTAAGCAGAAGTTCTGCAGAAAAGGACCTGGTAATTTCAGTGGATGAGAAGCTGGATATAAGTCGGCAGTGTGCCCTTGTTGCCAAGAAGGCCAATGGCATATTAGGATCCATTAGTAGGAGCATTATTCCCCTCTATTCGGCACTGGTGAAGCCACACCTGGAGTATTGCATCCAGTTTTGGGCCCCCCACTACAGAAGGGATGTGGACAAATTGGAGACAGTCAGTGGAGGCCAACGAAAATGATTCTAGGATTCTATTATTTGGATTGGTTGGTAAACTGTATCGAAGCAAAGGATATGTATTCTCATATAGCGATGTAGCTATCTTCATCTAGGAACAAAGAATGTAGGCAATGCTTGTACAATGGGTGAATCTGCCATGGGAAGCAGTGCCTCTGAACAATAGTTGGGGCATGAAGGGATAATTAGCTGAATATGAGCTCTTAGTGTGATCATGTGGCCAAAACAGCTAATAAGATACCATGATAATAACTAGGGGAATATCCAGAAGAGGTAGAGAAGTTGTTTTACCTCTATAGTTGGCACCTGTCTGACTCCTGCTGGAATTCTGTGTACAGTTCTGGTGCCCACCGTAACAGATAGATGTCGATACACTGAAGAGGTTTGAGAGAAGAATCACAAGAATTATTAAAAGATTAGAAAACCTAATGGTTAAGTGGTGTCTTGATAAAAGTCTATAAAAGTACCTAACATAATATAGGGAAGAAATATTTAATTATAGGCTTTTCAGCCTAGCATACGGAGACGTAACGTATACAATGCCTAGAAGAGAAGCTAGCCATTCCTGTTTCCTGCCCAGTAAAGTTTACGAGAGGATAACAACCAGAAGTGAGGGTAACCTACAACATGAATGAACAGGACTCTGTAGTAACTAAGGGTATGTCTATACTACCCGGTGGGTAGTGTTCGATGTATCGGGACCGATTTATCACGTCTCATCTGGATGCGATAAATCGATCCGCTAATCGATGCCCGTACTCCACCTTGGCAGGCGGAGTAAGCGCAGTTGACGAGGGTGTAACGGCAGTTGACTGCCCGCCGTGAGGATGGCCAGGTAAGTCGAACTAAGATACTTTGACTTCAGCTACATGAATAGCGTTGCTGAAGTTGTGTATCTTAGTTCGAACCCCCTCTCCAGCTAGTGTAGCCCAGGCCTAAGACATTTATATATTATGGCCTCATTTTAATGTCACTAATCCAAATTTCTGTTTTACTC
Organism: Chelonoidis abingdonii; assembly: GCF_003597395.2. NCBI lineage: Eukaryota > Metazoa > Chordata > Testudines > Testudinidae > Chelonoidis > Chelonoidis abingdonii. The sequence goes on along the minus strand of NC_133769.1, from coordinate 370,582,719 downwards.
CTCATACACACAGCACTGTGGGACACACAGCAATAATGCTAGTCCCGGGATTTCAGAACACTCAGCCTACTGCCGATAATAATACAGGTGGTAACTGTAATTGCCATAACAGGAATGTACTGCTGATAGCGGGCTTCACCTTCACCCCCTCCCCTGGTGGTCGTCATGCAGACAGAAAGCAAAAGTCCAGAAGTCTGAAGTGCAGACAATGAACCATTTATTGGGGTTAGTTCCAAGCAAGCATAGGAATAGCTCTGCATACCGGCAGAGTGTATTCTCCATCGTTCCATTCCCAGCTCTGATGCCCCAGAGCCTTGCCTGTGTCCCCATTCCCATTTCCCATCTCCTCCTTCTTAGCAGACCCAAATATACCTGCAATGCACACCCCTAGTCACACCCCTTACAACTTACTGTCATGGTCCGTTTTGGAGGGTCATAAATTTGGGGTCTTCATCCCACCTCTTTTGTACCCCATGGGAGGGGTAAGGAGTGAGGTCATGCTCTGGCCAAGGCCAGGCCTTTCTTTGGCATTTAGTGTTTCTTGTGCCTGCCCCGAACTCCCCACCCCCTTACTCCTCCTAACTGGTTGCTTGCCCTTGGCTTGAGATAGGACCCAGTCAGCCTTCCAGTGTGTGTTCCTATATCGCACTCCCACCATACCCTGTAACACATTACCTTCTCTAGCTCTTATCGTTTCTCATTGTACTAAAAGACTCATCTGGTTGTGGAAAATGCAACACACAGTATCTTTGTCCTTTGTTCACACATATTAGTACAAGACCTGAAAGTATGAAAAAGTCAACCCCAAAATTCAATCTCAGGCTGACAAACAAGCCTATATGCTAACAGTTGCTATCTGCAGTACAACCAGAGCCAAACTACGCCACCCAGACTGGAAAAGGGTTGTTATGCTTGGATATAAATGCTGTCCTATGTACGCATACATACCCATCTGTAACACACACATATGCACATCATATCCATATTACCCATACATATTAAGTATCTAAAAGTGCCCCCAAGGCTCAGTCATAAAGGGACTAAAAACAATTGGAAAATAAAATCTGTCCATTGGTGGTATGAGGGAACGTGCAGATTAAGGAACAGATGGGGCACAAATGTGTGGATGGGAAAGTAAGGTGGCCACATAACAGTGTTTAGCCCAGTGGACCATCTTCAGTCCAGGCATTATGGTTTTCCGAGATAATGGGTAAACATCCTCCCCATAAAAAGACAAAAAGTAGAGGAATGTGTAGGAAGAGAGCCTGAGACATAAGCCCTTGTATCAGAGGCCTGAGGCGTGGGCTAGAATAGTAGTCAAAGCTTTACTGATAAAAAAACAAAGATGGGCTGTGAGCAAGAGGCAAGGCCTCTTTACAGAATCTGGCAAGAATGGGGCTGTTATTGCTGAAATACACATTCCTAAGAGGTGCTAGGCACAGAGCACTCATGCAAACACATCCCGATATCAAGTGGTGCCAGAACATTGCAATGACAAGGATGGTACAAAAACATTCCCCAAGGATAACAGGAACACACTGTCCACTCCTAAAATATTAGGTCAGGATGACAGTACGTAATAAAGAGGTTTTGACTGAACCAATATGTTCAAGGATATGGGTGATAAATAGCTACAACAGGGGGCAGTAACTAACTACGTCAGAGTGGCAATACGTAACTTGTTTGTATTGGGGTAAAAGATCTATCTCAGAGGGAGGAATGGAAATCCCGTGATTTACTGAGCTGGTCCATTGTTATTGGCAAACATGTCTTAGTGGTACAGTAGAGTCTGCAGAATACTAGTACTGTGCTTCATCAACAATAAACCTGGCTGGGTGCCTTCATCCCGTAACGGATCTTGTGGTCATTGGGCAGTTCGGTCGAGGTCTGCCGTGCCAGCTGTCTGTGCAGAGCTGGGACAGCACACAGAGAGAACACAGACATGCAGCCAAACATCTAACCACAGTGACCAGCATGCTGTTGGAATTGAGGAAGCCTGGGATGGGGAAGGATATTATAGACTGGGCGTCAGAATATGCTGGGAGATTGAACCAGCTGAGGAGCAAAGATCAGTGGTTCTTTTCACTGGTGAAATGCCTGAGGTTACGTAAATTACATTCAAAAACAACAATTCAAAACAAAACTGAGAAAATTGGTGACACCCAGGCTGCAAGTCTGTGGCTTGCCAGAGGAAAGAGACTCTGAGACCTGCCCGCATGCACTCCGGGCCAGGAAAGGTCCCAGCACTGGCCTTGGATCAACAATCGCAAAGAATATTTTAATTTCAGCAGCTCTGCCAAATACTGCTCTGCGCCCCCACAACCTCCAGTGTTACTCACCTTTCCACGTACCCCCTGCTTACGCCAACAACCCCCAGTGCTGCCCACCTGTCTGTGTACACCTCCAGCCTGCCCCCAAAACACCAAGCACTGTCCGCCTGTCCATGTACACCCTCTGCCTGCCTCTGCAAATTCCAGCTCTGCCCACCTCTCTGTGTACACCCCACTCCCTGCTCCCACAACCCCCAGCACTGCCTGCCTGTCCATGTGAGTCCTCCACCCCCACAACTTCCAGCCTTGCCACACAGTGCTACCCCTCATCCAGGACCAAAACCAGGTGCCTGTCCCCACAGCGACAGCTCACAGAAATACCTCCTCAGACTAGGTTACACCTCAACCTGTGCACAGAGGGAGAGAGGACGTGGAGACTAAAAGGAGCCAATGTGAATAACTCTTCCTCAAAACGACACAAAGTTTTTGCATATTGCAGCCCATTAGCAACTTCCTGAGGCTGCTTTTCCATATTGGCAATTGCTGACCTTGGCATGAGGCAGTAGTAGGATTGTTCACAGAAGGAGGGATGGTTCAGATGGGGGAGGATGTCAGAGAATCTGCTACAGTGTGTGGTCCATGTTACGTTACAGTCTGAGACACCCCCCTGCCTCAGAAGGACTCGTTACGCCTCTTTGGTCTGTGTAATAGGAAGGAAGTGGGTATTTACCCACGAAAGCTCATGCTCCAAAACTTCTGTTAGTCTATAAGGTGCCACAGGATTCTTTGCTGCTTTTACAGATCCAGACTAACATGGCTACCCCTCTGATACTTTAAGCCTGTGTGTTTGAGAGTTCAGAAACTCTCCTGTCTACCATTAGAGGAAACAGGATGACTCCAGTCTGTAGGTTCATGTTTGGTGTAAATCAGGCCATTTATTTAAGTCCCTACATGTGGATTTAGGGTGAACTCCAGGACATATTGGGAGTTTTGCCATTGATCAGAATCACCCTTTGTGTTTAACTTTCCGCCCTGAGCTGCAAAATCACAGCTTTTGATCCTGCTGCACAGAGCGTTATTCTGTTAGGGTGCTCAAAGACACTGACGGAAACCACCCATTTATGTGGTGCTCTGAGACCAGCTATAAAAGATGGGGATTCCAAACACGGGCTGATTTTGTTCTCAGGGAGGTCAGTGCCAATCTAGAGTGTCTCACTACAGACAGAAAGTGAGAGCAGAATCTGGCCAGTGTGAGACCCATTCTTGTTGTGAACCCTCTAGTTACACACGTACCCACTGCAGAGGCTTTGGTTGTATTTACCAACAGGGCAGTGAAGATGCTGAATTGGAAAACTGGAAAGAACCAGAGGAAAACCAGACAGTCCAAACAGAGGAAGCTACTAAGACAGCTAGCAGAGGACACAGTAGAGACAAGGAATTGACCTTAAAAAACAAATATTTGTCTAAACTATTTCCAGTACAGCTGTAGTTCCAATTTACCAGGTAAATCCCTTGGTAGTTTCTGATAATACTAAACAGTTCAAGTTGCCATGCTCCTGAATTCCTGCCCAGAAGTTTCTTGACTTGAACCCTTCCTGAGATCTCAGCACTAACTTTAATGCAGAAACAGCCAACTCACCGAAATCCAGTCAGCAGAGAGAGGAAATCTCCTTACAGTGACAAGAACGCAGAGTCCTGAGGATGAGTGCATGAATCTCATGTCTCATACTTGGTGTCCTGGAGAGCAACCTTTATGATTCCCCTGTACATTCCCTGCAGACTCTCAGGTTGGCAGGACTCCCAGACAATTCCCTCAGCTCCACCAGCAGTAGGAAGAGCAGAAAATAGACCCTGGAGAACTTCAGCTTGAGAGTGTCCCCTGGGAGTGAAGCAATGAGTCACTGATCCCAGGGGCTCAGATTGTTAGGGCAAACTGAGTCTGGCAATCTGTTCAGCCTAGCAATTGACAATGGCTTTCTTTTCTGTGTGTAATGTTCTGCCATCTGCAGTATGTCTGTACATAACTGCAAGCCTAAGGATTGTTCTCTCTAGCAGTACCATTATGATTACACATGGTAACAGCACACCCTAACTCTGGCACCCCATAACTCAAACACCCTACAAGGCCAGAGAGTTATACATATATATATTTTGGAGGGGAGTGGTCCGTGACAAACCCCATGTTTGGATGACTGTTTTCCACTGTCATTCATTATGACATATTTTAAGGAATACCATGCAATATTTCCTGATAAATTTGATATTTTTTACCAGGTTAGGATCCTCTCTTCAATCCATACACCATATACCAATATTGCCAAATTCCCATGGGGGACTAGTAGTACAGATTTCTATGGGAACATACTTAAAGTCCTTATTTTCCTCATTACCACTACTTGGGGGTGTAACATTCCTCGTGTTTCCTCCCTTTGCCACTTTACATTGCTGGATTTGGATTTGTTTAGGGCCTACAATAACAACAATAGCAGCAATGATTGTTCTATTCCAGGCCAGGTGCTGTGAAAGTAGAAGAAATTATATTATAAAAATAGAAAGGATTAAAGAAATGCTGTATGTACCTTTAAGCAGAAATGAGGAATGTTGAAATACAGGTGTCAAGAAAAGAAACATTAAGGCATAAACAATGAGTCCACTCAAGATAATGGTGGAACATTAGTCAGAGATTGGTAAAACTTAGCAAGGAAATTAACTGTGTATGTCTAGCCTCAGGTAAACTTGTCAGTTCTGCTCCCTTTGTTATCTTGTCAAGTTCGCGTCCTTTTTATCTGTATAAAATAAAGTAGTGTGGGTCTTGCATGGTGCTCACATTATCTGGGTGTATTAGCAGAGTGCTATGCTAATAAAAAGAGTGGTCTGACAAATTGTGAGTCCTGAATTTAACTTCGACAGTGTCCTTGTTTTCCCTTTGTGGATCCACCTGTAAATTTCATATAACAGAATTTATTCATCCCCATTTTTAACCCCCATTCTGTGCGTACACAAGTGCAGCCGGGGCTCAACCCTGTCTGGGAGGAGGAGGGGAGCCACACTGGCTCAATACACACCGGTGGGTCCAGAAATATAGCCCGGAAGTCCTCACGGTAATCGCCTGCCCTGTGGGGGAAGGGCTCAGGTCCTTCGGCAGGGCTGAGCCTTAATCACCACTATGAGCCTGGCCCTAGGTCAGGGCGGGGCAGCAAACACTGAGTCAGGAAGCTCAGGCCCTGGATAGGGCTGAGCGGTAATGATAGGCTTTGGCGTCCTCAGGCCAGGGAGAGGGGGAGTCTGTCACCCTGGCATGGGTGGCAGGGGGGATGCAGGCCCTCCCACTCCACTGCATCCCAGCCGGGAGCCCTAGCAGTGTCTGAGGATCCGCTGCTCAGTCAGTGGGGATCCTGGCCACAACACACTGACATAGCCTCCAGCAAGGCTGCAGTCGGACTGGGGTCAGCTGCCCCCGGGCCACTTCCATCCTCCTTCTTGGGGCCTACCTGGGTCCTGACGTCGGCCTCTTCAGGGTCCAGGAGCATGGGCTCGTCGCGCCCGAGCTGGACGGTAGTTCTGGGAGTTCCTCAGGATAGTCGGGCCAGGGCAGCACCGGCAGCTCCTCCGGGTAGCGGGCACGGGGGGAGCCCTGGTGGCCCCTCCGGGTAGCGGGGAAGCCCTGGCGGCCCCTCTGGGTAGCGGGCATGGGGGAGCTCCGGGGACTCCTCCGGATAGCGAGCGCAGGAGAGCTCCGGGCAGTCTAGGCAGCTGCGCTGGGTCGCAGGAGTTTCCCAGTCTCGAGCTTCCTGAGCCTGAGGGATGTCTGCTCGATCCGGCTGCTGGGGCTTGACTGAACTGTGAGGGCTGGCCTTTATAGTTCCGCATATTTTGCTGAATGACACTTAATTGATCAACACCTTCCTGTCAGCTTTGAAAATGATTGGAAAGCTGTGCATTTATTATATCGAGAGACCTGTAAAACCCCATCTCTTGGGGCTGGTTGGCAGGGGAGTGCCACCCAGTGGTCAGGGATTAGGCCTGTAACATGCAGGGAGTTGTTGGTAGCGGAGCCCAGATCCCTCCCACTCCACTGCGTTTTGACCTAGAGCTCTTTGGGGAGGGGGTTATCGCTACTCTGCCCCAAGGAAGATAAAATGGCATAGGTCTTGCATAGCTCTGGCATTTGGGGAGGCTTGCCCAAGTGCCGGAAGCCCCTCCAGCACCCTCAGTGTGGCCCCGCCTCTGCCCCCAGTTCCACCCCTCTTGCCCCCCGCCACTCGCCAAGCCCCTCTTTGAATCACACTTTAGCACTGCATCTGTACTTTTACCTTTGTCCATTGACTGGGATGAAAATCTGTGATTACATTTACTAAACAGTGCGTCAAACACAGGCAAATATAGCCGTCTGCCCCCTTTTTCTATGGCCCTCTCACTTTTATCTGGCCGGTATTGACATTGCCTGAGTGCTTGTCATACCTGAAGAGCCAAGTGTTGGGCCCAGGGCTATCACCCCTGCGTGGATCTTTTAATGGTTTCCAGTGGAGCACGGCACTGTCCTACCAGTGAAAGAGATCCACAGTCATTAACTTGCATACGCAGCAGTTTATCAGAGTAGTAATTAAACAAGTGGTAAAAGGTTACATTAAGCACATAACTCCGATGTTAAACATTAAAGAACTATACAACAAGCGCGACACTTTCCTCTTAGCGAACATCTTTTTCACAAACATCCACAAACTGCCCCTGTGCTAGCCTCACACAGTTCCTGCTTGGAAAACTGAGAAGGTGGTTACCAAGTCTATGGACGACTTCTTCCCTCCAGATTCCGTCTCCTCAGCCCTCTGGTCTGTCTTGGATTTCCTCAAGACCAGGCCTTGGTTGCCTGGAAACCTTTCTGGTCACAGTCCTACTTTGAGCCCACGGAGCAGAGTTTTGGCTACTCTGTCTAGCAGCATCTTCAAGTATCAGTTAAGGAATCCCCTCTCCCTTTTCTCCCTTGTCTCTTCTCGGACAGTAATTGACTTTGCTTGATTCTTATAATTGTTTTCCCTCAAAGAAGTCACATGTCTGAAAAGCATGCCCAGCGGGCACGTAGTTATTAATTTTAGCTGATTAGTATTTTGGAAGGGGCTGTGGGGGGGGGCGGGGTTACCAAACAAAGACCACTCATATTTACTCACTCGTCAATCATTCACTCTGGCTCTCTGCATGGTGTCCTTGCCATAGTGTCACTTTAAACAGGTTGGCTTGTACTCCATGCTGGAACATTATGGATGGGCTATTTGGAGGGAGGGCTACCTCAGTGCTTTGAGTATTGGCCTGCTAAACCCAGGTTTATAAGTTCAATCCTTGAGAAGGTCATTTGGGGATTGGCCCTCCTTTGAACAGGGGTTTGGATTAGAAGACCTTCCAACCCTAATAGCTCTATGATTTTACTTTTGCATGGGCCCATTTTTACTAACCACTAGTTTCAATATCGATCGCACAGACAGGCTTTTCTAGTCCTTTATCAAGTCTGCTTCTGCTTAAAGGGGACCCTGCTCCTAGGATCCTCTGCAGTTCTTCAGTCATGTTTAAGGCATGTCAAGTTGTGCTCACAGCATTCATTCAGCATGGCCACACCAATTTGGCACCATCTTAACACCAAGGAAGGGTTTGTTTGTTTTTCACAGTTCATTTCTAGGCGTGCTCTTCCTTCGTGCCTGGCTAAATGGACATCATGCAGCTCACAGAACTTTTCGGATTCCTCCCAAAGAACATCCCAATTAGCTGGGAGGTTATAAGAACTGCTTCATGTTGTGATAGATGGCGCCAGCATCCCCTCTCTCCGAGCATCAAGAAATCCTAGAAATCATTCTTTAGTTCCAGATTTTCTGTGTTTCTCACACAAACTGTCATTTCTTCTGGTTTAAAACTGCATGCTTCAGCAACACTAATAGTAGAAAACTCACTGGTACAGAGCACCCTTGATTAATGACAAGATATCTTTTCCCCCTCTTGTCACACAGGTTTAAAGTCAGTGGCCCCAGATGATTATCCAGATGTATTTGCCCACTATGTCACGAAATTCTTTGGTTTTGACCCCATAAATGATAGGGTTGAGCATGAGGGGGACAAGGAAATAGAGGTTGGCCAAGATGATGTGAACATGGAGAACAGCACCCTGATTGAACCAGTTAATCAGAATGGTGAAAAGGATGGAAGTATAAGAAATCACTATCACACAGATGTGGGCTGTGCAGGTCTTGAGGGCTTTCTGGTGGTCTTTCTTGGAGGACATTCTGATGACGGTCCTGATGATCAGACCGTAGGACAGGGCAATGAGCGTCAGGTCTAACCCGATGCCTACAAATGCTATCACCACGCCATATGTCCTGTTGAATGTGATGTCCCCACATGACATCTTCACCATAGTCATGTACTCGCAATATGTGTGGGGGATAATGTGGTTGCCACAGAATGGCTGCCTGATCAGGAGCAGGGGCCCGGGCAGCATGACGAGAACAGCTCTTGTCAAACCCACTAGCCCTAGCTTAACTATTCGTGCATTGGTGAGGATAGTGTTGTATCTCAGAGGGTTACATATGGCAACATAACGATCGAAGGCCATTATGACGAGGACGGCCGACTGAATAGCAGAAACCATGTGAAAGAGGAATGACTGGGTGAGGCAGTCACCCACAGTAATGCTTTTCAAATTGAACCAAAATATACAAAGTGCCTTCGGCACGACAGAGGTAGACATGCCGATGTCTGTGAGCGCCAGCATGCAGAGCAGCAGGTACATCGGCTTGTGCAGGGTCTGCTCTTTGCCTACAACAAACAGAACTGTGAAATTTCCCAACAGGCTGATAAAGTAGAACACAGTGAAAGGGATGGAAATCCAGATGTGGGCAGCTTCCAGGCCAGGGATGCCCACTAGGATAAATGTTGAAGGGTCAGAGGGGGTGAGGTTGAAACCTGCCATGAAGTGGTTGATGCATCGAGAGGTCTCAGAAATGCTCACGATGCCTGTGAAAGGAGAGAAGCACAACGAGTGGAGTTACACACTTTATAACAAATACTGTGGTAAATATTTTATAGTTATTACCAATCTAGAAAGGGAGGTAAGCGGTGAAGTGGCAGTATTTGCAGATGGCTCAAGATTATTTAGGTTATAGTCAAATCCAGAGAAGTCCTCAGAGGGAGTTCAGAAAGCAAGGTGAATGGGCAGCATGATGGCAGATGAACTTCAATGTCAATAACTGGAGGGAAAATCTTGAACTCCTCAAACAGCTTACGGGGTTCTAACTTAACTGTATGAACTCAGGACAGGGACCTGGGCATCATGGTACACAGCTCTGAGAAACCCTGCTCACAGTGCAAGCACAGATAGAAACTAAGCAAATCTCTGGGATCCAGGAGGAGGAGGATGGAGAATCTTACAGAAAATACAATGCCATGAGATCAGTCAGTCAATGTTTCACCATCAGTCTTTTTAGTTTAACAAAGATGGTTAAGTTTACTAAATAACAATCTGTAAGTACTTACACGGGGAACCAATATTTAATAATAGAGTTTTTAGCCTAGCATATGAAGGTGTAACAGTATCAAGTGGCTGGAAGATGAAGATAAAGAAATTCTGACTGGAGATAAGGTGTACATTTTTTAAAGGGTGAGAGTAATTAACCCCTGGAACAATTTACCAAGGGTCTTGACGGATTCTTCTTCACTGTGAATTTTTAAATCAAGGTTCAATGTTCCTCTTAAAGATCTGCTCTAGCAAAAATGTTGCGGAAATTCTCCGGTCTGTGTTATACAGACTAGGTGATCACGTTGGTCCCTTCTGGCTTTGGAATCTACGAACATGTCCCCAGGAGTCAGCTGCAGGCATTTTTCCTGAAAACTCTTACCTGGGCTTACGGGAGGCATTTTTTTCTATTCATGACTGTTAAATGTAGCCCCTATGGGGAGAAATTCTCATGTGAGTACTGCCCCTTTGAAATGTTACACTAGGTGAGTATTTCACGAGGCTGAGGAATCCTGTGACCCACTGCATGTATGAATGTTTTAAGTGAGAAAAATAATGACTTTAGCCAATGAAATCTCGTACAACCCTTGCTATTGATGGCTAGAAGAGCTGGCTACAAATGGTCCCAGAGCATCCTGGGTTTAACATCTGTGGCCCACTGTTTCAGGCAGCTACCAGTGGTTCCTGCACATTGATGCCTTGGCATATTCCACTTATGGGTGAGATGTTATCATCGGTGAGTAACACAGTCACTGATTACCCCCCAGCCAAGGAGGCAGGTATGATGAGAGGCACTTCAGCCCTTGCAGAGGAAGAATTTCAGGGAGCATAGGGCATCTCAAAGGTTGTGGGAGCCAGGGATGAATGGGGAGCATGGAGAAGGAACTGGAAACCAGTGTGCTGTTGGATTCAGAGCAGCCTGGTTGGGGAAGGAACGTATGGACAGGGGCCAGAGTATTTTCGGAGACTGAAGCAGCTCAGGAGCAAAGTGTGACAGGTTCCCCCCCAGCGTGTCACCTAGAACTGGGTACCACTGAGCCTTCTGACTTACCAGCGTGGGATCCCTCTGTCAGTGTGATGCTGTGACAAGCTGCAGACCTGCTCCTACACCTCCACCAGCATTCACACAGGCAGGGTCACTCCCAGCTGCAGTTACGTGCAGGCTCTTTGACCAGCCACTGCATGAACCAACAGTAGAGAGGCTACGAGCAAACTAACCACCAGCTCCCTAACCTAGGATCCCAGAGCTGTACTGTCCGGCCCTGGTTCAGACACCAACCAGTATGAATTTGTTACCCAGTTCATCACTCGGTCAATGTGGGAAGGTCAATGCACACTTGTGGTAACCAAGCTGAGATTTTTTCCCTCAGACACACCACTTAAAGGCACCCTGGGTTTAGATTAAATATATCTGGGTGAGACAGGCACTGGAATAGATCTCCCTGGAACTGAACCAGAAGATGCTCAGTGTTTTGAGCAGGATGGACGTAGACAGGACCAGGTCGGTGATGGCCAGCATGCAGAGGAAATAGTACATGGGCTCATGGAGGCTCGTCTCCCTCTTCACGATGAACAGGATGGTGAAGTTCCCCAAGATGGCTATGGTGTACATAGCACAGAAGGGGATGGAGATCCAGACATGAGCGCCCCCCAGGCCAGGAATGCCCAGCAGGATAAAGGTGGAGGAGTTGGTGAAGTCAGTTGTGTTGAAATCTGACATGGACCAAAAGAGAAGGTGTCCAACTCTGAGGCAGAACGGTGTCCCTTGCATGTAACGTACGTTCCCCTGACTTCCTGTATGTTCCCAAGCTCTAGGGTGTTGGTTGCAGTAAATATTTCTGGATGGAGACACAATGTTAATGTGAGACACTACATGCACTATTGGAAGTTGTTGTCATGAGTGAAGCAGATTGTCCTCTCTTCACATGCTGACAAATAACATGTTCATTATTCAGAGAAATAAATGATGAAGACTGACCCTACTCATGCCAAGTCCGTATTTTATGGTGCCTCTTGCCTCAATAATTCCTACACATCTGATGTGGGAAACCTTAATAGGCACCAGTGGGAAACAAGAGTGTGGATATTGGTTATCAATCATTGTTCCTATCATAGGTTTCATCCCCACTCTGAATTTTAGGGTACAGATGTAGGGACCTGCATAAGAACCCCTAAGCTTAATTACCAGCTTAGATCCAGTTGCTGCCAGCACCAAAAGGTTTAAACACATGTTTATGAGAAAGTCATTTGGAAATTTTTCCTTCCCCCTCTCCATCAATTCCCTGGTGAACACAAACCAAAATTCTTGGTTGGATCTTAAACCAAGGAGAAATTACTCATTCTCCCTTTCCTAGCAGGATTGGAGTTTAATTTCCCTTTCTCCCGCCAGTTCCTGGTGAATTCAGATCCAACCCCCTTGGATCTTGAAACAAGGAAAATCAATCAGGTTCTTAAAACAAGACTTTTAATTAAAGAAAAAGAAAGGTGAAATGAAAACCTCAGTGAGATTAACATGCAAGGAAATGTCACAGACAACAGATTCACAACACAGAGGGAGTCCCCCTGGGCAAAACCTTAAAGTTACACCAAAGAAAAACCCAATTTAAATCACCCTCTTATGCAAAAAAAGTCACAAAAGGAAATAAACATCAGCTAATTTATTCCTTCCAGTACCCTGCTTGATTCCTGGATCTTTTCACTCCAGCACAGAACAAAGGAAAAACTTCCCTCCTTCCTCTTGAAAAATCTTGTACTCCAATTGTTTCCTCTGGTCAGGTGTCAGCTAGACTAAGTGAATTTCTTAACCCTTTACTGTCTATTTATGACATAGTTCCTTAATGCAACGAAATCCAGGCTAGAAAGTCCCTGCTCTAGGGAGTTCCCCATTCACCCAGTTGCTCAAAACCTGAGAGAGGGGAAAAAAAAAAAAGCCTTGACTAAACACGTACCAGAGGGAAACATCCCAACTAGAAGACACCACAGGGGAAAGACCTGGGCGCCTTTGTTAGCAGATCGATGGAAACACCTGCTCATTCACAGCAGTGGCCAGAACAAAGAAAATGTTTGGATGCCTAAGGAATGGGACGGAGAATTACACATGCTGGGTGTCTGATTCTGGCTGAATTCTATTTTGAGTTTTTGGCATAATGTTTGAGCCAACTTCTCAAATGAAGCTAGGAGAAAAGATGTGCTACCCATGTTGAAAAATTTGTATAATTGTTTGAGTGAGGAGCCCAAGGAGATCCATGGAGATAAAAGTCAGGGAACAGCCCCTGCTCCCCTGTTAACAGCCAGAGCCCTGAAAGGCAAGCGAAGGACCAGGTGACAGTGTCTCTGCATTAACACAGAGCTGGCTCCTGAAAGTCTTTACTCAGTTCTTACTCCAACGGCAGGTTTGCCTCTGTGGGGTCTGGTAAATTATGGGCCAGGGCCTCAGAATTTGGCCTTGTATTGTGCATCCTGAAGGATCCACTGTGGCACTGAAATAAAGCAAATTTGGGGCTGAAGGCCATCAGCCCGGGACGGCACACAAAGAGGGACATTTTAGCCTATGATATTTAAGCGAACTCATCCTCTGTGGCAAAGGCTCTTGGATGTTTACTGGCTGTGCAGAGCGGAAAGGACCACAGACCTATTATTTATCCCATCATGCCCCGTTCCACTGGGTTTGTTGAGCAGGTAAATATCTCAACAAGACAAGGGTACCTGTGAATTCTGAGATGAAAGCATCTTCCCCAGGAATCCCCCTCAGGTAGCCGTGTCCCACACCTCTCTCACCCCAGCATCTGCAACAACATCCCATGCCAAGAGCTGACACAGGGGTGTGCTCCATTTATAATATAGGCCTGTGCAATCCCAGAGGGATTTGCTCAGCCTCTAGCGGATAAGTGAGTATGTGATGCACATGGGCAAAAATATTCAATAAACCGTTCTGTGCTGTATTTGGAAAGAAGCAGGATATTGCACTCAGATCACATAAGCTTCTTTCCAGTCCGCTGGTACCTATGGGGGATGGTAAACAGCACCCACTAGGGTCCATAGGGAATCATCATCCAAGGGTTTTTTTTTTCTAGTAGTTCACAAAGGTCCTTAAGCACCTAAATCCCACTGATTTGGGCCTTTAGGGGCCTGGCTAATGGGCTGGAGAGAGGTACCTATTTCCACATGGAACCATCAGCTCATAGACTCAAGGATGACAAACGGGAATGAGGATCTGGAGGTGGATATTACCGCATCTGAGGTAGAGGCCAAACTTGAACAGCTTAATGGGACAAAATCGTAGGGCCCGGACAAGCTTCATCCAAGAATATTAAAGGAACTGGTGCATGAAATTGCAAGCCCATTAAGAAGAATTTTTAATGAATGGGTAAACTCAGGAGTTGTACCATACGACTGGAGAATTGCTAACGTATTTCCCATCTTCCAGAAAGGGAAAACAAGTGATCCGAATAACTATAGGCCTGTTAGTTTGACGTCTGTAGTATGTAAGGTCTTGGAAAAAATATTGAAGGAGAAAGCAGTAAAGGACATTGAGGTCAATGGTAATTGGGACAAATTACAACACGGTTTGACTAGAGGTAGATCGTGCCAAACCAACCTGATCTCCTTCTTTGAGAAGATGAGAGATTATTTAGAGAAAGGAAATGCAGTAGATCTAATTTACCTCGATTTTAGTAAGGCATTTGACACGGTTCCACATGGGGAATTGTTAGTTAAATAATGGAAAAAGGTGGGGAATGAATATGAAAAATTGAAAGGTGATTAGGAACTGGTTAAAGGGAGACTCAACGGGTCGTCTACCGAAGGGTGAACTGTCAGGCTGGAAAGGAGGATTACTAGTGGAGTTCCTCAATATCAGTTTTCAGGAACCAATCTTATTAACCTTTTTTATTAGTGACCTGCACAAAGAGCGGAATGTGCTAATAAAGTTTGCGGCGTATGAGCATCAAACCTGGGGGAGTATTGCTAACACGGCAGAAAGGACCGGAGATACCAATTACAGGAAAGGTCTGGAATGACCTTGTTTAACTGGAGTAATAGAAATCGGATGAAAATTTAATAGTTGAAAAAAAGTGCAAGGTCATGCATTTAGGGATTAATAATAAGAATTTTAGATATACATTGGGACACATCAGTTGGAAGCAACAGAGGAGCGAGAAGGACCTTGGGAATATTGGTTGATCACAGGCTATGACTATGAACTGCCAATGTGATATGGCCGTTAAAAAAGCAAATGCGGTTTTAGGATGCATCAGCGGCGACGGTATTTTCCAGCAAAGATAAGGAGTGTTAGTACCGTTATATAAAGCACTGGTGAGACCTCATCTGGAATACTGTGTGCAGTTCTGGTCTCCCATGTTTAAGAAGGATGAATTCAAATTGGAACAGGTTCAGAGACGGACAACTAGATGATCCGAGGAATGGAAAACCTGCCTTATGAAAGGAGACTCAAAAGAGGCTTGGCTCGTTTAGCCTAGCCAAAAGAAGGCTGTCGGGGCGATATGCTTGCTCTTTATAAATATATCGGGGGATTAACATTAGGGGGGAGAGGAATTATTTAAGCTTAGTACCAATGTAGACACAAGAACAAATGGGTACAAACTGGACATTAGGAAGTTTAGACTTGAAATAGACGAAGGTTTCTAACCATTAGAGGAGTGAAGTTCTGCGAACAAGCCTTCCAAGGGGAGTAGTGGGGGGCAAAAAGACATATCTGGCTTTAAGACTAAGCTTGATAAGTTTATGGAAGGATGGTGTGATAGGATAGTTTAATTTTGGCAATTGATTGATCTTTTGATTATCAGCAGATAACGTCTGCCCAATGGTCATGTGATGGGATTTGGATGGATGGATCTGTAGTTACTGCAGAGAATTTCTTTTCCTGTAGCTGGCTGGCTGGTGATGTCCTTGCCCACATGCTCAGGGTTTAGGCTGATTGCCTACTTGGGGTCAGGAAGGAATTTTCCCTCTGGGGCAGATTGGCAGGGGACCTGGAGGTTTTTCGCCTTCCTCTGCAGCGTGGGGCATGGGTCACTTGCTGGTGGTTTCTTTGCAGCTTGAGGTCTTCAAACCACAATTCGAAGACTTCAATAACTCGGACATAGGTTAGGGGTTTGTTATAGAAGTGAATGGGTAGGGTTCTGTGGCCTGCTTTGTGCAGGAGGACAGACTAGGTGATCATATTGGTCCCTTCTGACCTGTGAGTCTATGAGTCTATGTATATGTCTGACAATGTTATTCTTTACTATGGTTTAAACCAGTTTGGCCAGTACTGAAGTCAGGCTTTCTGGCCTGTAGTTGCCTGGATCAGCTCTGGATCCCTTTTTAAAACATTGGCATCACATCAGGTGTCCTCCAGCCATTTGGAAGAGAAGCTGATTTTAATGCTATGTTACAGACTACAGTTAGTAGTCCTGCAATTTCACATTTAAGTTCCTTCAGAACTCTTGGGCAAATACCATCTGCTCCTGGAGACTTATTACTGTTTAGTTTATCAATTTGTTCCAAAACCTCCTCTAATGACATCTCAATCTGGGACAGTTCCTCAGATTTTTCACCAGATTTGTACTCTATTTGGGACTAAATCAAGAATTGTCTCTCCTCTTCTGGGTTGCAGGACTAGCTGCTCCAAGAAGCAGTTATTTAAGGTGCCAAGAAACTTTATCTCTGCATCCCGTCCTGAGGTGACATGTACCCACTCAATATGGGGATAACTGATATCCCTCATTATTATTGAGTTTTTTATTTTACCCAAGACTCGTGTTTTGGTTGAAATGCTTGGGAAATCTCAGCTCAGGTTCAAAGGTTAGTGTGTGTCCTTTCCACATTGACGGAGGGGCGCACTGGGTAATGAACTTACACTGGCCAGGCTTCAGAGCAGGGCAGGACAGTGCAGTTTTGGTGTAGAAGGCTGAGGAGATAAGCAGAATTGGCTCGAGCCTCTGTAGTGTTAGTTTTGAGTGGCTGGGAGATTATTCATGTAACTCAGCTGGATATGTCTCTGCCTATGGATGACTGTGTAAGCGCAGTACCTGCTGTAGGTTTGTGGCTTGACACAGCATCACAGTGACAGAAGGACACCCCAGTTGGAGGGACAGAGGGCTCAGTTGTCCAACAGTCCTGGTTGCACACCGGGGATCCTATCACAGGAGGTCTGTTCTTGGCCTAGTCCCAGAACACACAGGGACTTTCACCTCTCTGGGCAAGTTGTTCGAAGCCAAGGCGGATGGCTGGTGGTGCCTGGAGGAAACAGCCAAGTCCACCTCTCAGTTTTAAAGAACTCTTTCCTCCTTTCTTTGTAAAAGAACCAAGCTCCCTGCATCAAAACATGGTTTTATCTGCTCTTCCCACCCTCCAGTGGCTCTAGGGTCCCAGCTGCTTGCCCTGCTAGAACCCAGGCAATGGGCTTTGATTAGGTGGCTAGCAGCTGTCGCACCCTCATGGGACGAGAACATGGTGTGATGCTGTATGATTGAATAGGATCATTTTTATCATTGTTCTTACCACTTGTCAGGGTTCCCTCCCTACTCTGAACTCTGGGGTACATATGTGAGGACCTACATGAAAGACCTCCTAAGTTTACATTCTACCAGCTTAGGTTAAAATTTCCCCAAGGTACAATTCCTTTCCTTATGCTTGGATGGTGTTGCTGCCACCACCAAGTGATTTACACAAAAATTGAGGACAAGGGTCACTTGGAGTCCCTATTCCCCCAAGCCCCTTCACCTCCTTTCCGGGGGAGGCTTGAGAGTAATGTGAGTACCGACCATACCCTTTGCCGTTACGACACTGAAAATCATTCAGGTCCTTAAAGGAAGAACTTTATTTAAAGAAAAAGTAAAAGAAACACACCTGCAAAATCTGGATGGAAGGTAACTTTACAGGATAATAAAAAATGGAAAACACAGAGGATTCCCCTCTAGGCTCAGCTTCAAAGTTACAAAAAACAGGATTAAAACTCCCTCTTGGCAAAGGGAAAATTCACAAGCTAAAACAAAAGATAATCTAACACATTTCCTTGCCCCTACTTACAAGTTTTGTTGTCTTAGATTGATCCTTCCAGGTATGTTTTCAAGAGATGTTTTACCTGCCTAATTTCTCTCTCCATCTGGAGAGGGAACAAACAAAGAGAGCCCAAACAAAACCTCCCCACACCCCTGATTTGACAGTATCTTCTTTCCTTATTGGTCATTTTGGTCAGTTGCCAATCAAGTTATTTGAGCTTCTTAACCCCTTACAGGTAAAGTGATTTAGAACAGCTTCCCAGGAGGGATTCTATATTACCCTTATCTCTATGTTTATCATACTACTGTTATACAATTGCAACATATCTTGTGCAAAGTGTGTCATGTCAGGAGTGAACGTGAAAATTATGATTCCCTAAGTATGATTGTCTTGTTTATAGGCATGTATCTTCTTTGTGTCTGAAGTTAGGAATATTGACGATTTGTGGTATGGGCTTTGTCTGGGACAGAAAAATTCATGCACAAGGCAGAGGATATAAAAGAACCCCTGAGACATCTTCATCCTGTCTTCCTTTCCCTACACCGGATTTCCAACTCAGAAGCTCTGAACAAAGACTGATGACCAGCAACCAGCTTCGGTAATTTCCAGAGAGACTTTTTCAAGGAGACAGTTAATACCATCACTGCTATGATTCGGATCGATGAACACAGAAAAATCACTTGCATGTATCTGATCTATAAACCATTTATAGCTCCTCTTCTTTTATTTTATTATTAAACCTTTACTTTTTAATTGCTAAAGGCTTGGCAGCAGACTGATCACTGGGTAAGATCTGAGTTATATATTGACCTGGCTAAGTGACTGGTCTCTTGAAATTAGAAGGACCCTATATGTGGTGAAAGTGGTTTTCACTGACTGCTCATCATACAACCTAGTGTCAAGGTGGATAGCCAAGGGCTGGGATGCCTCAGGAGACTGCGCTTTTGGCTTCTAGTTAACCAGTGTGGTGAGACAGAAATTGACATTTGGTACTGGCTTGGCATAATATAATGACAGAAAAACCACCAGTCTAGGACGAGTCTGCCCTATTTCTCCTGAATTTGGCATCTTCAGCTGTGTCACACTGAGGCACAGTGACACATGGTCAAAGAGTTCACTGCTGACAGGTGATTCCCCAACTATTGCTCACTACTCCCAGGAGGTATCCCACTTTTACAGATGGGGAAATTGAGGCAGCAGGAAGGGAAGTGTCTTGCACCAGGAACATAGGTCATGAGTCCCTAGCTGACAATCCCTTGCTTAGTCTGTCTCAGACCTGGCATGTACAGTCTCTGCAGCAGCACAGAGGCATGGAGCTCTCTCTTCATTGGTTTCTTTAGTGCTGGGAATCTCCAGTGACGAGGATTTGGCCCAAGACATTTAACTAGAGACAAAGCATCTGCAGAGACCAGGAAACTTGGAGAGAAGGGTCTCAGCTCAGCCACGGATACACTGGGTGACCTTGGGCACAGGCTCTCTATGCATTACATGGAGATTATTATTCATTATTTCTAGTGTGATGCTCTCAAAAAGTCCTAATCAGGGCCTTGAAGTCACATGCTACACTGATTTGGTTCGGTGCAGCACATCATTGGGCTCTATGCGCAGTGCCGAGTTCCAGGCGGCATGTGGTAAACAAGCAAAAGGGGTCGGTCCTGGGGCCGGTTTTGTTCAACATCATTATTAATGATCTGAATGATGGGATTAATTGCACTCTCAGCAAGTTTGCAGATGACACTAAACGGAGGGGACAGGTAGATACGCTGGAGGAAAGGGATAGGGTCCAGAGTGGCCTAGACAAATTAGAGGATTGAGCCAAAAGAAATCTGATGAGGTTCAACAACGACAAGTGCAGAGTCCTGCACTTAGGACAGAAGAATCCCATGCACTGCTACAGACTGGGGACGGAGTGGCTAGGCAGCAGTTCTGCAGAAAAGGAGCTGGGGATTACAGTGGACAAGAAGCTGGATATGAGTCAGCAGTGTGCCCTTGTTGCCAAGAAGGCTAACAGTGTAGTAGAGCTATGTGGCCTTACAGAGGATCGAGGGAGTGATTTGTCTCTAGCAGCCCTGGTGAGGCCCACACTTGGAGTATTGCATCAGTTTTGGTCCCAGCAGATATAGCAGGTGGGAAAAATGGGAGAGTCCCGCGTGGGGCACAAATAAGTGGTAGCGGGGCTGGGCACATGATTATGAGCGCAGCCAGGCCTGCGGAACGCTGGTTTGTCTGGCAGAAGCAGAACGTCGGCGGAGATTTGATAGGTGCTTTCACTACCTGAAAAGGGGTTCAAGAGGATGGCAGTCGCTGCTTCTCAGGTGGCAGATGAGACGGAGCAAGGTCTCGGAGGTGTGCGAGGTGGGGAGTCTCGACGGATATTAGGAAACACTATTTCACTAGGAGGACAGTGAAGCACTGGAATGGGTTACCTAGGGAGGTGGTGGAATCTTCATCCTTAGAGTTTTTAAGGCCCAGCTTGACAAAGCCCTGGCTGGGATGATTTAGTTGGAGTTGGTCCTTCTTTGAGCAGGGGGTTGGACTAGATACCTCCTGAAGTCCCTTCCCATCCTGATATTCTATGATTCTAAGAGAAGACTGAAGACTGAGCTGTGTGGAAACCTGTTTTTGTAACTGTAGTTTTTAGCTGTTTCTTAAATAAATTCCTCCTTTTAAGAAGGATTGAAATTCAACTGATCACGATACAAAAATAGTCTCCCTGCATCTAACACAAAGCAGAGGAGCAATGCCAGTTCTCTGACTGGTCCTCTGATCAGGTGTTTGGTTTGCTTTGTTCCCCCTTTACAGGAAAAGAAAATTAACCCTTACCTTACCTATCTACTTATGACACAGCTATTGTCCTCCTAGCTTCAAAGCTGATCCCTGGCCATGCCATGGAGGCTTGGCTCAGAGCACAGGGCTCCCAGCGCAAACCTAGTGTAGGGATCCTGCCTGCTACAGGCCCCCAGTCGGGAGGAACAAGGGGGAATCAAAATCTAAAGAAATAAACCACACGATGGTCTCTGCCCTCAGGACTCCGTAGCTGAGCCTTAGGGCCCACAAGCTGTATGATGCACAGCCTTATCCGCCTGCAACACAGCCCTGGTTCCAGCCCCCACCTTCTTTTATATGCATTCCTGGCTTCCCTCTCCACTTCTCATCTGCCTGTTGCCCCCAGCGCTACGTCCTTGCTGCACTCACTCCAGGCTTCTTGCAAGCCTGCAGTAGCTCCTGTCCCAGCCCCGAAGCAGAGAGAGTTCACCTGGATAAGAAGGGAGGTCGAGATGATGGACAAAGTTTATGGGGTTGGGGAGGAAAGGAGTGAGCAACAGGGCTATGGCTCTGGGGAAAGTGGCAGAACAGAGGTGGGGCCGTGGGGGAAGAGGTGGAGGAAGATGCGGGACCTTGTGGGAATACCGGGGATGGGGGAGAGGCCTTGTGGAAAGAGGTGGAGCTGGGGGCAGGAGCTTGGGGAATAGGCAGGGACGGGCACATGGCCTCAGCGATCCAGTTATCAGCAACTAGAATGATTCTAATCCAGTAAATTAGTGAGTTGTACACAGACCGATTTCTCAGTTTGTCAGGCTGACACAGCACAGTAAGGCCAGGAAAGGGTTTAATGTCACTTTGACTGTCCAGTCAGTGATTCATGGAAGAGGGCCTAGCACCATGTCACCAGCCAGCTCTGCACAGAGCTCGGTCTGAGAGCCAGAGCACCAGCAGAAAAGTTTAGGCTCCTTCATGAGTAAAGAGCTGGAGCAGCCTGCCTTTGATCTCTTTGGTCCTCACCCCATAGATGACAGGATTTAGCATGGGAGGTACCAAGTGGCACACATTGGCAATGAGAACATGGAAATGCCCAGGTACATTCTGGCTAATCCGGTACGTGAGGGAGAAGAAGAGACCTGGTATATAAAAGACTAAAATGACACAGAGATGGGAGCTGCAGGTTCCAAAAGTCTTGAGCCGGGCGTCCTTTGTGGGGAGGCTGAAGATGGCCCTCAGGATATGGGTAAAGGACATGGTGATAAAAATCACATCCAGACCCATCACACAGAATAGCACAAAGAGGCCATAGTAACTACTGATGCGGGTGTCGGCGCAGGCCAGATTCACCACGGCTATGTGTGCGCAGAATGGTTGGGGAATGATGTTGGTTCTGCAATATGGCCACTGCCTCGCCAGGAGGACAAGGGGCAGTATGACCAGGCAGCCGCGCAGTACCACGGCCAGGCCGATCTTGGCCACAACGTGGTTTGTCAGGATGGCGGAATGCCTTAGGGGGTTGCAGATGGCCACATAGCGATCCAGAGCCATGGCTACGAAGATCCCGGACTCCATCTCTAAAAAGCAGTAATAGAAGTACATCTGGGTGAGACAGGCGCTGAAATCGATCTCCCTGGAATTAAACCAGAAGATGCTCAGCATTTTGGGCAGGGTGGAAGTGGACAGGACCAGGTCGGTGACAGCCAGCATGCAGAGAAAATAGTACATGGGCCCATGGAGGCTCGGCTCCGTCTTCACGATGAACAGGATGGTGAAGTTCCCCAAGATGGCTATGGCGTACATGGTGCAGAAGGGGATGGAGATCCAGATGTGGGCTGCCTCCAGCCCAGGAATGCCCAGCAGGATGAAGGTGGAGGGGTTGGTGAAGTCGGTTGTGTTGGAATCAGACATGGAGTAGAAGAGAAGGTGTCCAACTCTGAGACAGAACGGGGTCTCCTGCATGTACCCTACGTTCCCCTGACTTCCTGTATGTGCCCAGGGTCTAGGGTGATGCTCGCAGTATAAATGTCTGTATGGAGAGACAATGTTAATTTGAGACATTAAACATACCGTTGGAGGCTTTTCTAACGGATGAAGCAGATTGGTTGCTTTTCACACACTGAAAAATGACATTTTTATTATTCAAGTAAATTAATTGTGAACACATGACCCTACCAATGCCAATTCCATATTTTATATCCCCCCCCATCTCAATAATTCCTATAGATCCTAGTGTGGGAAACCTTAGAATCATAGAATATCAGAGTTGGAAGGGACCTCAGGAGGTCTTCTAGTCCAACCCCCTGCTCAAAGCAGGACCAGTTCCCAACTAAACCTTAATAGGCACTAACAGGAAACAAGAGTGTGAATATTGGTTATCCATCATTGTTCCTTAATGCAATGACAGCCAGGCTAGAGAGTCCATGCTAAAGGAAGTTCCCCATTCACCCAGTTGCTCAAAATCTGAGAGTGGAAAAAAAAACAAAATTTTGACAAAACACATATTAGAGAGAAACATCCCAACTAGAAGACACCTCAGAGGAAAGACCTTGGCATCACTCACAGAAGTGGTCAAAACAAAGAAAATTGAACCAAAATATACACAGTGCCTTTGGCACGACAGACGTAAGTGTGACGATATCTGTGAGAGCCAGCATGCAGAGCAGCAGGTACATTGGCTTGTGCAGGGTCTGCTCTTTCCCTACAACAAACAGAAGGGTAACATTTTCCAACAGGCCGACAATGTAGAACACAGCAAAAGGGATGGAAATCCAGATATGGGCAGCTTCCAGGCCAGAGATGCCCATTAGGATGAATGTTGAAGGGTCAGAGGGGGTGAGGATGAAAGCTGCCATGAAGTTCTCAACGTGTTGATTGAGCTCACAAATGTTCAATGTTCCTGTGAAGAGAGTGAAGCACACCAAGGGGGGTTACACACTTTATGGCAAATAATGAATTGAACTATAAAATATTTACTATATTCACAGTCTAGAAAGGGGTCGAGAAGTAGATGGGAACATTTATAGAGATTATTTCAGTTATAGTCAAGTCCAGAGGAGTCCTCAGAGGGAGCCAATCAAGCCAAGTCAATGGGCAACATGATGGCAGATAAATGTTGATGTTAATATCTGCAGTGCTTATGCCAATGTATTTGCCTAACACCTTACAAGATTCTCATGTAACTGTATGAGCACATGGCAGGGATCTGGGCATCATGGTACATAACTCAGTGAAACCCTGCTCACAGTGCAAGCATGGACAGAAACTGAGAAAAACACCGAGCTCCAGGAGGAGGGGGAAGGGAAATCATACAGCAAATACAGTGTCACGAGATCAGTCAGTCAATGTTTCACCCTCCTGTGGTCTCCTCTGTGTAGTACTGGGCACCCTTCTCACCCAGGATATTGCAGAATATTCAGGATATTGCAGAACTGGAGAGGTTCAGGGAAGGGCAGGAAGAATGATCAAGGGCCTTGGGAAATTGATATGGCGAGAGATTGAAAAGACTGGGGTTGTTATCTTTACAAAGGAGAGGAATAAGAAGGGGCACAGGAAAATCTGTAAAACACTGACTGTTAGATGGCAGATTGAGACTGTGTTCTCTGTATCTCATAACACAAGATTAAACGGTCAATCAGTTAGAGTGAAACATGGCAAAATCAAAACAGATAAATAAAGAATGCTTGCATCACTCAATGCCTCAAGAGACTGAGGAACTCCTTACCACAAGTGGTAGTTAAGGTCACGAGATATGCAAGAATCAGGAAGGATTTGGACATTTACATGGATAGTGAGTATCCAGTTACATTACTTTCAGCTAAATAAATATTTTGGAAAGCCTCTGCACCCATGTGTTTCAGGGCACAAGCCAATCTCTAGCAGTTAGGTGTTAGGGTGATGCCTCATGATGCTCAAGTCATCGTCCCCATCCACTGCTACTGGGTTCTTACATCTTCTGCAGCAGGTGGGGCTGTCACCATCGGAGAGAGGAAAATGGACTAGATCGACCATAGGTCTGACCCCCAAGGCCATTCCTATGTTGGAAAGGAGCCAAGTGTCTGCTATGGAAACAGACATTATCATGCTGGGCTAGGACTTTGTGCTTAACAGAGCTCAACCCCTCTTTGGTCTGTGCATTAGGAAGGATGTGAATTCTATATTTTGCCTGGTTTCAGGACTCCGTACCACTGTGATATAGAGACAGCATATCTCACTGCCACACCCTCCTTCCCCCACTCCCTCAGGCGCACACACACACACACAGACAGACTGTGCCTTCCTGGACCTCCCTCGCTGAGATTCCCAGCACTGCCTTCTTTCCTCTAAGACAGAAATACGCTTCTAATTTTAGACCCTTTTGGTGCTTCTTGTCCCCTCCAGAACCAGAGATGCAGGGGCACGGAGAGAGCAGATCCCTCTTGATCCCTGAAAATATTGTTTATCCTAATTGGTTTGAACCTCTAAGCCTGTGAGTTTGAGATTTTAGCAGCTCTCTTCTCCTGTCAGTTCTTCTTTTGTCCAAATGAACTCACTCATCCTTAGAAGCCATGGGATGACTCCAGTTGAAGTCACTGAAAGCTTATGATTGGTGTAAACAGGTCATTTATTTATGTTCCTAGATGTGGATTGAGGGTGATCTCAATGGAGCCAAGATTTCTCCCTTTAACCTATTTAACTTTTGGCTCTGAGCTGCGATAATCACAACTTCAGATCCTGCTACAGGGAGCACCACTGAGATAGGGGCTGAATGAGTCTGAAGAAGAGATGCACTGATGGCAGAAAGTGACAGCAGGATCTGACCATTGTGTGAACTCCTGTGTATGTGATGTGTGTTGTGAACTCTCTGGTAGCACAGAGACCCACTGCAGAGGCTTTGGTTGTATTACCCAGCAACACAGTGAAGTTCCTGAATTGGAAAACATGAGCGATCCAGAGGAAAAATGATTCCATCCAAAGACAGAGAGTTACTGAGACAGATAGAAGGAGACAGTAAGACACAAGGAAGTGATCTTAAAAAAAACTCTGATCTATTTCCAATACATTTATCGTTCCAATTATGCCAGGCAAATCCCTGGGTGTGTCTGACAATAAAACAGTTCAAATGACCATGCTGGTGAATTCCTGCCCAGATGGTTCTTGATCTGAAACTTGGAACCTTTCCTGAGCCCGTAGTACAAACGTTAGTGCAGAAACAAGCAACTCACCAAAATACCACTCAGCAGAGAGGAAATCTCCTTACTCAGGGCTCTACTTTCCCGTTGCCATATCAGCGTATGAATCTCATGTGTCTGACACTCAGCATGCTGGACAGTGACCTTTATGATTTCCCTGTGCAGTCCCTATGGACTGTCAGGTTGGCAGGACTCCCAGACAATTCCCTCGGCTCTGTGAACAGTAGGAAGAGCAGAAAATAGACCCCAGAGAACTGCAGCTTGAAGTCTCATGTGGGAGCGAAGAAATGATTTACAAATACCAGGAGCTCAGATTGCCAGGGCAAATGGAGTCTTGCTGATTGTGCAGCCTAGCCATTGGGGATGACTTTCTTTTCCGTGTGTAATGCACTGTGTGTGGGAATGCCACCACAAGTTATGTGCCAAAACCCATTTCAATTAATCGGAGAAGTGTAATGACGCATACGCCCCATGCAGTTGTAATATCCAGTCCATTAGCCCTTGGAAAGTCACTAACACCCTAGGAATCCAAATGATGTGATCTTGAATTGATGCAATGCAAAGTGCTTTCTTCTCTCAGCATTCTGGCATCAAAGGTATTTGCCAGTTTCCATTTGTGAGGTCTAAAGCGGCAGCTCAAACTGTTCTAATAGTTCATCAACTCTCTGCATCGGGGAAGCATCAGATTTGAATACTGTGAAATGTCAGCTATGGATGCAGATTAGGGTTGTGCTATTCTGCCTCAGAAGTAGTACAATGGGATTTGTCCACTCACTGTGTGATTCATTCACCAGTTCCCAAGCCAAATGACCTGGAGTTCATCTCCCATGATATCCCATTTTCTGAAGGAACACATGGAGTTTGCTGATTTGTTTCCCTGGGGCCATTTCCAGTACGAAAGTATTTTACGTAAGTGTGTCCTGCTGGGTCAGAACTTGAAATACAGATAACATAGTCAATAGCATAACTTTCACATACAAAAATGATACATGCACACCATAGATAAATCCTTTCACCAAATATCAGTTTTCTATGACACCTGACAACTCTTTACAAATATTATTAAACTCATATCTTGTCTAATTTTATAACTCTGAAGAATATGGGGTGCAGCGTCACATGACTGTAGTAGGGGGATCCCTCCTGGGCTTTTGGAAGATTCAAATGATAGAAGTAAATCACATTGGAAACATATTCCAACACAGATACAGTATATAAAATGGAGGAGTCTAATTATCTATTACCACTCAAAAAGAGATCTTGGAGTCGCATAGAAAATTCTCTGAAAGCATCTGCTTAGTGTGCAGCTGCACCAAAAAAGCTACCAGAATGTTAGAAACCATTAGGAAAGAGAGATAAGAAGACACAATATAAAAAAATGTCACTATTTAATCCCCACCACAGTTCTGGTCACCTCAGTTCCAAACAGATGATTAGAAACGGAAAGGTGCCGAGAAAGGCAACAACAACGTTTAGGTTATGGACAGCTTCCACTGAGCAGAGATTAAAAATGTTGGGATTTTCAGACTGGAAAAGAGATGACAAACAGGGGATATGATAGAGATCTATAAAATCATGAATGGTGAGGAGAAAGTGAATAAAGTCCTGTTTACTCCTTTTATAACAAAGACCCAGGGGGTCATCCAAGGCAGCAGATTTAAAACAAGAAAAGCTAGTGCTATATACAAACACACGTCAACCTGTGGCATTAATTGCCAAGGGATGTTTTGAAGGCCAAAAATAAAGTGGGGTTCAAAATTACTAGAAATGTTCAAGGGAGATGGAATCCATCATAGCTGTTAGCCAAGATGTTCAGGACATAACCACATGTTCTGGGTGTCCCTGCCCTCGACTGCGCCATATTTGTGCACCGTGTGCGTCGTGCGCGAAGAACAGGAGGATGAACCTCAAAGGTAATAGTATCCTCTCCGTGTGGTTACACTTCGACGACTATTTTTTGTCCTGTTAACTCCTTGAGCTTCCTCTGAAAAATCTCTCCAGGCTTAGATACTAATGTAGGATGCCTTGTTTTCAGAGGCTGGTGTAGGTTGCAGGATGGCATAATGTTGTTTTCCAGTACTTCACCACAACATGTTGAGGCTCACTCCATGTAAAGTCATACAATTGTCATATTTTCAGCTTCTGTGTTTTGCTGGACCCTCCACTGCTGCCCTTAGTTCAATTTGTGTTATATGCTTTTCTCATTTGTCACAAAACGAGCCATTTCTCAGTAAGCTGTTTCTCATTGTAAGCACCTCCTGTAATAGTTTCAAGTTTGTTTTGGC
The DNA here is from genome assembly GCF_003597395.2 of Chelonoidis abingdonii. Lineage (NCBI taxonomy): Eukaryota > Metazoa > Chordata > Testudines > Testudinidae > Chelonoidis > Chelonoidis abingdonii. The sequence continues at coordinate 370,554,734 of NC_133769.1, read as the reverse complement.
AAAAACAATGAGGTATCCTATGGCATCCTGAAGACTAACAAATTTATTTGGGCATAAGCTTTCATGGTCTGGAACCCACTTCATCAAATGCATGAAATGGAAACTTAATGGCCAGACATTTATACATTTGCAAAGATGGGTGTGTTACTTTACATAAGTTACATTACACTAAGTACTCGTTTTGAAAAGTAGCTAAAAGTTCAGTGGCTTTAGGAAGTAATACTGCTGCTTTGAATAGGTCTGTGTCTCTGGACTGCAGCAGTTTTGAAACAGCCTTTACCATTTCCAGAACCTTCCTTCGGAGCAGAATGAGACAAACAGAACTATTTTTTTTCATTAATTTATTTAATGATGTAGGCTTGTTACTGGTGGCTGATGAACATTTAATGGTTAGTGAAACAGAAATGAAAACGGTACAGTCCCAAAAGTAAAATCGCTGCAACCTGTGTGGAAACTTTTTAAAGACACATAATAGAGAGCGAACAGAGCTGCTAACAGGGGAATTTCAGAGGGAGTTCCCAGGGGGAGGTTGCAGGGGAGACTAAGGCAGAGGAACCAACAAGCCAGAGAATAGAGTGGACAGTAGGGTGCCAGGAGCCCAGTGCCTGCAGGGGGTCCGTGTTGTGTTGTGTGGCCTGGACCACCAGGCACGAGACGGGGAGGCCATGACTGATACAGAGGTAGCAGCAAAAGACACAGTGAGGATGACTGGATGTGGAAGCTGCGGAATGTACATGATCCTGAAAGGGTTACCTGAAAAGGGTTACATCTGCATGAAGTGGTGCCTGATAGAGCTGATGGAAGAAAAGATCGGAGGCCTGGAGATGCAAGTGGAAACCTTGATGGAGTTTAGAAGGGGCTTGGAGGAAATGATGGAACACAGACATGAAGGGGTCGAAGGGATAAGCTCAGATATGGAAATGGAAGCAGGACCAAAGAATTCTGAGGTGGTGCTGCTGGGTGAGGAAAGTGGACGGTGGAAGCATGTGACTAAGAGAACCAGGCAGAGGAAAAGACGTTACCAGTGAAGGAGAAATTGAACTCAGGAACAGATTTGCAGAGTTGGAAAATGAAGAAGGGGCACAGCAGGGTGGACCCAAACACTGAGGAGAGAGGGCAAGGAAAAAGAGAAGAGCAGCTAGTCCTGCAGAAGGAAGGGAGGAGTCAATGGAGGCAACACCAAATATGAGCCCCAGGAGGACTGCAAGGTCAATAGGAATCGAGGGACTGCAGCCAGTGGGAGCAGGGGATGGATCAGAGAATCACAGTGTCACCAGAAAAAGGCAGGTCTACGTGATTGGAGACTCCTTATTGAGAAGAATAGACAGGCCTGTAACTAGAGCTGATCAGGAGAACAGAAGGATGTGCTGTCTGCAGGGTGCTAAGATACAGGATGCGGACCTGAGGCTGAAAAGGATCCTAGCGGAGCGGGAAAGAATCCGTTGATTGTCCTTCATGTGGAACAAATGATACAGCTAGTTACTCGCTGGACTGTATCAAGGAGGACTATGCCAGATGGGGAAGATGCTCAAGAAATCGAGGCTCAGGAGATCTTGAGTGGGATTCTGCCTGTTCCTAGAGCAGAGCGATGAAGGGGTGACAAGATTATGGCAATTAACAGATGGCTCAGGCAGTGGGCTCTAAGGAGGGCTTTGGGATGTATGGTCATTGAGAAGCATTTACGGACAAACAACTGTTCTCTCAGGATGGACTTCACCTGAGTAAGGAGGGAAATAGACTTCTAGGATGGAGGCTCGCCGATCTAATTAAGAGAGCTTTAAACTAGGAATTTGGGGAGATGGTTGGGAGATGTCCAGGAGATCTCCACGCCAGAATTGAACCTGGAGAGGGAGCTAAACAAAGTAAGAGGGGATACGGCCGTGGAGCAAAGAATTGACATAAGGAGGATGGGTAGTGTGTACGTACCAGACTAACAGGTGATGCTGGTGGTTCAATGTCTGTGCATAACGGGATAAAGAATGTCAGTGAAGCCAAATGTCAAAAGTTAAAATGTCTGTACACTAATGCCGAGTACTAAAAATGGAGGAACTGGAACTATTGGTGCAGGAAGTGAAAACGGATATTCTAGGGATAACAGAAACATGGTGGAACAGTAGCCGTGACTGGAGTACAAGTATTGAAGGCTATGTGCTGTTTAGGAAAGACGGAAATAAAGGCAAAGGTGGTGGAGTAGCATTGTATATCAATGGTGAGGTAACTGTAAAGAAATAAGAAGTAAAGGAATGGACAAGACAGAGTCTGTCTGGGCAAAGATCATACTGGGTAAGAAAGCTAATAGAGCCTCCCCTGAGACAGTGCTTGGGTGTGCTACAGACCGCCGGGATCTGATTTGGATATGGATAGAGACCTCTTTAATGTTTTTAATGAAGTAAACACCAAGGGGAATTGTGTGATCATGGGGAGACTTTAACTTCCCAGATATATACTGGAGACAAGTGCTTGCAAGAATAATAGGGCTCAGATTTTTCTGGATGTGAGAGCAGATGGATTTTCTTCACCAAGTAGTTGAAGAACCGAAAAGAGGGGATGCCATTTTTGACTTGGTTTTGGTGAACAGTGAGGACCTCGTAGGAGAAATGGTTGTAGGGGACAACCTTGCTTCGAGTGATCATGAACAAATTCAGTTCAAACTAGATGGAAGGATAAACAAAAATAGATCTGAGATTAGGGTTTTTGACTTCAAACGGGCTAACTTTAAGAGTTAAGAAAATTAGTCAGGGAAGTGGATTGGACTGCAGAACTTGTGGACCTAAATGCGGAGGAGGCCTGGGATTACTTTAAGTCTAACCTGCAGAAAGTATCGGAAGGCTGCATCCAAGAAAGGGAAAAAAACCATAGGCAGGAGTTGCAGACCAAGCTGGATGAGCAAGCATCTCAGAGAGGTGATTAAGAAAAAGCAGAAAGCCTACAAGGAGTGGAAGAAAAGTGGGATTACCAAGGGAAGCTACCTTAGTGAAGTCAGGACATGTAGGGATAAAGTGAGGAATGCTAAAAGCCATGTAGAGTCGAACCTTGCAAAGGGAATTAAAACCAATAGTAAAAGGTTCTATAGCCTGTGATGGGGCAAGGCCAGATGGCTACAGTAAAGTACTGAGAAACAGGTATGATAGCCCCAGGCTAAACAAATCCCTAGGACCATGGTAACCAAATGGCAGTTGCTCCAGGTTAATCAAGACACCTGGAGCCAATTAAGACCTTTCTAGAAGGCAGTGAACATAGCTACTTTAATTAGAACACCTGCAGCCAATCAGGGCAGGCTAATCAGGCACCTGGGTTTAAAAGGAGCTCACCCCAGTCAGGCAGGGAGGAGCCAGAGGAGAAGGAGTGCAAGTGAGGAGCTGGGAGCAAGACGGCAAGGAGCTGAGAGTGAGAGAGTGTACTGCTGGAGGATTTAGGAGACAAGCATTATCAGACATCAGGAGGAAGATCCTGTGGTGAGGATAAAGAAAGTGTTTGGAAGAGGCCATGGGGAAGTAGCCCAGGGAGTTGTAGCTGTCATGCAGCTGTTACAGGAGGTACTATAGACAGCTGCAATCCACAGGGCCCTCGGCTGGAACCCGGAGTAGAGGGCGGGCCCGGGTTCCCCCCAAACCTCCCACCTCCTGATCAGACACAGGAGGAGTTGATCCAGACTGTGGGAAGATCACTGAGGTGAGCAAATCTGCCAAGAAGCACAGGACCACCAAGGTAGAGGAGGAACTTTGTCAGAAGCCACATAAATAAAGAAAACAAAGAAAGAAGAAGTGGGACCGCTATACACTGAGGATGGAATGGAGCTTAAGGATTACCTAGGCATGGTCCAATATCTAAATAAGTACTTTGCCTCAGTCTTTAATAAGGCTAATGAGGAGCTTAGGGATGATGGAAGGATGTTAAATGGGAATGAGGATATGGAGTAGATATTACCACATCAGAGGTAGAAGTCAAACTAGAACAGCTTAATGGGACAAAATCGGAGGGCCTGGCCAATCTCCATCCAAGAATATTAAAGGAACTGGCGCATGAAATTGCGAGCCTGTTAGCAAGAATTTTTAATGAATCGGTAAACTCAGGGGTTGTACCGTACAACTGGAGAATTGCTAACGTAGTTCCCATCTTCAAGAAAGGGAAAAAAAAATGATCGGAGTAACTATAGGCCTGTTAGTTTGACGTCTGTAGTATGTAAGGTCTTGGAAAAAATATTGAAGGAGAAAGTAGTAAAGGACATTGAGGTCAATGGTAATTGGGACAAATTACAACATGGTTTTACTAGAGGTAGATCGTGCCAAACCAACCTGACCTCCTTCTTTGAGAAGGTGAGAGATTATTTAGACAAAGGAAATGCAGTAGATCTAATTTACTTCGATTTTAGTAAGGCATTTGACACGGTTCCACATGGGGAATTGTTAGTTAAATTGGAAAAGATGGGGATGAATATGAAAATTGAAAGGTGGATTAGGAACTGGTTAAAGGGAGACTCCAACGGGTCGTACCGAAGGGTGAACTGTCAGGCTGGAAGGAGGTTTCTAGTGGACTTCCTCAAGGATTAGTTTTGGGACCAATCTATTTAACCTTTTATTACTGCCCTTGGCACAAAGAGCGGGAATGTGCTAATGAAGTTTGTGGATGATACAAAGCTGGTGGTATTGCTAACAGAGAGAAGGACCGGGATACCATACAGGAAGATCTGGATGACCTTGTAAACTGGAGTAATAGTAATAGGATGAAATTTAATAGTGAAAAGTGCAAGGTCATGCATTTACTAGGGATTAATAATAAGAAATTTAGGTATACATTGGGGACCCATCAGTTGGAAACAACAGAGGAGGAGAGAGGGACCTTGGAGTATTGGTTGATCGCAGGATGACTATGAGCCGCCAATGCGATATGGCCGTTAAAAAAGCAAATGCGGTTTTCGGGTGCATCAGGCGAGGTATTCCAGCAAAGATAAGGAGGTGTTAGTACCATTATATAAGGCGCTGGTGAGACCTCATCTGGAATACTGTGTGCAGTTCTGGTCTCCCATGTTTAAGAAGGATGAATTCAAACTTGAGGTTCAGACACGGGCTACTAGGATGATCCGAGGAATGGAAAACCTGCCTTATGAAAGGAGACTCATAGAGCTGGCTTGTTTAGCCTAGCCAAAAGAAGACTCCGGGGGATATGCTTGCTCTATATAAATATATCAGGGGATTAACATTAGGGAGGGAGAGGAATTATTTAAGTTTAATACTAATGTAGACACAAGGACAAATGGGTACAAACTGGACACTAGGAAGTTCAGACTTGAAATTAGACGAAGGTTTCTAACCATTAGAGGAGTGAAGTTCTGGAACAGCCTTCCAAGGGGAGTAGTGGGGGAAAAAGACATATCTGGCTTTAAGACTAAGCTTGATAAGTTTATGGAAGGGATGATATGATAGGATAGTTTAATTCTGGCAATTGTTCTTGGATTATCAGCAGAGAGGTCTGCTCAATGATCTGCAATGGGATGTTGGATGGGATGGGATCAGAGTTACTGCAGAGAATTCTTTCCTGACTGCTGGCTGGGGAGCCTTGCCCACATGCTCAGGGTTTAGCTGATTGCCATATTTGGGGTTGGGAAGGAATTTTCCTCCAGGGCAGGTTGGCAGAGGATTTGGAGGTTTTTTTGCCTTCCCCTGCAGTGTGGGCATGGGTCACTTGCTAGTGGATTCTCTGCTTGAGGTCTTCAAATGACAATTTGAAGACTTCAATAACTCGGACATAGGTTAGGGGTTTTTATGGAAGTGGATGGGTAGGGTCTGTGGCCTGCTTTGTGCAGGAGGTCAGACTAGATGATCATCTTGGTCCCTTCTGACGTATGAGTCTATGAGTCCATGAGACAGGGGTGACTCCAGGTTTCTTGCTGCCCAAGCATGCAAAAAACCCAAACAACAAAAAAAACAAAACACCTCCAAGAGCACAACTGCTGAAGGGGGAAAAAACCAAAAAATTGGAATGCCACCCCTGAAATTGTACTTTTGTCACAAGGCTGCTATGCCATCCTGTCACAGACTGTGCTCCCGTTACTGCAAATTCCAAAACAATGTCCCAGTCTAGGCCTGGGCTTGAACAAAATTATCTCATAGTTTACCAAGCTCTTCATCATTTGCTTGTGTTAATCGTGGTTGGAAAAAATGAAATTCCTCTTTTAGTTCTAGTGCTGTGGCAAAATGAATGTATACCATCACATGTGCAACATTTGAGATACAGTAGAACCTCCTATTTATGAATACTCTGGGAATGGAGCTTGTTCCTAATTCTGAACAAATCGTTATGGTTATTTTTTTCAAAAGTTCAGAACTAAACATTTAATGAATACAGCTTTGAAACTTGACTATGCAGAAGAAAAATGCTTTTTTCCCCCTTTTATTTTTTGTAGTTTACCTTTTTTAATGCAGGAATATACTTATTATTTGTTTGTTTTTGTCTCTGCTGTTGCCTGATTATGTACTTCTGGTTCTACATGAGGTGTGTGATTGACTGGTTAGTTTATAGCTCTGCTGCTCATATTTCTGAGGTTCTCCTGTGTCATAGACTCATCAATTTGAATTGAATAGTATGGGTTCTGACAAAAACTTTCTAGATCCCCACTGACTGCCACTAGCGGCGACAGCTGCTACTAGGGCCCCGGGCTGGAACGCAGAGGAGTGGGTGGGCCTGCGTTCCCCCTGCCACCCGTAGCCGGGTGGCAGAACCCCCCTCGCCTAAACCTGACGAGGCCAGTGTGACCCCGTCACTGCTCTGCCCTGCCCCAAAGGCCAGAGCCGACTGTACTGTGTTTGGTGCCCCGCCCGAACCAAGGGCTGGGCCCCCGTTGACATTGTTGCTGCTCTGCCCTACCCCAAAGGCCAGAGTCGATTGTACTGTGTTTGGGGCCCCGCCCGACCCAAGGGCGGGGCCACTATTGACATTACTGCTGCTCTACCTGCCCCAAAGGGGCCAGAGTGTAGTGGACTGTTCGGGTGGTGCCTGCCTGTATTCAAGGCGGGGCCCTACTGACTTTGCTGTGTCCCAGTCCGCTCCACAGGGACCGAACGCCCGGACCACGGACCCGAGCGACAGGACCCAGCGAGGACAGGACGAGGCCGGTGTGGCTCCCCTCCTCCACAGGGAGGGTTGAGCCCCGGCTCCCCTCGTCACAGGTGGGCAGAGAGGTAGAAGAGTGGAAGGACTCAACGAGCGGCGGGCAGGGAGGTGGAGGAGTTGAAGGATTCAATGAGTGGCGGGCAGGGAGGTGGAGGAGTGGAAGGACACAGCGAGCAGCAGGCAGGGAGGTGGAGGAGTGGAAGGACTCAGTGAGTGTTGGGCAGGGAGGTGGAGGAGGGGAAGGACTCAGAGAGTGGTGGGAAGATAGATGGGCGAGTGGAAGGACTGAGTGAGTGGTGGGCAGATAGGTGGAGGAGTGGAAACACTCAACGAGTGGTGGGCAGGGAGATGGAAGAGTGGATGGACTCACTGAGAGACTGTGGAGAAGCGGGTGGAGGAGAGGAGAGGAGAAAGTCAGTGATCTGTGGGTGGGGGGGCACATAGGAGGGGGTAGAAAAGAGCAGGAGGGAACTGGGATTCAGCGAACACAATGGCAACTGGGTAAAGAGGGGGTGAAGGAGAGAGAGACTTGGCAAGTACTGGGCTCTGGGATCCTCCTGGGGGAGGAAAGGAATGGTTCATGAGTAGCTGCAAGGGGCCTCGGTGGAGGGGCCGATCAGGACAGGAAAATAGGTGGAGTATGTTTGGGTTCATGGCTCCCTCTAATCTCAATGGCAGTGGGTGGCAGCTGCACCGCAGGTGACGTTTCAGCCTCCCGTTGGGTGTTATACCCACTCCTATGTAAGGTGGCCATCCCTGGGCCACTTCTACACCTCCCAAAGCATGTCCCAGTGTCTCTGTCTGGGGAAAGGCAGCGCGAAGGCTGTTTCCTCACCCCATGGCACATTCTGGTGGCTGCATGTAGTGCGGTCGTTCTCCCTTCCTCTTGGGCAACAACTGCCTCCTTCTGGGGTATGGCCCAACCTCCTAGGGCAAGCTCAGTCCAAGAGCTCTCCCCTCCTGGGATAGTACAAACTGCCAAAAAAAAAAAAAAGAAATGGTCCAGAGTAGTCCAGCGTCCATATGAGAGATGAAGGCTTCCCTCTTACTCTGTCTCTGCAGCAGGCCCTCCCTTCCCTCAGAGAGGGATCTCTGGGAAGTTGTTCAGAGGCTGATTCTACCCTTTCTCAGCTCAGCTCCCCTGGGGCTGCCGGTAGCAGGTCTGCTCTCCTTCCTGGTCTGCCACAACACGAGCTCCTCCCCTGCCTTTTTGCCTTGCTCAAGCACGTCTCTTCAGACTTGATTTGTCTGCCCTGTTTTCCCAATCATTTCCTTGCAGAGCATTTTACTTCTGTGACCTCAGTCTGAAATGTAGCTACAAGTTCAGCAGCTGTGGGAATTATTCCTGCTGCTTTGTATGGGTCTGGACCTTTGGATTGCAGCATTTTGAAACAGAATTAATCGTTTCCAGAATCTTTCTTTGGAGCACAATGAGAAAAACAAAACTAAAAATTCCATTATTTTCTTTAATACTGAAGGGTCTGAAATTTTTTGGCATTTTTGCTCCGGAGAATTATTTCTAGGGCTTCCTTCCTTGTGTTTAAATATCATAATCTGAGAGGAAGGAGTGTTTCATACTAGTTGGTTATCAATTGTGTCCTCAGTTGCTTCACCAAGCTTTCATTTGTTATTCAATATTTTCAAAAGGCCAAATAAACGGTGTCAGATTTACTCCTCCAGTCTCAGAATAAAATGGTACAGGGAGAAGATTGTATACAATATCGGTCTCTGGGAAGCCGTCTTGTGCAGCGATGTTACATTCACCTTACGCAGAAAGGGCACTTCCCAAAGTTACACACATCAGCTTTTATCATTTATATCAAGATGTTACAAGTTACACCTCCCTTTACATATCACTGAAATTATGCCCTTCAGTTTGTTCCCCTTCCCTAATCAAAGTGGTGAACTATTATGGGGAACTTTCTTGGCTTCTACACTACCCCCGGAGAATCGGTTAGTGAAAAGGTCTGAGTCCCTACTCCCAATCCCTTTACCCAGAGGTTCATCTGAGCTTAAGGACACCCCTCCACTCTCCCATGTAGTAGAGTCCTTGTAACCCCACCGCAACTGGGCCTATTATTGTGCAGGGTCTTATGAAAAGCCACCTTGTTTAAGTAAACTACAGTATCTTCTGGTGGTCTGGAAGTGACAGAAAGGCTGAGTGACAGTGTTTGGATGTGAGGGCTGATGGGTGACATTGAAAAAGGTTGGGGGTGATGGTGAGGGAGGGAATTCATCAACTCAAAGCGCAATTCCTGGGGATGAAGTCTCTTAGGCTTTGAACTTCCACAAACCTGAGCTCAGTCAAACTGGGACAGAGCACCTTTGATTATCGAGGAGATAGCTTTCCCCTTCTTTTCGCACAGATTTCAAATATGTGGATCAATGTGAGCACATTCTGAAGGTGCATTTGACCACTTTGTCACAAAGCTCTTTGTTTTTGAGCCCATGAACGATAGGGTTGAGCATGGAGGGAATGAGGAGATGGAGGTTGGCCAAGATGATGTGAATGTGGGGAGCGATGCCTTCATGAAACCGGTATGTCAGAGTGGACAAGAGACCTGTAGGATAAGAAATCAGCATGACAAAGAGATGGACTGTGCATGTGTTGAGGGCTTTCTCATAGGCTTTCTTGGAGGAGATTCTGAGGACGGATCTGAGGATCAGATGGTAATACAGGGCAATGAGCAACAGGTCTAACCCCATAACTACAAATGTTGTCACCAAGCCGTATATCCTGTTGACTGTGATGTCTCCACATGACATCTTTGCCACAGCCACATGCTTACAGTAAATATGGGGGATAATACGGTTGGCACAGAATGGCTGCCTGCTCAGGATACGAGACATAGGCAGAATGAAGAGAACAGATCTTAACAAACCCACTAGCCCCAGCTTAACTATTCGCGCGTTGCTGAGGATGGTGGCGTATCTCAGAGGGTTACATATGGCAACATAGCGATCAAAGGCCATTGTCACGAGGATGGCTGAGTGCATCATAGTACCCGCATGGAGGAAAAACATCTGGGTGAGGCAGCCACTTACTGTAATGCCTTTAAAATTGAACCCAAATATACACAGTGCCTTTAGCACAATAGAGGTAGACGTTCTGATTTCTACAAGTGCCAGCATGCAGAGCAGCAGGTACATTGGCTTGTGCAGGGTCTGTTCCTTGCCTACAACAAACAGAAGCATGAAATTTCCCAACAGGCTGATAATGTAGAACATAGTAAAAGGGATGGAAATCGAGACATGAGCAGGTTCCAGGCCAAGGGTGCCCATTAGGATGAATGTTGAAGGGTCAGAGGAGGTGCGGTTGAAAAGTTCCATGAGATGGTTGAGGTGTCGATCAGGTTTAGAAAGGCTAAAGGGAAAGAAGTACAGGAATGGGGTTACACAATTAATAATTAATAGCATGGTAAATATTTTATAGTTATTACGATTTAGAAAGGGCGTTGAACAATGAGACGGCAAAAGTTACCGAAGGTACCACATTATTTAGGTCCTAGTCAAGTCCAGAGAAATCCTCAGAGGGAGCTAACCAAGCCAGGTGAATGGGCAGCAGGATGGCAGTTCTTGAGCTGGATGAGATGGGCGGCAGCGATAGGCCTGGGATCTTGGGAACAAGAGATATGACAACAGGGCATATACGGATCGGCTAGATATGAAGCAGCTGAGGGACAAAGTGTGAATTGTGTTCTGCTCCCTCAAAGGTACCACTGGAACCAGGCTCCCGAAGCCCATGACTCACCAAGCTGATGGCTCCTTTTCTCTTACAGTGTGTTCTGGACATAGCTGGTGGGCAAACCTCCGTCCCAGTCCTTGCAAGCCTCACCAACTTCCCCCCAGGCAGAGACACACCAGCGGCAATGCTATGCAAGGCTCCTGATCAGCCCAGTTGCATGCATGCAAAATCATATAGATGAATTACAGCAATAATTTAACTTCCAGCTCCAGCTAGAACCCCAGAGCTGTATTGTCCTGCCGCTGGCCGAGCACTCATGAGTCAATTATGATATTTTGTTTACCCAGTTTACCCGCTCAGTGGGGCGAGGACACATCACACTTGTGGGAACCAAGCTGAGAGTGGGCCCAACGCTTTCACCCTAAGGCCCCCCTAGTTTAGATAATTATTAAACCAAGTTTTATTGTTCCTTAATGGCTCTTTGTGACCTGATAGGCCCTTGCCCAACCAAGCTAAGTCGGAATTTTCTTGTCTAATTGGGCGTTACCCAAGTGTGTAAATACATTTTGAAATATGCAGACAGTATCAGATTCGATAATTGGGCATACAAAAATGATACATGCATACACAAGCCCATTGCAAATTAATTCAAAAGAGTAACTTTTCCATTGCACATCTTATATGAGCCTGTCTTTGCAATTGGTTTAAACCAGTGTCTGCCTGCACCCGGAATATTGGGAATAGCTGAACTCAACGTGCATGAGCGGAAGGAACCCACAGCAGCTCAGTTCTGTTGGCAGTGTCAGAGAAAGGAAAAACTGGTGTGAGGGGATTTGAGGATGCTTGAACTAGGAGCCAGGTTAGTGAATACTGGTGAATACACATACAGAATGCGATGACTGCTTAGAGAGCACATTTGCGGAAAGTGGGATCTGTGGAGTCATAGTGGGAATCAGACCTAAATATGAGTCACAGTGAAACGCTGTTTGCAAGGAAAATGCAATACGCCACTCTCTTCCAGCTCTACTGCCCACACATAGGCCTTGCTGGATATGCGTCGTTCTGGGCCCACATTTCAGGAAAGATGGACAAATTGAGAAGTGTCCAGAATGCAACTTAAAATTATTAATGCTCGTGAAAGTACCTCTGAGTGGAAAAGTAAAATGTTACTGGCCCCTCCTTCAATAGCTTCCAAGCAGCCAGTTAGGGGAAGCAAAGCCTCACGTTATACAGTAACCCTGAGACTTTTGAAACTATCTCTTTTCTTCTGCCTCCAAGAGAGAACTTGCTTCTATACCAGTTTACTGACAGATACCAAGAATGGGTTGACACTACCAATCAAGTGTTAACAGTCGCAGTCTTGTGCTGAAAGTGTATAAATGCTTGTGATATTTGTTAATAAGTCTATTACTAAAACAAAATACGTTTCCATTTTTTTTGTGCAGAATAAAGCATTTTGTCCTATCCATGTCAGTGACTTATGGCTTCGCTAGCAGACCCGATATTTCAGTAACAGTTTTCTGTTGGACCCCAGGAATGGACGCTCCTAGCTGGACATCGAGCTCTCGGATGGCTTGGGGAAACTTTGAGCAGCGCCGACTGGAGTGTTTTACCCCTGCTTGCCTTGTTCCTGCAGGCCCTTGGGTTATTATTTCCCTTGTACAGTCCATGTCAGATTCTCGTTGCAGATTCTAGATAATTCCCTGTGACGTGAGCAAATGAGAGAAGAAATAACCCTGGAAACTTACAATTTGAGTAGCTTCCCCTGGATGAGAAAATAATTTGCCATACAGGGTGCTCTGATGTCAAGGCAACACAGTCTGCAGGCTCTTTCAGCCTAGCAGTTTGATTGATGGCTATATTTTCTGTTTGATGACGCCAGCTCACCAGTTGTGGAGCATGCCAACAAATATGTGGATCAAACGCATTTCAATATATCGCTTCACTTGCTTGCACCATGAATTTATCCAGTCAGTGAGCCTCTGAATCATTCGACACCAAGGTGAATCAGTGCTGATCAGAGCTGATCCAACCCCTGTGAAAGCTTCTTCAACCAGAATTCTAGAATAAAAGGCTGCCAACCTATTTGTGATCTAAAGTGATAATACTTTGGCAGGTCTCAACTCTTCAAATAGTTTATCTCCTTCTGCCATGTGGAATAAGCATCACTGTCAATACTGTGTAATCTTTCAGAAATCGATGCAGAAAAGGTTTGTGCTATCTTGTGTCTAGAACTAACACAATGGAATTCCACACTTACTGTTGATTTATTTCACCAGTCCGCAGGCCAAAACAAACCTGGACTTCATCTCACATGGTACCCACATTTTATGAGGGAACACCTTTGGAGTTTCCCTAGTCTGTGGGCTTGGAACTATTTCAGTGGGGTGGGTTTTTCGAAGTTTGTGCCTTGCTGCGGGTGAGACATCAGTGCGGTAAGAGATCAAAGAACTGCTACATCTGGATCTTTTCTCAGGCCCTCGCCCATGTTTGTGTCACACATGCCGTGGGAAACTAATTTGGCATCCAGAGGGTTATGTAGTTTGATTGTGGATCTCGGGCTCAGTCTGGGAGCCATGGGAACTGATGCGCCCCTCTAACCACCCAGCTGGAGTTCCATGTCATGTGGTCTGGTCACATGCCCTTGCATGTGCTCCTGGGTCATAACAGGCATTATCCAAAGACTGTAGTATTTTCTGGAAGACTCACCAGGTGGGAGATAAGCTTCTCCTATGGTCCCACCCATGGTAACCCACATTCTGTCCTTGCTACTCCCCTCCGCTGAGTTCCCTGCTGCTTCTCACTGAATCCTTCTTTTTCTCCTCCACGAGGCCCCCACAGCCGAGTCTATCCCCTCCTCGGCTGCTTGTGGCCCCTCAGTAACCATGGCATTCCTTGAGACTTCACTCCCTCTCCTACACCCCCTCCTCCATGGCACTCCATACCAGTAACTCGCTGAGCCCCTCCACTCCTACATCCCAACCCTCCCGCCTGAGGCTGCTACCACCTGCTGCTCACCACTGAAAAACAGAACCACATTTCAAAGTGGGCCCTGTCCTCTTTCCCTCCTCTTCCTCCTTTGTTCCATCCCCCTTAGCTGAATGGTTCCAGCATTAGCAGGCTCAGCAGCACAAGGAGTCCCTACCTGGGCCAGGTAAAGGAGCCAGACATCAACCAAAGAAAAGAGACATGCAAATGCCAGAAGTGAGTAAATGGTGCCAGGTTGAAAGAAGGAACATTTCCGAGTTATGAACACTCTCCGTTTCCAATGTAACAGAATGTCTGCAGCAAGAGGAATTTCTGTTTTGCCACACTAACAACTGGTGAAGAGACTTCTAAACTATGAAATAATTTTGCCCAAGACGCAGGCCCTGGTTGGGGACATAGTTTTGGAATTTGCAGCAATGGAGCACGTCTCTGATAGGACGGCATAGCAGGCTTGTGACAATGGTACAAGAAGTCGCTCCCTCAGCAGCCTGGAATCATCATATGATCCATAGTCAGGCATTGGATGCTAAGAAGGTGTCAGAGGAGCCCAGCAAAATTCTTTCAGGTCCAGAAAATATTATAAATCTGTCTCTGGTTAATTCAAGGCTTTTTACCATTTTATCTGAAAAGATGGGGGCAAACTGCACGCAGTGGTTGTTACACTCAGAAAAACATTGGTTGTCAAGGGCTTAGAGGATGACAAGATGTGAACTGCATGTGGAATTGCTTATATTTCTTGTCAATGCTATGAATATGGAAGCCAGATATGAGAGCAAGGACTGCTGTTCCCCCTTAATTCTCTGCAGCCAGGGGTGTATCACAAAATACTTTGCTAGTGACAAACAGCAAACCCCACCAGGCCCTGTTATCATTCAGCACAACAGCATGTGAAGCCCCACACCCACCTATATTGCATGAATGTTCTCAGAGCCACCCATGTATCACACAAAAGAAGTCACTAGCCAAATCCCCCCAGCTCCCCGCACTGTCCCTCAGGAACATACTGTCTGGCAAAGTTCAAGGTGGCAGTGCAGATTTGTTAACTAGTACCCCACTTCATCAATGGAAAGTGAACACATCCAAGCTTTTGTAAACCTGAGCAGGTTTACCACACACTTCAGGGAAAGTGACTGGTTAAGATAAACAGTTAAATGTAATGACTGCAAAAGATAGATTTTAAGTGATTATATCAGGAGTCGGCAACCCCCAGCATGCAACTGCCTGCCATGGTCCTGGGCCCCAGGCTAACTCAGCCCCCCCGCCCACCGCTCTCCCCTGCGGGGCAGGAGGCAGAAGCTTGGTCCTGCTGCAGCCAAGCTTCCCCCCTCCCCCACTTCTTACCCCAGTGTGGTGCTTTCCTGCCCCTCCCCTCTCCGTCCCTGCGGCAATCAGCTGATGGTCCCTGCGAGGGGGAGGGGGAAGAGAGAAGACAGTGAGAGGTAAGGACGGGGGTGGGACAGGGCACATCCCTTCCAGCCCCCTGCCATGAGCCGCTCATGGCAGGGGGCTGGGAGCACCCCCATGAGCTGAGCACCCCAGCTTTCTGCCGTGAACCCCCTTCACACCCAGCCTTCTTCCCTGCACCCCCGACGCCAACATACACCCAGCCTTCTGACCTCCATCCCCCACAGCCCCAACCCTCTGCCATGAACCCCCCATGGACACCCAGCCTTCTGGACTGCACCCTCCACCCCAACACACACCCAGCCTTCTGCCCTGCACCCCCACACCCCCAGCCCTCTTTCCTGACCTTTTACCCCCCAGCCTTCTGCCCTACACTCCCCCACACCCCAGCCCTCTGCCCTGATCCCTGAACACCCTCCCGCAGCCTTCTGCCCTGACCCCTGAACCCCCTCTCCAGGTCTAGGGTCCCAGCACACGCCCTGCTCAGCCCACTGCTGGCCTAGCGGAACAGAACCCCAGGCTGGCAGTGAGCTGAGCAGGCTGGAGGCGTAAGTTCAGCATTTTAATTTAATTTTAAATGATGCTTTTTCAACATTTTGAAAACCTTTTTTACTTTACATATGTAATCCTTCTGCCAGGCCGAATTGACAGCAGCAGGGCTTGCTTCAATACATAGGGTCCCTTCCATACAACGTAATGCAAAACCAGCTCGAGCCCCCACCCCGTGACCTGGGAAAATCTTACACACACCCGGGGCGCCTTGAAGAGGCAATACTTCCCCTCTCGCAAGCACAGAGTCTCGGTGTAGCAGAAAAGGTTTAATTACATGAGATAAACAAGAAGCATTAAATTGGGAAAACACCTCAACTAGAGCTCATAGACCAAACCGTGAGCAAAGACCCACCCCAGGAAATTGGGCCGTGTCCTTTTCCCAGGGTTCTTGAGTCCAGCAACCCCCAAATCCCCCCAAGATTCCAAAATCCAATACCCCAAATGTCCCTAGAGTCCAGCAACACAAAGATCACTCAAGGTCCCAAAAGTCCAACAATCCAAAAGTCTCTGTCCCAGGTCAGTGCAGCCCCAGAATTCGAGAGTCCATCTGAAGAGGTCTCTCCGCACCCAGCATGTGTAGAAGGCACACCTTACGTGGTCTGGGGCCAACTGTCCTGCCTCTCTGTGGGGTTCTGCTTCCGCCTTCTCCATGAACTGCTCTACTCTACCAGCCACTCCACTTTGCTCCTCCAGCCTTCCTGACAAACTGCTCCACTCCGCTCAGCTTCACTCCGTCAGCTGCTCTGCTCCACCAGCTGTCCCGTGATCCACATCAGCCATCCCCGCAAACTGCTCAGCTCCGGTCACTCCATGGGCCGCTCCACCCGTTTCTCAGCTGCTTCCCGGTGCCAGCTGCTCTGCTCCACCACCTGTCCCATGATCCACTCCAGCCATCCCGACAAACTGCTCAGCTCCACTCACTCCATGGCTCCACAAACCGCTCCACTCCGCTCTGCCAGCTGCTCTACTCCACAGTATAGCTTCAGGCCCCCCCATTAGTTAGCACAGTGCTCTCAGCTCAGCAATTCCAGCTCTTTAGTGATTTCAGCTCACAGGAGGGGAGCCCCAGTACTAGTGCACCACTAGTCCATAGTGAGTTCAGCTCAGTAACCTGTATCTAGATTCTTAAGGGAATCAAAAATCAACTCTGATATTCCACAGTGGAGAGAGGAGTAGGTGGAATTGGTGTTTCTGGCTCACACAAGACACCACCAAGTACAAATATCTATCCCCAACCTCTCTCAATTCACTGGGTTTTGGAATCCATGTCCCTTGTCTGACAAGTGCAATTTAGTTAATAGTGAAACCCTTTATCATAAAGCAGTTTCGCAGTTCCTCATTTACTTAATCAGGGTGACAACACTTTATTCCTCCTGCCCCAATAACAAAGAAATTGGGGATCTCACAGCTGTGAAAGTAACCATTTTAGGCTGTTGTTGGCTATGCTAGGCAGATTGGGTGTACCTATGCAAACACGATCAGCCTCTGAAATTCTTTTCCACACTTGCCATAATTCACCACCAGATGAATGTCAGGGTGGAGCTCATCCTGAATCTGCTTACACATACAATAGTTTAGTTATATAATATAGACTTATAGAAAGAGACCTTCTAAATATGTTAAAATGTATTGGCAGCATGCGAAACCTTGAATTAGAGTGAATAAATGAAGACTTGACACGGCACATCAAAAAGGTTGCTGACTCCTGGATTACATTATGAAGTGGATATTCATAGAATCATGGAGTATTAGGGTTGGAAGGGACCTCAGGAGGTCATCTAGTCCAACCGCCAGTTCAGAGTTAGACCAGTCCCCAGATTTTTACCCCAGTGTGCCAAATGACCCCTCAAGGATTGAATTCCCAAACCTGGGTTTAACAGGCCAATGCTCAAACCACTGAGCTAGCCCCCATGATATGAACAAAAGCACGCAAAGTCTGCAGGAGCAGCTGGATGGACCAGCCAACAATTGGACACATTTATAATTTATTTTCCAGAATAGTGTTAAAAGAATCTTAACCATGTCCAAAGAGGAGAAGCAGAGCTTCTGGTGGTGACCCAGGTGATGGACAATTTTACAATAGTCAGGGCTCTCAGTGTTACTGTGGATTATTATAGCTATTGACCTATTAGTACGTACACTAATTCTGCAGTGTGTACTGTGGTGTTTAAGGAGGGCACAGAGCCATGAAGCACAACTGCTAATTATAACACATAAAGCGATGTAGGTCCTCCAGTACAGTGTAACAGATAGCCCAGACCCAACCTTCTCAGGCCCATTGCTGTGGGAAGTCTGGAACTCTAATTTGAAAACTTGCAGTCTGCCCATATGAGGGAAGATTTAGGACATCATACTGCACAGGGGGTAGTGGGCAAATGGAGCACCAACACATTCCACCTTGATACCTGGCCCTTTCAGGAAATGTGCCACCCTATGCCCTCTTCCGACACTGGCCAGGAGGGTCCTAGAAAAAAGGGAAACAAAATCAGGTGGAGGTGTTAGACTGCTAGTACTAGGTAAGCTTTCAGTCTTATCTTCATCTGAGATAGAATTCTGTTGTCTTGTTTGACGTTTGATTTTTGATACTCTCTATCATATATTCTTATTACTTTTGCCCCGTATGTGACAAAGGACAAGAGGACTGGTGTGTTGTTCTGCCTGGCCACATGGATGTGTTGATAATCGAACAGATAAGATAATTATGCCTGCCAAGGAGGAGGGAGGTCGGAACATGGGAACCAAGCGCTCTATGGGCATCAGGGTGGAAGGAGGGAACAGGAAGAGGCTCTGTGGCATCAGAGCTCAGAAGGGACACTGGGAAACAAGGTTCTGTGGTCTCTAGATTTCTGGTACTGTGCTTGCTGGACATAATGCGAATAAACATCACATTGCCTGCACTGGGACTTCTTTCTTCTGCTTTTGTGTGTGTTGTGACAAGAATCAGGTGAGAGGTGAAGGGAAAGTCCTCTAATGCCTGGTGTCTGCTGTTTGTAACTTTGGTGGCTTAGTAAGCCTCAGGTAGTTCAATAGGACTGTTTGATCCCTTACCTCTGTGTTCTCGCCCCAGCAAGGCATTCCTATTTCAAATACCGCCAACTCAAATGGCCAGGGCAAAACATCAAGGCAAACTCCGTGGCTGTATCTCCCATAAAATGTGGGATACCTTGTGAGATGAACTCCAGCTCATTTTGGCCTTGGGAGTAGTGAAGGAATCACATAGTGAGTGGAGAAATCCCACGGTACCAGTTCTGCTGCAAGATAGAAAAACCCATTTCTGAAGCCATTTTGGAAAGATCAACAGAGTATTGAAATGTGATGCTTATTGGTGCAGAGAGCAGATGAGTGGTTAGAAGAGTACAGAGCTGACAGATATGTATCCTCGTTAGAACTCACAAATGGATACTGGGAAGCACCTTTGATGTCAGAATCCTGAGAAAAGAAAACCTTTTCCATGCCCTCCGGCCTGCATCAATTCACAATCCTGTTCTTTGGATTCTAATGTGTGGCAATGAATTTCAGAGGCTAATGGACTGGATATTACAACTGACTGGGCGATATGTAGCGGTCCGCTGCTATGATCAATTGAAAATCGGTTTTGGTCCCTTATCTTGTGGCTGCATTCCAACATATAGTGCAAATGATAGTACGCAGAAGAACCATAGTAATTGCTAGGCTGAAATGTCTGGAAGACTCAGTTTGCCTTGACAATCTGAGCCCCTGTTATCAGCAAATTCTTTCATCACTCCTAGGGGAAGCTGTCAGACGGAAGCTCTCCGGGGTCTATTTTTTTAACCCTCCCACTGCTCCTAGAGCTGAGGGAATTCTTTGGGAGTCCTGGCCAATCGGAGCATCTGCAGGGACTGTACAGGGAAATGATAAAGGTCGCTGCCCAGCACGCTGAGTGTCAGACATATGAGATTCATACACTGATTCTCAGGGCTCTGCATTCTTGTGACTGTAAGTTTATTTCCTTTCTCTGCTGAGCAGGATTTTGGTGAGTTGCCTGTTTCTGTTTTAAAGTTAGTGGTGAGGGCTAAGGAGCTGTTTAGGAGTTCACATCAAGAATCATTGGGCAGGGATTCACCAGGACAGCCACTTGGACTGTTTAGTGTTATGAGAAACACCAAGGGATTTACTTGCTAAAATTGGAACTACAAATGTGTTAGAAATAGTTTAGACGATTATTTTTTTTTAAGATCAATTCCTTGTCTCTTACTTTGTCCTTCTATCTCTTTGAGTAGCTTTCTGTAGCTTTTTTCTGATTCGCTCAACTTTTCCAATTCAGCAACTTCACTGTCCTTTTAGGAAGTTCAGCCAAAGCCTTTGCAGTGGGTACCGGTCTTACCAGAGGGTTCACCGCAAGAATGGGTCACACGTTGGCCAGATTCTGCTCTCATATTCTGCCTTCAGTCAGTCACTCCAAATTGACAATGGCCTCCCTTAAAGCAAAATCAAATCCCTTGTGTTTTGGAATCCGCATCTTTCATATCTGGTCTCAGAATTTCACATAACCTGGTGCCGGGGGGGTTACTTCAGACGCTTTCAGCACCCTAACAGAATAGGACTATCTGTAGCAGGACTTTCTGTAATTTCCATAGCTAAGAGCTGAAAGATAAACAGGTTAAAGGGTGCAATTTTGTCCCATTGAGAGGACCCTAAATTGACATGTAGGGGCTTAGATAAATGATCAGATTGACAACCACCGTGATCCTCCAGTGACTTCAACTGGAGGCGTCCTGTGGCCTCTAAGGATGGGTGAGCTCGTTTGGAACAAAGAACTGACAGGAGAGTTCCTCATGTCTCAAACCCACAGGCTTAGAGGTTTAGAACAATTAGAAGAACATTTCTTTTTGTGGGGGAGAGAGGAGTCTGCTCTTTCCATACCACTACATCTCTGCTTCTGGAGAGGATGAGAAGAACCGAAAAGCAGTAAAAATAAAACCATGTTTCTTGTTCAGAGGAAACCAGAGAGGGTTGGAAATCTCACCGGAGGAGATCCAGGTCTGTATGTGTGTATAGGGGGGATGGAGATGTGCAGAACCCGGATCACAGTGGCACGGTAGCAGATTGTCTCTGACACCACCTCACATCTGGACCATCCATCTCCCACTAATGCCTCATAGTAACATCAGCAATTGCTCATATGGAAAAGCAGCCTCAGGAAGGGTGTCTGGCTTTCTAATGGGCTGCAATACATTGATGCTTTGTGTCCTTTTGAATATGCATTCCTCACACTGGCTCCTTTTAATCTTCCTGCACTCTCTCCCTTCTGCCAAGTCTGTACCTCTCTCCGTTGCACAGGCTGAGCTGCTGCTGCGGTTTCTTTTGCCCCCAGAAAGGCTGTTGTGGCCGATCTCCCCCTTTTCCTTGGTATCGCTGTGTGATCTGGCACATGGTTTTGATCTTGGATGAGAGGTATGACTGTGTGACAGGGCTGAAAGTTGTGAGGGTGGGGAACCTACATGGACAAGGAGCCAGCGCTAGAGTTTCTGGGGCATGGAGTGAGGGGTACATGGGCAGGCGGAGATCACTGACTGTTATGGGGGCAAGGAGCAGGGTTTCCATGGATGGGCAGGCAGCACTGGGGTTTGTGGGGGCAAGGCAGGACATTTCTTGGCCTGCAGTATGTTTTGGGGGTGAATGTCAGAGTCTCTTTGTCTTGCCAAACCACAGAACTGCAGCATGGATGTCAGAAAGTTTACTCAGTTTTGTTTCCAATGGTTGTTGAATGTTAATTACGTAACTTCAATTCATCTTTCCACTGGTGAAATGCCTGATCTTTACTCCTCACTTGGTTCAATCTCCCCTCATACTCTGACCCCCCTGTCTGTAGTTTGCTTCCCCATTCCAGACTGCCCTGATTCCAACAGCTGACTGGTCACCAGTGTCTTCTCCATGCATCATCCCTGGCTCCTCCAGCCTCTGAGCCATGTCACACTCCCCACAATTCTTCCCCTGCAGGGGGTGAGGGGACTCCAATCAGACCCCATCCATTGACTGAGGGTCATCAGTGACTGGGTCTCACTGCTGAGAAATCTCACGAGTGGTAAATTCCAAGGTAGGCAGCTGTGGAGCTTCTCTTGTTACACCCACACTCACTGCAGGGTGCTTCAAGAACTGTTACACAGGAACAACTTGCAATTTGGGAAGTAGGCACATTACATAATGAGAGCAGAACTATGGGAAATTTGAGGTCCTAGATAAATACAACTATCACCTGCAGGAACCCCCAGGTAGCTGACCAAACACGTGCACCACTTGCACAGAGACAGTAAAGAAAGGATGATCTGGGACCATTTGCCAACCACCTCTGTTAGTCATTCATAGCAAGGGTTGTACATTTACTCCACAGTGCAGAGATTTCATGGCCCATGTCATTATTTTTCTCACCTAAAACATTCATCCATGCAGTGCCTCATGGGATTCCTCAGGCTCATGAAATACACAACCAGCATAACACTTCCAAGAGATTTTCTCCGCATGGGGCTAAATTCAACATGGTCTTGAATAGAAAAAATGCCTTCAGTAATTTCAGGAACTAACTTGCAGGCAAAATGCCATCAGCTGACCCACAGGGACATGTTCGTAGATTCCAAGGTGAGAAGGGACTATTGTGCTCTTCCTTGTATAACACAGGCCTCAGAATTTCCCAGAAATTATTCTTAGAGAAGACCATTTAGAGAAACAACAAAATTAGAATTAAACTTTCTCAGGGATGAAGAATCGTCTGAGACCCTTGGTAAATTGTTCCAGTGGTTACTTACTCTCACCGTGTAATACATATGTGCCTTATTTCCAGTCAGAATTTCTTTACCTTCAAGTTCCAGCCACTGGATCGTGTTACACCTCCGTATTATTAAATATTTGTTCCCTGTCTTGGTACTTACAGACTGTTATGAAATTATCCCGAAATCATCTTTGTTGCACTACATAGATTGAGATCTTTGAGTCTATCACTATAAGACGGGGTTTCTTATCTTTTCCTAGTTCTTGTGATTCTTCTCTCAATACTCTAGAGTGTATCAATCTCCATCATTAAAAGCGCACACCAGAACTGGACAGAGGGTTCCAGCAGCAGCTGCACCAATGCCAAACACAGAGGTAAAATGACTTTGCTCCCTCACCTTGATATCCCCAACATGATCAGGGTTGAGCTGGTTGCCATATTTGGGGTCATGGAGGTTTTTCGCCTTCCTCTGCAGCATGGGGCACGGGTCACTTTCTGGAGGATTCTCTGCACCTTGAGGTCTTTAAAACATGATTTGAGGAATTCAGTAAGTCAGACGTAGGTTAGGTTTTTTTTTACAGGAGTGGGTGAGTGAGATTCTGTGGCTTGCATTGCGCAGGAGGTCAGCCTAGATGATCAGAATGGTCCCTTCTGAGCTTAAAGTCTATGAGTCTAGGAGTTTATCATCCCAGGATCATATTGGCTGCTTTGGCCATAGGGTCACACTGGGAGGTCATGCTTAGCTAATTATCCCTTCTCACCCCCAAAGCTTCAGAATCATTGTGTTTCCCAAGATGGTCCCCCATCTTGTTAGCGTCATCTAAGTTCTTTGTTCCTAGATTTATATATCAACATAGCTACATTAGAACATATATTGTTTGCTTCGACCCAGTTTAAAAACCAATCCAGATTGCTCTGAAACACTGAACTCTCCTCTTCATTATTTACCATCCTCCAATTTCTTTTGTCATGGTAAAATCTCATCAATATTCAGGTATGAGAAGAGTAAGCAGATAAAAGTCTCTGCTTATACTTGTCAGTTAACACCTGTAACTTATGTCTCAGGTGAAGCTGGGTGTCTGCCAGAAAGCGTCTTATCAAAAGACACGAGGAAAGTAACACATGTGCAGATCTGTAGCCCTGAATACCAATACCCTTGTACCTTTCATGTGCATTCTTTTGTGCATGTGGTCATAGCCTAGCATGATAATGTCTGTTTCCATGGTGGACACTTGGCTCCTCTGCATCATAGAAATGGTTGTGTGAATCACACCTATGGTCAATCAAGTCCAGTTTCTTCTCTCCGACAGTGCCAGTGCCAGTGCCAGGTGCTGCAGAAGAAGATGTAAAACACCCAGTAAGAGGTGGATGTGGTGGGATGACTTGACCATCAAGAGGCTGTGACCTTAATGCCTAACAACTAAAGATCGGCTTGTGCTCTGAAATATATGTGTGTAGAGGCTTTCAAAAATATTTAGGTCATTGGAAAGTCTGACTATTCATGGAAATGTCCAAACTCTTTGTGATTCTTGCTTATCTCATGGCCTGCACCACCTCTTGTGGTAAGGTGTTCCTCAGTCTATTTAGGCACTAAGTGAAGAAAAAATCTTTAAATAAAGAATTCTGTTTTTGCTATATTTCAGTTGAATTGAATATCCACTTGATCTTGTTTTATGAGACAGGGAGATCACATTCTCAATCAGATCTCTACTAGTCAGTATTTTATAGACTTTTCTCATGTCTCTTCCCATGTGAGGAGGGATATCTCAGTGTTTTGAGCATTGGCCTGCTAAATCCAGGGTTGTGAGTTCAATCCTTGAAGGGGCCACTTAGGGATCTGGGGCAAAATCAGTACTTTGTCCTTCTAGTGAAGACAAGGGCTGGACTCAATGACCTTTCAGGACCCTTCCAGTTCTAGGAGATAAGTATATCTCCATATATTATTATTATTATGGTTGATCTCCTTTGTAAGGCAACAATCCCAATCTTTACAGCATCTCTCCATATGACAATTTCCCTGGGCCCTTCATTATTCTCATTGCCCTTCCCAGAACAATATCCTGTGTGAGAAGGGTGCACAGTGCTATACAGAGAGATTTTGGCAAACCAGTAAAGTGCTTGAGACCACAAGGGCTTATTGTTAAAGGCGGCCTAGTCAACAAGCTGTAAATTGGCCATTCAGCAATTTCAGCTTGACCAAGGCAGGAGGGGAGGGGGTTTGGGTGCCACAGAAAGGGCAGCTTGACTCCGCATCCTTCCTGATAAGAATCGTGTTGAAGTTCATGATATGTGAATTTTAGAAGAGCAGGATGTGCCCCAGGAATTTCTACTGGGGCCTCAAGCCTGTAGACTCTGGAAAAATCCACATCTGGTTAATCAATAATCAGAAGAAGCCTCTTGCTAGCCCATTGGAACTACTTGCTTAAAAAGTTTTCTTTAAGAGACATGTCATTGTGTTACTAATACATATAGAAGCGGAAAAAGGGTGAGGTAGAGAGACTCCTTCGGACTTGTCTGGACTCTCCTTCTGGATACATCATGTAGCCCCCATCAGCAGACGGAAGATTTGGCCACCGGAAACCTGCTGCTGTGTCACTCAAGAGTCACATTCATCTTTGGTAGTTATCAAGGGTTGAGGGTGTTTTACTAACCAGTTGCGGACGTGTGCAAGAGCTTGAAACTAAGAGTATCTCTTCACTACCAGCCGAATCGACAGGCAGCGATCGATCCAATGGGGATCGATAGATCACGTCTACTCTAGGTGCAATCAATTGATTCCCGAGCGCCCTTCCATCAGCTCCTGTACTCCAGCTGCATGAGAGGCGCAGGCAGAGTAAACGGGGAATGGCAGCAGTCGACTCATCATAGTGAAGACACCATGGTAAATCGACCTAAATATGTCAACTTCAGCTATGTTACTCAGGTAGCTGAAGTTGGATAACTTAGATCGATCTGCCCCCTTAGTGTAGACTAGGCTTAGGTAAAGTTTGGCTTTAAGTGGAAGCACGCTTGTGTTGTCCTGTTTGTGCCACATCTATCGTCGGACAGCCGTGTCTCCCCTGATTTATTTCCTGACACCACCTCACACAGAGTAAAAGTTACCAAGAACTTTGGGTTGAAAGAACCCCGGGTAAGAGTATGACACCGAGGAGTCCAGAGGAGGGTGAAGCTTGACTGGCTGATCTCATGGCATTGTATGTTCTGCATGGTTTCCCAATTCCACTCCTGGATCCAACATTTTGTTGAGTTTCTCTCCATGCTTGCACTGGGAGCAGGGTTTCACAAGGCATAGTTAGCTCCATCTGAGGACTTCTCTAGACTTGAATATAGCCAAAATAATCTCATGATATATATAAATGTTGGCATCTCACTACTCCCCCCCCTTCTTGACTGTTAATAACTATAAAATATTGACCCTACTATTTCTTTTAAAGTGTGTAACCCCCTTCGCTGTGCTTCTCTCTCTTCACAGGAAGTGCGAATTATTCCGAACTCGATTGAGACTGTGAGAACTTCATGGTAGATTTCAACTTCACCCCTTCTGACCCGTCAACATTCATCCTAATGGGCATTCTGGCCTAAGTAACCCCATATCTGGATTTCCATCCCTTTGCTGTGTTCTACATTGTCGCCTGTTGGAAAAATGTTACCCTTCGTTTGTTGTAAGCAAAGAGCAAACCTGCACGAGCCAATGTACCTGCTGCTTGCATGCTGGCACTCACAGATATTGCCACACCTACTTTTGTTGTGCCAAAGGCACTGTGTATATTTTGGTTCAATTTGAAAACTATTTGTGCATGGCTGCCTTACCCAGATCTTCTTCTTTCACACAGTTGCTGTTATGCACTCAGCCATCCTTGTAGCAATGGCCTTCGATCGCTATGTTGCCATATGTAAACCTCTGAGATACGCCACCATCCTCACCAAAGGACGAACAGCTACGCTAGGGTTTCTAGTTTGATCAAATCCGTTCTTCTCGTTCTGCCTCTGCCCTTGCTCCTGACCAGCGTCGTTCTGTGCGAACCACATCATCCCACACTGCGTTGCGAACCTATAGCTGTGTCAAGATCTCATGTGGGGACATCACAGTGAACAGAATATATGGCTTCGTGATACTGTTTCTAGTCGCGGTTAGACTGATGCTCATTGCTCTGTCTTATGGTCTGATCATCAAGACCATCCTCAGAATGTCCTCCAATGAAGCCCACCATAAAGCCCTCAACACCTGCACAGCCCACTTCTGTGTAATGCTGATGTATATACTCCAGCCTCTTCTACCACCTAACACAACGTTTTGTTCAGACATTGCTCTGCACGTCCACGTCATCTTTGCTGACCTCGAACTCCTCATCCCCCCATGCTCAACCCTCTCATTATGGGGCAAACACAAAAGCTTCGAGAGAAATTGGGCAAATACACCTGCAGATGGTCGACTGGGCCATGATTTAAGCATGGTGACAAGAGGGGAAAGCTATCTCCTCATTAATCAAGGGTGCAGTGCCCCACTTTGGCTGAGCTCAGCATTGTGCAGTTCAAGTCTGAGAAGTTTCTACACCTATTCTTATCACTCATCCTCAAGCGCTGCTTTCTTTCCTTTGCTGAGTTCCCTCTCTCTGACCATCACCTGACTTCTTTCATTGTCACTCATCAGCACCCACACCCCACAACAACCTGTACTCGGACTTTCCGGTGGCGCTGACACAGCAGGTAGTTTTCCTTAGTCCTGTGTGAACAAAGTTGTTGATTCAGTTGATGAACAGAAGCTGCCAATGAAGAGAAAAGTAAGAAACTAAAATGCCGCTTCTTTATCAATTTACATTTGTCCGGTGAATGAAATGTACCTGGTTTCTTCACTTAAGCCTACATAAACCTGTAGGATAACCAAAAAAGCTGACTGTCCAAACTAATTCAACACGAAAACGTGGACATTGACTACCATTAAGAATGGATTAGAACTAAATAATAGTATAATGCTATTGTTTTTTCATTACAAATGATTTGGGCTACTTTGGGTCATTTTTAATGCTGCCATTTGCTATTTTCGGTTGGATCACTGCCATCGTCAATCGGGTGCAGCATCAGACTGGGTTTTTGAGTCTGACTAATGTTACTCATGAGGTGTTGCTAATGTGGACAAATCCCGCTTAGGCTTGTAGTCAATCTGTTAGAGGTATGTAAGAAAGCTTCATTTGTTGTTTTTATAGAGAGAATGTGTGAATAAAAAGAACTGTTGTTTCAAGAAATAGATTGGGCTACTTTCAGGTGAGTTTTTAAGTGACTTTGATCGAATAATGCAGTGGAAATCTGGCAGTGGACTCTACCTGAAACAGAAACTAGAGTGAGAAATTATTATTTGGAGCCAGTTCTTTAGGGAATCTAGTTTAGATGGCTTGCTTGCATTATTTTCTTAGTGACCTGCTCTGTTCTAGTTGCTATCTCTTTGTCCACCTAAAATACGCCTTTCCATAGTTAATAAATTTATTTCTGGTTTATAATCTGGGTCGGCTCCAGACACCACACCAGACACCAGCACAGCAAGCATGTGCCTGGGGTGGCAAGCATGTGCCTGGGGTGGCAAGCCACGGGAGGCGGCCTGCCAATCGTTGTGAGGGTGGCAGTCAGGCTGCCTTTGTCAGCATGCTTATGGGAGGTCCGCTGGCTTTGCAGCTTAGGCTCTAGAACCCCAGGTTACATCCCAGGGTGTCTGACCATCACAGCATGGTCTCTCAAACCACTGGAAAACTGTCTGCACGGAAAGCAAAAAACTGCATCTGCCTGCTCACTGTACTCTGAGAATGAAAATCTCTTGTCATATTCCAATGTAAATGAGCAAGATTGAGACACAACTTTGCTTATTCCAATCTCCCTACTTCACTTTCTTTTCTTCTTTGGACTTTATGTCAAATAATCATCTCAGGCATTTACATGCCTCTGCTCTTTGTTTGATGGCTCCTACACCAGCTGTGGGACTCCTGCTGCTGTTGTGCCTGCTGGCGCTGGAGAAACCCAGCTAAGGGGGCTGGAACACAGGAGGCGAGGAGGCCAGAGAAGTTGGTAGGGGCCACTGGAACGGATGGAACTTTGCTTTGATCTTCCGGAGTGCGCAGCTACCCCGCTCACACGGAGCACTGCTTTACTGCGTTAGATCTGAATTTGTGTTATATCGATTGAGTTATATCGGGGTAGAGGTGTATAATCCCATAATAAAATAGTACAGGAAAAAAGGTTATCTAGGATACCAGGCTGTGGAAAACCATCTTGTGCAGCGATGTTACATTCACTTTACACAGAAAGTGCATTCCCCAAAGCTACACATTTCAGCTTTTAACATTTATATGAAGTTTTGTCCCACTGCCAAAAATTAGTGGAGAACTTCGCCCAGAAGGCCATTAGGCTAGCTTGCTGTCAGTTTTTTTATTGTTTTTTTTTTAAATTGGTTTCATTGATTATATTATTTTCTTGGGTTTTGCTTATGCTGAATTCCAGTATATGCTGTTCATAATAATAATTATTGGTAATATTTGGCTATATTGCAAGGGACCTCCAGGTCTGTGTCGTGTATGTTTCGTTGAGCAAGTTAGTATGAGTGTTTGGAAAACTTGGCATAGATAAATGGCCTCTCAGTTCCCCCTTTTGAGGGTAAGGAACTAAACAGCAAGCCAGACAAAGTACTGTCTATGCTTACTGCAGGGGTTCTCAAACTAGGGGTCAGGACCCCGCAGGAGGTGGTGAGGTTATTACATGGGGGGATCACAAACTGTCAGCCTCCACCCCAAACCCCACTTTGCCTCTAGCATTTGTAATTGTGTTAAATATTTGTGTTAGTTTATAAGGGGGGGTCGCAATCGGAGGCTTGCTTGTGCAAGGGGTCACCAGTACAATAGTTTGAAAACCGCTGATTTGCTAAATATATCTAACTTGCTAAGTAAATTTTAACTTATTCTTTCACTATTTTAATTTCTGAACCTACCCTATGTTCCTTGCCATTCACTATGGGAATCTTTTCCCTTTGACTGTTTCTCATCAGATCCTACTTGTACTTTACCATCATCCATCCTTCCTTCCTTCCTAGGATGTAGGGAATCTCCATTAACAGATGTATGGTTCTCTCTCCTTGAAACTGACCAGGAATAATTAACATCTCTTTGTCAGGGTTTTACATACAATAGCCCCAAAATTTCACTCTGTGAAACACTTTCTGAAAAATCCTGACAAGACAGAGCACTGGCCTGGGCTCCAGAAAAAAAGCGAAGCTGAGGTGCAGGACATAGGAGTAATGGAAGAGAGTTATATAGAATATTGTCTCAGAATCCCCCATCCAGTAGTCTCTGTGTCCTCCTGAGATGGGATGTGGATCATCCAAGTGTTATGAAAAATCACCAAGCTCTGTTCTTCCAATGCAGGATCCACCTCAGAAGCTTAAAGTCTCTGCTAGAATCTGAGAGCTTTGGTACTTTTCCCAGTCTCTCTGATGCTTTAAC
>NC_133769.1:370465760-370520736 GCF_003597395.2 Chelonoidis abingdonii | reverse complement strand
GCTCACAGTGCAAGCATGGACGGAAACTGAGAAAAACACCTAGCTCCAGGAGGAGGGGGAAGGGAAATCATACAGCAAATACAGTGTCAAGAGATCAGTCAGTCAATGTTTCACCCTCCTGTAGTCTCCTCTGTGTAGTACTGGGCACCCTTCTCACCCAGGATATTGCAGAACTAGAGTGGTTCATGGAAGAGCAGTAAGAATGATCAAGGGTCTTTGGAAACTGGTATGGAGAGGTTGAAAAGACTGGGGTTGTTACGTTTACAAAGAAGACAAATAAGAAGGGACACAATAAAAGTCTATAAAATACTGACAGTTAGAGGGCAGATTGAGACTATGTTCTCCATATCTCATAACACAAGATCAAGTGGTCATTCCATTATACTGAAACATGGCAAAATCAAAACAGATAAATAAAGAATGCTTGCTTCACTCAATGCCTCAAGAGACTGAGGAACTCCTTACCACAAGTGGTAGTTAAGGTCACGAGATAAGCAAGAATCAGGAAGGATTTGGACATTTACATGGATAGTGAGTATCCAGTTACATTACTTACAGCTAAATAAATATTTTGGAAAGCCTCTATGCTCTTGTGTTTCAGGGCACAAGCCAACCTCTAGCGGTTAGGTGTTAGGGTGATGCCTCATGATGGTCAAGTCACCATCCCCATCCACTGCTTCTGGGTTTCTTACACCTTCTGCAGCAGATGGGGCTGTCACCGTCCGAGAGATGAGAATGGACTAGATCAAGCATAGGTCTGACTCCCAAGGCCATTCCTATGTTGGAAAGGTGCCAAGTGTCTGCTATGGAAATAGACATTATCATGCTGGGCTAGGACTTTGGGCTCAACAGAGCTCAACGCCTCTTTGGTCTGTGCATTAGGAAGGATGTGAATTCTATATTTGGCTGGTTGCAGGACTCCGTACCACTGTGATATAGAGACAGCATATCTCACTGCCACACCCTCCTCCATCCACTCCCTCAGGCGCACACACACATAGATGAACTGTGCCTTCCTGGACCTCCCTCGGTGAGATTCCCAGCACTGCCTTATTTCCTCTAAGCCAGAAACGTGCTTCTATTTTTACACCTTTTTGGTGCTTCTTGTCCTCTCCAGAACCAGAGATGCAGGGGCAAGGAGAGAGCAGATCCCTCTCGATCCCTGAAAATATTGTTTATCCTAATTGGTTTGAACCTCTAAGCCTGTGAGTTTGAGATTTTAGCAACTCTCCTCTCCTGTCAGTTCTTTCGTCCAAATGAACTCACTCATCCTTAGAAGCCATGGGACGACTCCAGTTGAAGTCACTGAAGGCTTGTGATTGGTGTAAACAGGTCATTTATTTATGTTCCTAGATGTGGGTTTTGGGTGATCTCAATGGAGCCAAGATTTCTCCCTTTAACGTATTTAACTTTTGGCTCTGAGCTGCGATAATCACAACTTCAGATCCTGCTACAGAGAGCACCACTGAGATAGGGGGCTGAATGAGTCTGAAGAAGAGATGCACTGATGGCAGAAAGTGACAGCAGGATCTGACCATTGTGTGAACTCCTGTGTATGTGACGTGTGTTGTGAACTCTCCGGTAGCACAGAGACCCACTGCAGAGGCTTTGGCTGTATTACCCAGCAACACAGTGAATTTCCTGAATTGGAAAACGTGAACGATCCAGAGGAAAAATGATTCCATCCAAAGACAGAGAGTTACTGAGACAGATAGAAGGAGACAATAAGACACAAGGAAGTGACCTTAAAAAAAAGTCTGATCTATTTCCAATACATTTATCGTTCCAATTATGCCAGGCAAATCCCTGGGTATGTCTGACAATAAAACAGTTCAAATGACCATGCTGGTGAATTCCTGCCCAGATGGTTCTTGGTCTGAATGTTAGAACCTTTCCTGAGCCCGCAGTACAAACGTTAGTGCAGAAACAAGCAACTCACCAAAATACCACTCAGCAGAGAGGAAATCTCCTTTCTCAGGGCTCTACTATCCTGTTGCAGTATGAGCGTATGAATCTCACGTGTCTGACACTCAGCATGCTGGACAGTAACCTCTATGATTTCCCTGTGCAGTCCCTGTGGACTCTCAGGTTGGCAGGACTCCCAGACAATTCCCTCGACTCTGTGAGCAGTAGGAAGAGCTGAAAATAGACCCAGAGAACCACAGCTTGAGAGACTCACGTGGGAGCGAAGAAATGATTTACAAATACCAGGAGCTCAGATTGCCAGGGCAAATGGAGTTTGCTGATTGTGCAACCTAGCAACTGGGGATGACTTTCTCTTCTGTGTGTAATGCACTGTGTGTGGGAATGCCACCACAAGTTACGTGCCGAAACACATTTCAATTAATCGGAGCAGTGTAATGATGCATACGCCCCATGCAGTTGTATTATCCAGTCCATTAGCCTTTGGAAAGTGACTACCACCCTGTGGAATCCAAATGATGTGATCTTGAATTGATGCAATGCAAAGTGCTTTCTTCTCTCAGCATTCTGGCATCAAAGGTATTTGCCAGTTTCCATTTGTGAGGTCTAAAGTGGCAGCTCAAACTATTCTAATAGTTCCTCAACTCTCTGCATCGGGGAAGCATCAGATTGGGAATACTTGTGAATGTCAGCAATGGATGCAGGATTAGGGTTGTGCTATTTGCTCAGATAGTAGTTACATGGGATTTTGTCCTCCTGATGTTGATTCATTACCCAGTTCCCAAGCAAAATGACTGGTAGTTCATCTGCATGGTTCCACATTTTATGAGGAACGGCATGGACGTTTGCCTATTTGTTGCCTTTGGGCATTTCAGATACCGATAGTATTTTAGTGTAAATGTGTTCTGCTGGGGTCAGAAATTGAAATACAGATACTGTCATAGCTACATTCACTACAAAATGAACTTGCACAAGAATAATCCTTTCACAATCATGTTTTTCAAGGACACCTAATATATCTTATTACAAACTTATATCATAATATCAGTAATTTCATAACTTTGAAGATATTGTGATCAGACGAGTACTGACTGTAGTAGGGGGATCCCCTCCTAGGCTTTTGAAGTTTCAAAGTTAGAAATAAAGCATATTAGAAAACAGATTCCCAACACAGATACAGTATATAAAATGGAGGAGTCTAAATTAGTTTACCACTCAAGAAAGAGATCTTGTGTCATCATAGACATCTTCTGAAAACATCTACTTTAGTGTGCAGCAGCATCAAAAGCTCCAGAATTAAACCATGGAAAGAGAGATAAGAAGACATAATATAAAAAAGTCACTATTTTAATCCCCCACCACAGTTCTGGTCACCTCATTTCCAAAAGATAGATTAGAAATGGAAAGGTACTGGAACGTGCAACAACAACGTTTTGGTTATGGACAGCTTCACTGAGCAGAGATTAAATGTGGGATTTTTCAGACTGGAAAAGAATGACAATAGGGGATATGATAAGAGATCTATAATATATAATTTGAGGAGAAAGTGAATAAAGTCCTGTTTACTCCTTTTATTAACATAAGACCCAGGGTCATCCAAGCAGCAGATTTAAACAAGAAGCTAGTGCTATATACACACACAGTCAACCTGTGGCATTAATTGCCAAAGGATGTTTTGAAGGCCAAAATTACAGTGGGGGTTCAAAAATTACTGGAAAGTTCAAGGGGTATGGAGTCATCAATGGCTTAGCCAAAATGTTTCAGGGACACAACCCATGTTTCTGGTGTCCCTTGCATCTGACTGCAGATGCTTGGCTGGAAAACAGGAGATGGATACCTTGGTAAGCCTATCTGTTCTTTCCCTTTGAAGCACCTGCCATTGGCCCTGTCAGGAATACTGGACTAGATGGAACTGATCTTGACCAGTACGTCGTTTTTAGGTTTTTTAATTGTGTCTCCTTTTCTTTCTTGGTGCTGCTCCTCTAGTTGACAGGGCCACATGCCTCACTACCTCAGGAGTCCCTCCATTGAACCGAAAATTGAAATGCGTCTTTGGTATAAACCATACCTCAATCACTCAGTCTGAATTTACTCCAGATGGACCCTTTATTATAGGCCAGGGTTCTCAAACTGGAGTCGGGACCCTTGAGGGTCACAAAGTTATTATCATGGGGTCACGAGCTTTCAGCCTCCACCCCAAAACCATTTTATTCAGCATTTATATAGTGTTAAATATATTTTAAAAGTGTTTTTAATTTCTAGGGGGTCGCCAAGTGGTTGATTCAACAAAGGGTCACCAGTACAAAGTTGGAACCACTGAATATGCCTTCTCTGTTCGGTTATGCACTTTAGCAAATTCTTCTAGCAAACACTAACAAGATCTGGGCTATTTCTTAACTTTGAAGAATGTATGATATTGTTCATTTCTGGGGACTTTGCTCTTCCACGTTTCTCTAAGCATCTGGAAACCTTGAGGCTGCTTCCAGACATCAATTCAATGGGAGAGACTTGGGTCTTGAGGCACCTTTTCCTGATTCAGCTTTAATTCACCCCCATTGCTCCCTCCTCACCACACCACCCCCCCCCACCATTTTCAGTAAAAGTCCAGGACGGCCATGGGCTCTGTAATTTGGTTTACTGCCATGACGTCCGCACTTTTACTGAAAATCTTACTTCAGATGACTGATCCATGGTCTGCTCTTCCTTTCTGAATTCTATTTCACCAGGACGTATCCTTTGCAGCTAGAAGTAGCAGTTTCTACCTTATGTGTTGTTGCTCCGCTTCTCACCGCTGCCTTGTCAAACGCACATAAAAGTCTAAGTAGCCGTTAATTATAACTTTCACCGACTATTTTTTGTCCTGTTAACTCCTTGAGCTTCCTCTGAAAAACTTTCAGGCTTAGATACTAATGTAGGATGCTTGTTTCAGAGGCTGGTGTAGGTTGCAGATGGCATAATGTTGTTTTTCCAGTACATTCACCCAACATGTTGAGGCTCACTCCTGTAAAGCCATACAATTGTCATATTTCAGCTTCTGTGTTTTCTGGAACCTCACTGCTGCCCTCAGTTCAATTTGTGTTAATATGCTTTTTCTTTGTCACAAAACGAGCCATTTCTCAGTAGACTGTTTTCATTGCAGCACGCTCCTATAATAGTTTCAAGTTTGTTTTGCAAAAACAATGAGGAATCCTATGGCACTTTCAAGACTAACAAATTTATTTGGGCATAGCTTCATGGGCTGGAACACTTCGTCAAAGCATGAAATGGAAACTTAGTGGCAGACATTTTACACATGCAAGATGGGTGTGTTCTTTACATAAGTTACATTACACTAAGTACTCGTTTTTGAAAAGTAGCTAAAGTTCAGTGGCTTTAGGAAGTAATACTGCTGCTTTGATAGCGTCTGTGTCTTCTGGACTGCAGCAGTTTTGAGAACAGCCTTTACCATTTCCAGAATCTTCCTTCGGAGCAGAATGAGACAAACAGAACTAATTTTTTTCAGTAATTTATTTAAGGCTGTAGACTTGTTAATTTTAACAGCATTTTTTCTCAGGCAAATTACTTCTGTGAGTATCTCCATTGTGTCTGAATACTGAAATCTGAGAAGAAGGAGTGACATACTGGTGGCTGATAAACTGTCTAGTCAATTCCTTGACCAAACTTTCATGTATGAAATATGTTCTAGAGGTCAAATATAAACTCTCAGATCTACTGCTCTAACCCTTTAACGAAACAGTACAGGGAAGGGATACTGAGATAAAGTTTCTTGACACCTTAAATTCCTGCTTCCCACAAGAGGAGAGGCAATTCTGGATTTGGTCTTAAGTGGAGCACAGGATCAGGTTCAAAAGGTGAATATAGCTGGACCACTTGGTAATATTGACCATAATATAATTAAATTCAACATCCCTGTGTTGAGGAAGACTCCACAGCAGCCCAACACTGTAGCATTTTGTTTCAGAAAGGAGAACTGCACAGAAATGAGAAGGTTAGTGAAACAGAAATGAAAAAGGTACAGTCCCAAAAGAAAAATCTCTGCAACCTGCGTCGAAACTTTTTAAAGACACATAGTAGACAGGGCTGACTCTAGGTTTCTTGCTACCCCAAGCATGCAAAAAAACCACAAAAAAACAAAAAAACAAATCACTTCCAAGAGCACAACTGCCGAAGGGGAAAAAAAAACAAATAAAATGGAATGCCACCCCTGAAATTGTACTCTTGTCACAAGACTGCTATGCCATCCTCTCACAGACTGTGCTCCCCGTTGCTGCAAATTCCAAAACAATGTCCCCAGTCCAGGCCTGTGCTTGAGCAAAATTATCTCATAGTTTACCGAGCTCTTCATCATTTGCTTGTGTTAATAGTGGTTGGAAAAAAGGAAATTCCTCTTTTAGTTCTAGTACTGTGGCAAAATGAAAATATACCATCCCACGTGCAACATTTGAGATACAGTAGAACCTCCAAATTATGAATACTCTGGGAATGGAGCTTGTTCCTAATTCTGAACAAATTGTTAAGGTTATTTTTTCTAAAGTTCAGAACTAAACGTTTAATGAATACAGCTTTGAAACTTGACTATGCAGAAGAAAAATGCTTTTTTCCTCTTTTATTTTTTGTAATTTACCTTTTTTAATGCAGGACTGTACTTATTGTTTGTTTGTTTTTGTCTCTGCTGTTGCCTGATTATGTACTTCTGGTTCTAAATGAGGTGTGTGATTGACTGGTCAGTTCATAACTCTGCTGCTCATATTTCTGAGGTTCTCCTGTGTCATAGACTCATCAAATTGAATTGAACAGTATGGGTTCCGAGAAAAACTTTCTAGGAAGTGCTCTTTTATATCAGTGACCATCTCCACAATATGGTGTGTAACTGTGTCATTAGAAAGTGGGATCACATCTAGCTGTGATGCTGCTTTCTCACCTAACATCACTGTACACTGCTCCTTTGCAGCCGGAAGTAGCAGTTTCTCACCTATGTTGGTGGATGGGAGAGAGGTGTTGGGCTCAGTGAGTGCCATGGTGGGGGGGGAGGAACAGGAGGGTGGAGAATAGGAGGGACTCAGAGAGTGGTGGGCAGGGAGTTGGAGGAGTGGAAGGACACAGCAAGTGGCAGGCAGGGAGGTGGAGGAGGGGAAGGACTCAGAGAGTGGTGGGAAGATAGATGGAGGAGTGGAAGGACTGAGTGAGTGGCGGGCAGAGAGGTAGAGGAGTGGAAGGACTCAACGAGTGGAAGGCAGGGAAGTGGAGGAGTGGAAGGACACAGCGAGCAGCAAGCAGGGAGGTGGAGGAGTTGAAGGATTCAATGAATGGCGGGCAGGGAGGTGGAGGAGTGGAAGGACACAGCAAGTGGCAGGGAGGGAGGTGGAGGAGTGGAAGGGCACAGCGAGTGGCATGGAGGGAGGTGGAGAAGTGGAAGGACACAGCGAGTGGCAGGGAGGGAGATGGAGGAGGGGAAGGACTCAGAGGTGGTGGGCAGATAGGTGGAGGAGCGGAAACACTCAACGAGTGGCAGGCAGGGGGGTGGAAGAGTGGATGGACTCACTGAGAGACTGTGGAGAAGCGGGTGGAGGAGAAGAGAGGAGAAAGTCAGTGATCTGTGGGTGGGAGGGCACATAGGAGGGGGTAGACAAGAGCAGGAGGAAATTTGGATTCATCGAACACAATGGCAACTGGGTAAAGAGGGGGTGAAGGAGAGAGAGACTTGGCAAGTACTGGGCTCTGGGATCCTCCTGGGGGAGGAAAGGAATGATTAATTGAGTAGCTGCAGGGGCCTCGGTGGAGGGGCCGATCAGAGACAGGAATAAGTGGAGCATGTTTGGGTCATGGCTCCCTCTCCAATGGCAGTGGGTCGACAGCTGCACCACAGGGAAGTTTAGCCTCCCTTGGCTTATTATACCCACTGCCTATGTAAGGTGGCCATCCCTGGGCCACTTTCCTACCACCTCCCAAGGAATGTCCCGTGTCTCTGTCTGGGAAAGGAGCGGCAGAAGGCTGTTTCCTCACCCCATGGCACATTCTGGTGGCTGCATGTAGTGCGGTCGTTCTCCCTTCCTCTGGCAACAACTGCCTCCTTCTGGGTATGGTCCAACCTCTCTAGGGCAAGCTCAGTCCAGAGCTCTCCCTCTAGGATAGTCCAAACCTCCAGTCAAGTCCAGCGCCATATGAAGAGAAGGTTTTCCCTCTACTTTGTCTCTGCAGCAGCCCTCCCTTCCTCCAGAGAGGGATCTCTGGAAGTGTTCAGGGCCGATTCTACCTTCTTCTAGCTCTCGCTCCCCTGGGGCTGCCTGTAGCAGGTCTGCTCTCCTCCCTGGTCTGCCACAAAAATGAGCTCCTCCCCTGCCTTTTTGCCTTTCTCAAGGATTTCTCTTCAGACTTGATTTGTCTGCCCTGTTTTCCCAATCATTTCCTTGCAAAGCATTTTACTTCTGTGACTTCAATCTGAAATGTAGCTACAAGTTCAGCAGCTTTGGGTAGTATTCCTGCTGCTTTGTTTTTGACCCCATAAACGATAGGGTTGAGCATGGAGGGAATGAGGAGATGGAGGTTGGCCAAGATGAGGTGGACGTGGGGAGCGATGCCTTCATGAAGCCGGTATGTCAGAGTGGACAAGAGGCCTGTAGGATAAGAAATCAGCATGACAATGAGATGGGCTGTGCATGTGTGGAGGGCTTTCTCGTAGGCTTTCTTGGAGGAGATTCTGAAGACGGAACTGAGGATCAGACGGTAAAACAGGGCAATGAGCATCAGGTCTAACCCCATAACTACAAATGCTGTCATCAAGCCGTATATCCTGTTGACTGTGATGTCTCCACATGACATCTTTCCCACAGCCACATGGCTACAGTAGGTATGGGAAATAATACGGTTGGCACAGAATGGCTGCCTGCTCAGGAGCAGAGACATAGGCAGAATGAAGAGAACAGATCTTAACAAACCCATTAGCCCCAGCTTAACTATTCGTGCACTGCTGAGGATGGTGGCGTATCTCAGAGGGTTACATATGGCAACGTAGCGATCAAAGGCCATTGTCACGAGGATGACTGAGTGCATCATAGTACCCGCATGAAGGAAAAACATCTGGGTGAGGCAGTCACTCACTGTAATGCCTTTCAAATTGAACCCAAATATACACAGTGCCTTTAGCACAATGGAGATAGACGTTCTGATTTCTACAAATGCCAGCATGCAGAGCAGCAGGTACATCGGCTTGTGCAGGGTTTGCTCCTTGCCTACAACAAACAGAAGCATGACATTTCCCAACAGGCTGATAATGTGGAACATAGTAAAAGGATGGAAATCCAGACATGAGCAGGTTCCAGGCCAGGGGTGCCCATTAGGATGAATGTTGAAGGGTCAGAGGAGGTGCGGTTGAAAAGTTCCATGAGACGGTTGAGGTGTCGATCAGGTTTAGAAAGGCTAAAGGGAAAGAAGTACAGGAATGGGGTTACACAATTAATAATTAATAGCTTGGTAAATATTTTATAGTTATTACAATCTAGAAAGGGAGGTGAACAATGAGATGGCAAAAGTTACTGAAGGCACCACATTATTTAGGTCCTAGTCAAGTCCAGAGAAATCCTCAGAGGGAGCTAACCAAGCCAGGTGAATGGGCAGCAGGATGGCAGTTCTTGAGCTGGAATGAGGGCAGCATAGGCTGGGGAACAAGAGTATGACAAGGGGTCATAATACGATGGTAGAATGAAGCAGCTGAGGGACAAAGTGTGATGTGTTTCCCTCAAGGAGCCACCTGGAACCAGGGTACCTCCGAGCCCACTGACTCACCAGCTGAGGCTCCCTCTCTCAGTGTGTTACTGGGACAAGCTGCAGACCTCCTCCCAGTCCTCCACCTCCACCAACATTCCCCCAGGCAGAGACACACCCAGCGGCAATTGTATGAAGGCTCCCTGACCAGCCATTGCATGAACAAACAATAGAGAGGCTACAGCCAAAATAACCTCCAGCTCCCCAGGCTAGAACCCCAGAGCTGTATTGTCCTGCGCTGGGCCAGACTCTGATCAATATGAATTTGTTACCCAGTTTACCCTTCCTTCAGTGTGGGGAGGACAATGCACACTTGTGGTAACCAAGCTGAGATTTGGGCCCCAGACGCTTCACCTAAAGGCACCCTGGGTTTAGATTAAAATATAAACCAAGTTTTATTTTCCCTAATGGCTCATTGTGCTGAATAGGCCCTTCCCAACCAGCTATCGAGAGTAAATTTTCTTGTCTAATGGGCGTTACCCAAGTGTAAATACATTTGAAATATGAAGACATAATCAAGATTCATAATGTCAGATACAAAAATGATACATGCATACACAAAGGACAATCATATTCAGAAAAGAGTAACTTTTCCAATGACATCTTATATGACCTGTCTTTGCATTGGTTAAACTCAGTGTCTGCCTGCACCCGGGAAATTGGGAGATTAGCCTGAACTGCAACTGCAGGGGTGAAGGGAACCCCAGCAGCAGCTCAGTCTGTGCAGTGTATGAGAAAGGGAAAAACTTGGTGGGAGGGAGAGAGGATGCTGAGACTAGGAGCCAGTGTGAATAACTGTGTGAATACACATACAGAATGGGCAATGACTGCCTAGGAAGGAGCACTGCGGAAAGGGGTCTGGGAGTCATAGTGGATCAGAAGCTAAATATGAGTCAACAGTGAAATGCTGTTGCAAGAAAAGCAAACACCATTCTTCCACTCTACCCACGATGACTAGGCCTGCTCTGGAGTATTGCATCAAGTTCTGGGCACCACATTTCAGGAAATGTGGACAAATTGGAAAGTGTCCCGAGAAGTGCAACTAAAATTATTAAATGTCTAGTGAATGTTACCTCTGAGGGAAAAGTAAAAGTTACGTGTAGCCCTCAATAGCTTCAAGCAGGCCGTAGGTGAAGCAGAAGCCTCACGTGTACAGTAACGTGAGCTTTTGAATCTCTCTTTTCTTCGCCTCAAAGCAGAGAAAACTTGTCTCTAACCATTTTTACGAATAACAGATAACAGAACCGCGAGTTTGACACTACCAATCAAGGTTTAACATGCAAGGGTCTTTGTCTGAAAGTGTAATAAAGGGCTTGTGATATTTGTATAGAGATAGGGTCTTTGTACAAAGTACAAGGTTCTCCTTTTTTGTGGCAGAATAAGCACATTCCTTATCTCCTGTCAGCTGTTATTGGCTTCAGCTAGGCACCCGTATTTGATAACAGTTTGGCAACCCAGATGGGACTCTCTAGCTGGACATCGGACTACCGGACGCTGTGGCTAATATGGAGCGGCGCACTGGGTATTTAGCCCTTTCCTTATTCCGCTGCAGCCCCTGGTTATGATTTCCCGTAACAGTCCATGCAGATTCTCAGGTGGCAGTACTCCAGACAATTCCCTCTTCCCGTGAGCATGAAGAAGAAGCATGAAAAGACCCTGGAGAACTACACTTTGAGAGCTTCCCCTGGGAGTGAAGAAAGATTTGCCGATCCCAGGGGGCTCAGATTGTCAGGCAAAACACAGTCTTGCAGACTCTCAACCTAGCAATTGACTGATGGCCTATATTTCTGTGTGTAATGTACTGCCATTCTGCACCATGTGGGGAATGCTGCCACAAGATAGGGGATCAAACCTCATTTTCATTAATAGAGCAATGTTTACTGCATATCACCCTGAACCATTTTATTAGAGCCATAAGCTTCTGAAAATTCATTTTCACACTGTATCATGGGGTAAACCGTGTTAGTCGGATCTGTAAAAGCAGCAGAGAATCCTGTGGCACCTATAGACTAACAGACGGTTTTGGAGCGGAGCTTTCCCGTGGGTGAATAACCCACTTCGTCAGACGCAGTGTCAAAAATCGTCTGACGAATGGGTATTCACCCACAAAGCTCACGCCCAAATGTCTGTAAGTCTAAAGGTGCCACAGGGATCCTGCTTATTTTCAAACTGTGAAAGCCAATGACTATCCAAAACTGAATGCGAAGCCCACTGTGTGAAAATGCTTTCTCACCCAGAATCTAGAATAAAAGGTACTTGCCAATATCCCTTGTGGAAATCTAAAGTGGATATATATTTGTGCAGGTCTCAACTCTCAAATATTTAATCTCCTCTCTGCAAATGGATATAGCCATCAAAATGTCAATAACTGTGTTAATCTTTCAGAAATACGATGGCAAAATGGGTTGTGCTATCTTGTGTTAAGCAAAACTCTCATGGGAATGCCACACTTAACTGAGTGATTTCTTACCAGTCCCCAGGTCAAAACACAACCCTGGAGTTCATCTCACATG
This sequence comes from Chelonoidis abingdonii, assembly GCF_003597395.2. Classification (NCBI taxonomy): domain Eukaryota; kingdom Metazoa; phylum Chordata; order Testudines; family Testudinidae; genus Chelonoidis; species Chelonoidis abingdonii. The sequence continues at coordinate 370,508,539 of NC_133769.1, read as the reverse complement.
TATACCCACATTTTAGAGCGGAACACACTTTGGAGTTTCCTAAATCTGTTGCCTATGGGCTGTAATAAACGTCTGTCTCAAATCGTGAGCCTAGAGTTCAACATCTGAGTGTTTATCTGAACCTCCCCCAAAGCTCACTGACCAGCTTGAATTTTACTTCGCTGCCACCAAGAATAGAGAATTAGGCTCTTAATCAGCCTGGATTCCCCAAATACTCACTTGGGGGACCCCCTCTGTGGACTCCCCAACTTCTTGGAAGAGCCCCAGACCCAGACCAGTACCCTGGACTCCCATCTCCAACGGGAAAACAAGTTCCCCCCTTGTCTCTCTTACTGCTCCCCCCCACTTCCTCCCTGGCTCGCTCAATAGCCGGATGTGCAGTACTTAACTCCTGAAGGCAAGAAACAAAGAGGGAAATCACCCTCCCCCTGAAGGCGATGCCTTTCGAAAAATCTAGTAAAGCTAATATAAAGAGAAGTTTCTACTCCCCTTTCCTGTAGCCTCATCAGAGAAAAACAAAAAAACCTCACCAGGTTTAAAAAGAAAACTATAAAAAAAAAGAAAGAAATACACAACAAGTAAACGCATAAGAAACTCAATACAGGCTCTTGCTATAAGAAAATATAATAGAACAGTCTGAATATAAAAATAGCTCCAATTAAACCAGTCCAGCAACAGTACAAACACACATGGTAAATACAACACAAAGCAAGAAACAGCCTATTTGCCTTTGTAACACACTTGTAGGAGAATATAATAAGAAAATAGGAGTTAGCAGGAAAGTTGTTTCCCCATAGCTGGGAGAAACAAAAAGACCTAGAGTACACAATTCCCGCCCCGACGTTTTAAAAAAGCCAGTCCTCTGATGGTCCTTGGTCAGGTTTTGGTTCCCTTTGTCTCACCCTTTACAGGTAAAGAAAAATTAACTAACTTACCTATCTACTTAATGAGACAGGGGCTATTTCAGTAGGTGGTATTTTAGTAAGTTGTGCCCTGCTGGGTGAGACACAGTGGTAAGAATCCAAAGAACTGCTACAATCTGGATCTTTTCTTCAGGCCCTCGCCCATGTTGTTGTTAACACATGCCGGGAAAACTAATTTGGGTCCAGAGGGATTGAGTGTGACTGGGCTCAGTCTGGGAGCCATGGGAACTGATGCCCCTCTAACCACCCAGCTGGAGTTCATGTCATGTGTCTGGTCACATGCCCTTGCATGTGCTCCCTGGGTCATAAACAGGCATTATTCCAAAGACTGTAGGTATTTCTAAAAGACTCACCAGGTGGGAGATAAGCTTCTCCTATGGTCCCACCCATGGTAACCCACATCTGTCCTTGCTACCCCCTCCGCTGAGTTCCCTGCTGCTTCTCACTGAATCCTCTTCCTCTCCCATGAGCCCCCACGCCAGTCTATCCCCTCCTCGACTGCTTGTGGCCCTCAGTAACCATGGCATTCCTGAGTCTTCACTCCCTCTCCAACACCCTCTGCTCTGGCACTCATACCAGTAACCTCGCTGAGCCCTCCACTCCTACATCCCACCCTCCCGCCTGAGGCTGCCTACCACCTGCCTGATCTACCACTGAAAAACAGAAACACATTCCAAAGTGGGCCCTGCCTCCTTTCCCTGCTCTTGCTCCTATGTTCCATCCCCCTTAAGCTGAATGGCGCCAGCTTCTCGGCTCACAGCACAAAGAGCCTACCTGGCACCAGGTAAAGGACCAGATATCAACCAAAGAAAAGACAACAGCAAATGCCAGAAGGTAGTAAAGGTGCCAGGTGAGAAAGAAAGGAACATTTCCGAGTATGAACAACTCCCGGTTTCCAATGGTACAAGAATGCTGGCGGAGCAAGAGGAAGTTTGCGTTGCCCAGCAGCTAGACGAACTGGGGAAGAGACTCGTAAACTATGAAAGTATATTTTGCCAAGACGCATGCCCGGTGGGAGCTATGTGGTTGGAAGTTTGCAGCAATGGAGCACGTCTCTGATAGGACGGCATAGCAGACTTGTGACAATGGTACAAGAAGTCGCTCCCTCAGCAGCCTGGAATCATCATATGATCCATAGTCAGGCTTTGGATGCTAAGAAGGTGTCAGAGGAGCCCAGCAAAATTCTTTCAGGTCCAGAAAATATTATAAATCTGTCTCTGGTTAATTGAAGGGTTTTTACCATTTTATTTGAAAAGATGGGGGCAAACTGCAACAGTGGTTGTTACACTCAGAAAAACATTGGTTGTCAAGGGCTTAGGGGATGACAAGATGTGAACTGCATGTGGAATTGCTTATATTTCTTGTCAATGCTATGAATATGGAAGCCAGATATGAGAGCAAGGACTGCTGTTCCCCCTTAACTGTCTCCAGCCTGGGGTGTATCACAAAATACTTTGCTAGTGACAAGCAGCAAACCCCACCAGGCCCTGTTATCACGCAGCACAACAGCATGTAAATCCCCACACCCACCTAGATTGCATGAATATTCACAGAGCCACCCATGTATCACACAACAGAAGGCACTAGCCAAATCCCCCCAGCTCCCCGCACTGTCCCTCAGGAACATCCTGTCTGGCAAAGTTCAAGGTGGGCAGTGCAGTCTTATTAACTGGTTCCCCACTTCATCAATGGAAAGTGGACATATCCCAGCTTTTGTAAACCTGAGCGGGTTTACCACACACTTTAGGGAAAGTGACTGGTTAAGATAAACAGTTAAATGTAATGACTGCAAAAGATAGATTTTAAGTGATTATATCAGGGGTCGGCAACCTCCAGCATGCAACTGCCTGCCACGGTCCCAGGCCCCAGCCTAACTCAGCCCCCGCACCCACCGCTCTCCCCTGCGGGGCAGGAGGCAGAAGCCTGGTCCTGCTGCAGCCAAACTTCCCCCCTCCCCCACTTCTTACCCCAGTGTGGTTATTTCCTGCCCCTCCCCTCTCCGTCCCTGCGGCAATCAGCTAAGGGCCCTAGCGAGGGGGAGGGGGAAGAGAGGACACAGCGAGAGGTAAGGACGGGGGTGGGACAGGGCACATCTCTCCCAGCCCCCTGCCATGAGCCCCCCACACCCAGCCCCCTGCCATGAGCCGCTCATGGCAGGGGGCTGGGAGCACCCCCATGAGCTGAGCACCCCAACTCTCTACCGTGAACCCCCTCCACAACCAGCCTTCTGCCCTGCACCTCCCACCCCAACATACACCCAGCCTTCTGCCCTGCACCCCACACCCTAACACACACCCAGCCTTCTGCCCTGCACCCCACAGCCCCATCCCTCTGCCATGAACCCCCCCCACACACCCAGCCTTCTGCACTGCACCCTCCACCCCAACATACACCCAGCCTTCTGCCCTGCACCCCCCACAGCCCCATCCCTCTGCCCTGAACACCCCACGCACACCCAGCCTTCTGACCTGCACCCCCACAGCCCCATCCCTCTGCCCTGAACACCCCACGCACACCCAGCCTTCTGCACTGCACCCCCCACCCCAACACACACCCAGCCTTCTGCCCTGCACCCCACAGACCCATCCCTCTGCCATGAATCCCCGACGCACACCCAGCCTTCTGCCCTGCTCCCCCCACCCCAACATACACCCAGCCTTCTGACCTGCACCCCCACAGCCCCATACCTCTGCCATGAACCCCCCATGCACACCCAGCCTTCTGCCCTGCACCCCCCACCCCAACAAACACCCAGCCTTCTGCCCTGCACCCCCACAACCCCAACCCTCTTTCCTGATTTTTGACCCCCCCAGCTTTCTGCCCTACACTCCCCCACACCCCAGCCCTCTGACTTGATCCCTGAACACCCTCCCCCAGCCTTCTGCCCTGACCCCTGAATCCCCCCTCCAGGTCTAGGGTCCCAGTCACACGCCCTGCTCAGTCCACTGCTGGCCTAGGTGAACAGAACCCCAGGCTGGCAGCGAGCTGAGCATGCTGGAGGCGTAAGTTCAGCCTTTTAATTTAATTTTAAATGATGCTTCTTAAACATTTTGAAAACCTTCTTTACTTTACATATGTAACCCTTCTGCCAGGCCGAATTGACAGCAGCAGGGCTTGCTTCAATACATAGAGGTCCCTTCCCTACAACGTAAGCCAAAATCAGTTCGAGCCCCCACCCTGTGACCTGGGAAAATATTACACACACCCCGGGGCGCTTTGAAGAGGCAATACTTCCTCTCTCGCAAGTGCAGAGTCTCGGTGTAGCAGAAAAGTTTTAATTCCATGAGATAAACAAGAAGCATTAAATTGGGAAAACACCTCAACTAGAGCTCATAGACCAAACCGTGAGCAAAGACCCACCCCAGGAAATTGGGCCGTGTCCTTTTCCCAGGGCTCTTGAGGCCAGCAACCCCCAAATCACCCCAAGACTCCAAAGTCCAATACCCCAAATGTCCCTAGAGTCCAGCAACCCAAAGATCACCCACAGTCCCAAAAGTTCCACAATCCAAAAGTCTCTGTCCCAGGTCAGTGCAGCCCCAGAGTTCAAGAGTCCATCTGCAGACGTCTCCCCGCCCCCAGCCTGTGTAAAAGGCACACCTTACGTGGTCCGGGGCCAACTGTCCTTCCTCTCCATGGGTTTCTGCTTCCGCCTTCTCCACAAACTGCTCCGCTCTACCAGCCACTCCACTTTGCTCCTCCAGCCTTCCTCACAAATTGCTCCACTCCGCTCAGCTCCACTCCGCCAACTGCTCTGCTCCACCAGCCATCCCGTGATCCACTCCAGCCGTTCCCGCAAACTGCTGTGCTCCACTCACTCCGTGGCTCCACAAACCGCCCTGCTCCGCTCTGCCAGCTGCTCTGCTCCACAGTATAGCTTCAGGCTCCCCCATTAGTTAGCACAGTGCTCTCAGCTCAGCAATTCCAGCTCTTTAGTGATTTCAGCTCACAGGAGGGGAGCCCCAGTACTAGTGCACCACTAGTCCATAGTGAGTTCAGCTCAGTAACCTGTATCTAGATTTTTAAGGGAATCAAAAATCAGCTCTGATCTTCCACAGTGGAGAGAGGAGTAGGTGGAATTGGTATTTCTGGTTCACACAAGGCATCACCAAGTACAAATATCTATCCCCAACCTCTCTCAATTCACTGGGTTTTGGAATCCACGTCCCTTGTCTGGCAAGTGCAATTTAGTTGATAGTGAAACCCTTTACCATAAAACAGTTTCTCAGTTCCTCATTTACTTAATCAGGGTGACAACACTTTATTCCTCCTGCCCCAATAACAAAGAAATGGGGGATCCCACAGCTGTGAAAGTAACCATTTTAGGCTGGCATGGGTTATGCTAGGCAGAGTGGGTGTGCCTATGCAAACACGATCAGCCTCTGAACTTCTTTTCCACGCTCGCCATAATTCACCACCAGATGTCAGGGTGGAGCTCATCCTGACTCTGCTTACACATACAATAGTTTAGTTATATAATATATATAAAGAGACCTTCTAAATATGTTCAAATGTATTGCCAGCACGCGAAACCTTCAATTAGAGTGAATCAATGAAGACTTGACACAGCACATCTAAAAGGTTGCTGACTCCTAGATTATATTATTATGTGGATGTTCATAGAATATTAGAGTTGGGAGGGACCTAAGGAAGACATCAAGTCCAACCCCCTGCTCAAAGCAAGACCAATCCCCAGATTTTTACCCCAGTGCCCCAAATGACCCTCTCAAGGATTGAATTCACAACCCCAGGATTAGCAAGCTAATGCTCAAACCACTGAGCTAGCTCACAAGACCTGAAGAAGAGCACGCAAAGTCTGCAGGAGCAACTGGATAGACCTGCCAACAACTGGACACATTTATAATTTATTCTCCAGAATAGTGTCAAAAGAATCTTAACCTTGTCCAAAGAGGAGAAGCAGAGCTTCTGGTCGTGGCCCAGGTGATGGACAATTTTACAATAGTCAGGGCTCTCAGTGTTACTGTGGATTATTATAGCTATTGACCTATTAGTACGTACACTAATTCTACAGTGTGTACTGTGGCATTTAAGGAGGGCACAGATCCATGAAGCACAACTGCTAATTGTAACACATAAAGCGATATAGGACCTCCAGTACAGTGTAACAGATAGCCCAGACCCAACCTTCTCAGGCCCATTGCTGTGGGAAGTCTGGAACTCTAATTTGAAAACTTGCAGTCTGCTCGTATGAGGGAAGTTTCAGGACATCATACTGCACAGAGGGTAGTGGGGCTAATGGAGCACCAACACATTCCACCTTGATACCTGGCCCTTTCAGGAAATGTGCCACCCTATGCCCTATGCTCCTCCCGGGACACCTGGGCAGCAGGATCCCAGAGGAAAAGAGAAACAAAAATCAGGTGGAGTGTTAGACGTGCTAGTGACTAGGTAAGCTTCAGGGCTGTATCTTCATCTGAGATAGAATTCTGGGTCTTGCTTGACCGTTTGATTTTTGATACTCTTATATCAATGTATTCTTATAACTTTTGCCAACGCATGTGACAAAAGGACAAAGAGACTGCGTGTGTTGTTTCTGCCTGACCACATGGATGTGTTGGTACCAGTTCTGCTGCAAGATAGATAAAACCATTTCTGAATCCATTTTGGAAAGATCAACAGAGTATTGAAACGTGATGCTTATTGGTTCAGAGAGCAGATAAGTGGTTAGAAGAGTACAGAGCTGACAGATATGTATCCTCGTTAGACCTGACAAATGGATACTGGGAGGAACCTTTGATGTCAGAATCCTGAGAAAAGAAAACTTTTTCCATGCCCTCCGGCCTGCACCAATTCAAGATCCTGTTCTTTGGCCTCTAGAGGGTGGCAATGAATTTCAGAGGCTAATGGACTAGATATATATAGCGGTCCGCTGCTATGATCACTTGAAAAGAGGTTTTGGTCCCGTATCTTGTGGCTGCATTCCCACATATAGTGCAAATGACAGTACACTGAAGAACCATAGTAATTGCTAGGCTGTAATGTCTGCAAGACTCAGTTTGCCCTGACAATCTGAGCCCCTGTTATCAGCAATTTCTTTCATCACTCCTAGTGGAAGCTGTCAGGCTGAAGCTCTCCGGGGTCTATTTTTTTAACCCTCCCACTACTCCTAGAGCTGAGGGAATTCTTTGAGAGTCCTGGCCAATCTGAGCATCTGCAGGGACTGTAGAGGGAAATGATAAAGGTCGCTGCCCAGCACGCTGACTGTCAGACATGTGAGATTCATACACTGATTCTCAGGGCTCTGCATTCCTGTGACTGTAAGTTTATTTCCTTTCTCTGCTGAGCAGGATTTTGGTGAGTTGCCTGTTTCTGCTTTAAAGTTAGTGCTGAGGGCTAAGGAAGTGTTTAGGAGTTCACATCGACAACCATTGGGCAGGGATTCACCAGGACAGCTACTTGGACTATTTAGTATTATGAGAAACACCAAGGGGTTTACTTGGTAAAATTGGAACTACAAATGTGTTAGAAATAGTTTAGACAATTATTTTTTTTTAAGATCAATTCCTTGTCTCTTACTTTGTCCTTCTATCTCTTTGAGTAGCTTTCTGTAGCTTTTTTCTGATTCGCTCAACTTTTCCGATTCAGCAACTTCACTGTCCTTTTAGGAAGTTCAGCCAAAGCCTTTGCAGTGGGGATCGGTCTTACCAGAGGGTTCACCGCAAGAATGGGTCACACGCTGGCCAGATTCTGCTCTCACATTCTGCCTTCAGTCAGTCACTCCAAATTGACAATGGCCTCCCTTAAAACAAAATCGGGTCCCTTGTCTTTTGGGATCCACATCTTTCATATCTGGTCTCAGAATTTCACATAACCTGGTGACTGGGGGGTTACTTCAGACACTTTCAGCACCCTAACAAAATAGGGCTTTCTATGGCAGGACCAGTGCCTGTAATTTCCATAGCTCAGAGCTGAAAGATAAACAGGTAAAAGGATGCAATTTTGTCCCATTGAGAGGACCCTAAACTGACATGTAGGGGCTTAGATAAATGGTCAGATTGACAACCACCAGGATCCTCCAGTGACTTCAACTGGAGGCGTCCTGTGGCTTCTAAGGATGGGTGAGCTTGTTTGGAGCAAAGAACTGACAGGAGAGTTTCTCAAATCTCAAACCCACAGGCTTAGAGGTTCAGAACAATTAGAAGAACAATTCTTTTTGTTGGGGAGAGAGTGGTCTGCTCTTTCCATATCACTACATTTCTGGTTCTAGAGAGGATGAGAAGAACAGAAAAGCAGTAAAAATATAACCATGTTTCTGGCTCAGAAGAAACCAGGTAGGGTTGGAAATCTCACCGGAGGAGATCCAGGTCTGTATGTGTGTATAGGGGGGATGGAGATGTGCAGAATCCGGATCACAGTGGCACAGTAGCAGATTGTCTCTGACACCACCCCACATCTGGACCATCCATCTCCCACTAATGCCTCATAGTAACATCAGTAATTGCTCTTATGGAAAAGCAGCCTCAAGAAGGGTGTCTGGCTTTCTAATGGGCTGCAATACATTAATGCTTTGTGTCTTTTTGAAGAGGCATTGCTCACACTGGCTCCTTTTAAACTTCCTGCACTCTCTCCCTTCTGCCAGGTCTGTACCTTTCTCCATTGCACAAGCTGAGCTGCTGCTGCGGTTTCTTTTGCCCCCAGAAAGGCTGTTGTGGCCGATCTCCCCCTTTTTCCTGGTGTCGCTGTGGGGTCTGGCACCTGGCTTTGGTCTTGGATGAGGGGTATCACTGTGTGACATGGCTGAAAGTTGTGAGGGTGGGGAACCTACATGGACAAGGAGCCAGCGCTGGAGGTTCGGGGCTTGGAGGGAGGGGTACATGGGCAGGCGGAGAGCACTGACGATTATGGGGGCAAGGAGCAGGGTTTCCATGGATGGGCAGGCAGCACTGGGGTTTGTGGGGGCAAGGCAGGACATTTCTTGGCCTGCAATATGTTTTGGGGGTGAATGTTAGAGTCTCTTTGTCTTGACAAACCACAGAACTGCAGCATGGCTGTCAGAAAGTTTACTCAGTTTTGTTTCCAATGCTTGTTGTTGAATGTTAATTACGTAACTCCAATTCATCTTCCCATTGGTGAAATGCCTGATCTTTGCTTCTCATTTGGCTCAATCTCCCCTCATACTCTGACCCACCTGTTTGTAGTCTGCTTCCCTATTCCAGACTGCCCTAATTCCAACAGCACACTGGTCACCAGTGTCTTCTCCATGCTTCTCAGTCATCCCTGGCTCCCCCAACCTCTGAGCCATGTCACACTCTCCACAATTCTTCCCCTGCAGGGGGTGAGGGACCTCCACTCAGACCCCGTCCATTGACTGGGGGTCATCAGTGACTGGGTCTCACTGCTGAGAAATCTCACGAGCGGTAAATTCCAAGGTAGGCACCTGTGGAGCTTCTCTTGTTACAGCCACACTCACTGCAGGGTGCTTCAAGAACTGCTACACAGGAACAACTTGCAATTTGGGAAGTAGGCACATTACATAATGAGAGCAGAACTATGGGAAATGTGAGGGCCTAGATAAATACAACTACCACGTGCAGGAACCCCCAGGTAGCTGACCGAACACGTGCACCACTTGCACAGAGACGGTAAAGAAAGGATGATTTGGGACCATTTGCCAACCACCTCTCTTAGTCATTCATAGCAAGGGTTGTACATTTACTCCACAGTGCAGAGATTTCATGGCGCATGTCATTATTTTTCTCACCTAAAACATTCATCCATGCAGTGCCTCATGGGATTCCTCAGACTCATGAAATACACAACCAGCAAATACTTCCAAGAGAATTTCTCCGCATGGGGCTAAATTCAACATGGTCTTGAATAGAAAAAATGCCTTCAGTAATTTCAGGAACTAACTTGCAGGCAAAATGCCATCAGCTGACCCATAGGGACATGTTCGTAGATTCCAAGGCGAGAAGGGACTATTGTGCTCTTCCTTGTATAACACAGGCCTCAGAATTTCCCAGANATTTATTCTCCAGAATAGTGTCAAAAGAATCTTAACCTTGTCCAAAGAGGAGAAGCAGAGCTTCTGGTCGTGGCCCAGGTGATGGACAATTTTACAATAGTCAGGGCTCTCAGTGTTACTGTGGATTATTATAGCTATTGACCTATTAGTACGTACACTAATTCTACAGTGTGTACTGTGGCATTTAAGGAGGGCACAGATCCATGAAGCACAACTGCTAATTGTAACACATAAAGCGATATAGGACCTCCAGTACAGTGTAACAGATAGCCCAGACCCAACCTTCTCAGGCCCATTGCTGTGGGAAGTCTGGAACTCTAATTTGAAAACTTGCAGTCTGCTCGTATGAGGGAAGTTTCAGGACATCATACTGCACAGAGGGTAGTGGGGCTAATGGAGCACCAACACATTCCACCTTGATACCTGGCCCTTTCAGGAAATGTGCCACCCTATGCCCTATGCTCCTCCCGGGACACCTGGGCAGCAGGATCCCAGAGGAAAAGAGAAACAAAAATCAGGTGGAGTGTTAGACGTGCTAGTGACTAGGTAAGCTTCAGGGCTGTATCTTCATCTGAGATAGAATTCTGGGTCTTGCTTGACCGTTTGATTTTTGATACTCTTATATCAATGTATTCTTATAACTTTTGCCAACGCATGTGACAAAAGGACAAAGAGACTGCGTGTGTTGTTTCTGCCTGACCACATGGATGTGTTGGTACCAGTTCTGCTGCAAGATAGATAAAACCATTTCTGAATCCATTTTGGAAAGATCAACAGAGTATTGAAACGTGATGCTTATTGGTTCAGAGAGCAGATAAGTGGTTAGAAGAGTACAGAGCTGACAGATATGTATCCTCGTTAGACCTGACAAATGGATACTGGGAGGAACCTTTGATGTCAGAATCCTGAGAAAAGAAAACTTTTTCCATGCCCTCCGGCCTGCACCAATTCAAGATCCTGTTCTTTGGCCTCTAGAGGGTGGCAATGAATTTCAGAGGCTAATGGACTAGATATATATAGCGGTCCGCTGCTATGATCACTTGAAAAGAGGTTTTGGTCCCGTATCTTGTGGCTGCATTCCCACATATAGTGCAAATGACAGTACACTGAAGAACCATAGTAATTGCTAGGCTGTAATGTCTGCAAGACTCAGTTTGCCCTGACAATCTGAGCCCCTGTTATCAGCAAATTCTTTCATCACTCCTAGGGGAAGCTGTCAGACGGAAGCTCTCCGGGGTCTATTTTTTTAACCCTCCCACTGCTCCTAGAGCTGAGGGAATTCTTTGGGAGTCCTGGCCAATCTGAGCATCTGCAGGGACTGTAGAGGGAAATGATAAAGGTCGCTGCCCAGCACGCTGAGTGTCAGACATGTGAGATTCATACACTGATTCTCAGGGCTCTGCATTCTTGTGACTGTAAGTTTATTTCCTTTCTCTGCTGAGCAGGATTTTGGTGAGTTGCCTGTTTCTGTTTTAAAGTTAGTGGTGAGGGCTAAGGAGCTGTTTAGGAGTTCACATCAAGAATCATTGGGCAGGGATTCACCAGGACAGCCACTTGGACTGTTTAGTGTTATGAGAAACACCAAGGGATTTACTTGCTAAAATTGGAACTACAAATGTGTTAGAAATAGTTTAGACGATTATTTTTTTTTAAGATCAATTCCTTGTCTCTTACTTTGTCCTTCTATCTCTTTGAGTAGCTTTCTGTAGCTTTTTTCTGATTCGCTCAACTTTTCCAATTCAGCAACTTCACTGTCCTTTTAGGAAGTTCAGCCAAAGCCTTTGCAGTGGGTACCGGTCTTACCAGAGGGTTCACCGCAAGAATGGGTCACACGTTGGCCAGATTCTGCTCTCATATTCTGCCTTCAGTCAGTCACTCCAAATTGACAATGGCCTCCCTTAAAGCAAAATCAAATCCCTTGTGTTTTGGAATCCGCATCTTTCATATCTGGTCTCAGAATTTCACATAACCTGGTGCCGGGGGGGTTACTTCAGACGCTTTCAGCACCCTAACAGAATAGGACTATCTGTAGCAGGACTTTCTGTAATTTCCATAGCTAAGAGCTGAAAGATAAACAGGTTAAAGGGTGCAATTTTGTCCCATTGAGAGGACCCTAAATTGACATGTAGGGGCTTAGATAAATGATCAGATTGACAACCACCGTGATCCTCCAGTGACTTCAACTGGAGGCGTCCTGTGGCCTCTAAGGATGGGTGAGCTCGTTTGGAACAAAGAACTGACAGGAGAGTTCCTCATGTCTCAAACCCACAGGCTTAGAGGTTTAGAACAATTAGAAGAACATTTCTTTTTGTGGGGGAGAGAGGAGTCTGCTCTTTCCATACCACTACATCTCTGCTTCTGGAGAGGATGAGAAGAACCGAAAAGCAGTAAAAATAAAACCATGTTTCTTGTTCAGAGGAAACCAGAGAGGGTTGGAAATCTCACCGGAGGAGATCCAGGTCTGTATGTGTGTATAGGGGGGATGGAGATGTGCAGAACCCGGATCACAGTGGCACGGTAGCAGATTGTCTCTGACACCACCTCACATCTGGACCATCCATCTCCCACTAATGCCTCATAGTAACATCAGTAATTGCTCTTATGGAAAAGCAGCCTCAGGAAGGGTGTCTGGCTTTCTAATGGGCTGCAATACATTGATGCTTTGTGTCCTTTTGAATATGCATTCCTCACACTGGCTCCTTTTAATCTTCCTGCACTCTCTCCCTTCTGCCAAGTCTGTACCTCTCTCCGTTGCACAGGCTGAGCTGCTGCTGCGGTTTCTTTTGCCCCCAGAAAGGCTGTTGTGGCCGATCTCCCCCTTTTCCTTGGTATCGCTGTGTGATCTGGCACATGGTTTTGATCTTGGATGAGAGGTATGACTGTGTGACAGGGCTGAAAGTTGTGAGGGTGGGGAACCTACATGGACAAGGAGCCAGCGCTAGAGTTTCTGGGGCATGGAGTGAGGGGTACATGGGCAGGCGGAGATCACTGACTGTTATGGGGGCAAGGAGCAGGGTTTCCATGGATGGGCAGGCAGCACTGGGGTTTGTGGGGGCAAGGCAGGACATTTCTTGGCCTGCAGTATGTTTTGGGGGTGAATGTCAGAGTCTCTTTGTCTTGCCAAACCACAGAACTGCAGCATGGATGTCAGAAAGTTTACTCAGTTTTGTTTCCAATGGTTGTTGAATGTTAATTACGTAACTTCAATTCATCTTTCCACTGGTGAAATGCCTGATCTTTACTCCTCACTTGGTTCAATCTCCCCTCATACTCTGACCCCCCTGTCTGTAGTTTGCTTCCCCATTCCAGACTGCCCTGATTCCAACAGCTGACTGGTCACCAGTGTCTTCTCCATGCATCATCCCTGGCTCCTCCAGCCTCTGAGCCATGTCACACTCCCCACAATTCTTCCCCTGCAGGGGGTGAGGGGACTCCAATCAGACCCCATCCATTGACTGAGGGTCATCAGTGACTGGGTCTCACTGCTGAGAAATCTCACGAGTGGTAAATTCCAAGGTAGGCAGCTGTGGAGCTTCTCTTGTTACACCCACACTCACTGCAGGGTGCTTCAAGAACTGTTACACAGGAACAACTTGCAATTTGGGAAGTAGGCACATTACATAATGAGAGCAGAACTATGGGAAATTTGAGGTCCTAGATAAATACAACTATCACCTGCAGGAACCCCCAGGTAGCTGACCAAACACGTGCACCACTTGCACAGAGACAGTAAAGAAAGGATGATCTGGGACCATTTGCCAACCACCTCTGTTAGTCATTCATAGCAAGGGTTGTACATTTACTCCACAGTGCAGAGATTTCATGGCGCATGTCATTATTTTTCTCACCTAAAACATTCATCCATGCAGTGCCTCATGGGATTCCTCAGACTCATGAAATACACAACCAGCAAATACTTCCAAGAGAATTTCTCCGCATGGGGCTAAATTCAACATGGTCTTGAATAGAAAAAATGCCTTCAGTAATTTCAGGAACTAACTTGCAGGCAAAATGCCATCAGCTGACCCATAGGGACATGTTCGTAGATTCCAAGGCGAGAAGGGACTATTGTGCTCTTCCTTGTATAACACAGGCCTCAGAATTTCCCAGAAATTATTCTTAGAGAAGACCTTTTAGAGAAACAACAAAATTAGAATTAAACTTTCTCAGTGATGAAGAATCGTCTGAGACCTTTGGTAAATTGTTCCAGGGGTTACTTACTCTCACCGTGTAATACATATGTGTCTTATTTCCAGTCAGATTTTCTCTAACTTCAAGTTCCAGCCACTGGATCGTGTTACACCTCCGTATTATTAAATATTTGTTCCCTGTCTTGGTACTTACAGACTGTTATGAAATTATCCCGAAATCATCTTTGTTGCACTAAATAGATTGAGATCTTTGAGTCTATCACTATAAGACAGGGTTTCTTATCTTTTCCTAGTTCTTGTGATTCTTCTCTGAATACTCTACAGGGTATCAATCTCCGTCATTAAAAGCGCACACCAGAACTGGACAGAGGGTTCCAGCAGCAGCTGCACAAATGCCAAACACAGAGGTAAAATAACTTTGCTCCCTCACCTTGATATATCCAACATGGTCAGGGTTTATCTGGTTGCCATATTTGTGGTCATGGAGCTTTTTCACCTTCCTCTGCAGCATGGGGCACGGGTCACTTTCTGGAGGATTCTCTGCACCTTGAGGTCTTTAAAACATGATTTGAGGAATTCAGTAAGTCAGACATAGGTTAGGTTTTTTTTTACAGGAGTAAGTGAGTGAGATTCTGTGGCCTGCATTGTGCAGGAGGTCAGACTAGATGATCAGAATGGTCCCTTCTGACCTTAAATTTTATGAGTCTAGGAGTTTATCATCCCAGGATCATATTGGCTGTTTTGGCCATAGGGTCACACTGGGAGGTCATGCTTAGCTAATTATCCCTTCTCACCCCCAAAACTTCAGAATCATGTGTCTCCCAAGATGGTCCCCCATCTTGTTAGCATCACCTAAATTCTTTGTTCCTAGATTTATATATCAACATAGCTATATTAGAACATATATTGTTTGCTTGGACCCAATTTAAAAACCAATCCAGATTGCTCTGAAACACTGAACTCTCCTCTTCGTTATTTACCATCCTCCAATTTCTTTTGTCATGGTAAAATCTCATCAATATTCAGGTATGAGAAGAGTAAGCAGATAAAAGTCTCTGCTTACATTTGTCAGTTAACACCTGTAACTTATGTGTCAGGTGAAGCTGGGTATCTGCCAGAAAGCGTCTTATCAAAAGACACGAGGAAAGTAACACATGTGCAGATCTGTAGCCCTAAATACCAATACCCTTGTACCTTTCATGTGTATTCTGTTGTGCATGTTGTCATAGCCTAGCTTGATAATGTCTGTTTCCACGGTGGACACTTGGCTCCTCTGCATCATAGAAATGGTTGTGTGAATCACACCTATGGTCAGTCAAAACCAGATTCTTCTCTCTGACAGTGCCAGTCCCAGGTGCTGCAGAAGAAGGTGTAAAACACCCAGTAAGAGGTGGATGTGGTGGGATGACTTGACCATCAAGAGGCTGTCACCTTAGTGCCTAACAACTAAAGATCGGCTTGTGCTCTGAAACATATGTGTGTAGAGGCTTTCAAAAAAATTTAGGTCATTGGAAAGTCTGACTATTCATGGAAATGTCCAAACTCCTTGTGATTCTTCCTTATCTCATGGCCTGCACCACCTCTTGTGGCAAGGTGTTCCTCAGTCTGTTTAGGCACTGAGTGAAGAAGAAATCTTTAAATAAAGAATTCTGTTTTTGCCACTTTTCAGTTGAATTGAATGTCCACTTGATCTTGTTTTATGAGACAGGGAGATCACATTCTCAATCAGATCTCTACTAGTCAGTATTTTATAGACTTTTCTCACACCTTTTCTCTTGTGAGGCGGGATAGCTCAACGTTTTGAGCATTGGCCTGCTAAATCCAGGGTTGTGAGTTCAATCCTTGAAGGGGCCACTTAGGGATCTGGGGCAAAATCAGTACTTTGTCCTGCTAGTGAAGACAAGGGGCTGGACTCAGTGACCTTTCAGGGCCCCTTTCAGTTCTAAGAGATAAGTATATCTCCATATATTATTGTTATTATTATGATTGATCTCCTTTGTAAGGCAACAATCCCAATCTTTACAACCTCTCTCCATATGACAATTTCCCCGGGCCCTTCATTTTTCTTATTGCCCTTCCCAGAACAATATCCTGTGTGAGAAGGGTGCACAGTACTATACGGAGAGATTTTGGCAAACCAGTAAAGTGCTTGAAACCACTATGGCTTATTGTTAAAAGTGGCCTAGTCAACAAGCTGTAAATGAGGCATTCAGCAATCTCAGCTTGACCAAGGCAGGAGGGGGGCGGGGTTTGGGTGCCACAGAAAGGGCAGCTTGACTCCGCATCCTTCCTGATAAGAATTGTGTCGAAGTTGCTGATATGTGAATTTTAGAAGAGCAGGATGTGCCCCAGGAATGTCTATTGGGGCCTCAAGCCTGCAGACTCTGGAAAAACCCACACCTGGTTAATCAATAATCAGAAGAAGCCTCTTGCTAGCCCATTGGAACTACTTGCTTAACAAGTTTTCTTTAAGAGACATGTCATTGTGTTACTAATATATAAATAAAGGGGAAAAGCTTGAGGTAGTGAGACTCCTTCGGATTTGTCTGGACTCTCCTTCTGGATACATCTTGTAGTCCCCATCAGCAGAGGAAGATTTGGCCACCGGAAACCTGCCATAGTGTCACTCAAGAGCCACATTCATCTTTCATAATTATCAAGGGTTGAGAGTGTTTTACTAACCTGTTGCGGACGTGTGCAAGAGCTTGAAACTAAGGGTATCTCTTCACTACCAGCCGAATCTACGGGCAGCGATCGATCCAATGGGGATCGATTGATCACGTCTACTCTAGGTGCAATCAATTGATTCCCGAGCGCCCTTCCATCAACTCCTGTACTCCAGCTGCACGAGAGGCGCAGGCAGAGTAAACGGGGGAATGGCAGCAGTCGACTCATCATAGTGAAGACACCATGGTAAATCGACCTAAAAATGTCAACTTCAGCTATGTTACTCAGGTAGCTGAAGTTGGATAACTTGGATTGATCTGCCGCCCTAGTGTAGACTAGGCTTAAGTAAAGTTTGGCTTTAAGTGAAAGCACGCTTGTGTTGTCCTGTTTGTGCCACATCTATCGGTCGGACAGCCGTGTCTCCCCTGATTTATTTCCTGACACCACCTCACACAGAGTAAAAGTTACCAAGAACTTTGGGTTGAAAGAACCCCGGGTAAGAGTATGACACCTAGGAGTCCAGAGGAGGGTGAAGCTTGACTGGCTGATCTCATGGCATTGTATGTTCTGCATGGTTTCCCAATTCCACTCCTGGATCCAACATTTTCTTGAGTTTCTCTCCATGCTTGCACTGGAAGCAGGATTTCACAAGGCATAGTTTGCTCCATCTGAGGACTTCTCTAGACTTGAATATAGCCAAAATAATCTCATGTCATATATAAATGTTGGCACCTCACTACTCGCCCCCCTTTCTTGACTGTTAATAACTATAAAATATTTACCCTACTATTTCTTTTAAAGTGTGTAACCCCCTTCGCTGTGCTTCTCTCTCTTCACAGGAAGTTGGAATATTCGAGCCACACTTGAGACGGTGAGAAATTCATGGCAGATTTCAGCTTCACCCTTCTGACCTCCACATTCATCCTAATGGGGATTCCTGGCTGGAAGCTACCCATATCTGGATTCCATCCCTTTTGCTGTGTTTACATTGTCGGCCTGTTGGAAAATGTTACCTTCTGTTGTTGTAAGCAAGAGCAGACCGCACAAGCCAATTACCTGCTGCTCTGCATGCTGCACTCACAGATATCCCACACCTACTTTTTGTTCTGCAAAGGCACTGTGTATATTTTGGTTCATTTGAAAGCCTATTGCTTGTGATGGCTGCCTTACCCAGATCTTCTTCTTTCACACAGTTGCTGTTATGCACTCAGCCATCCTTGTAGCAATGGCCTTCGATCGCTATGTTGCCATATGTAAACCTCTGAGATACGCCACCATCTCTCACCAAAGGACAATAGCTAAGCTAGGTTTCTAGGTTTGATCAATCCGTTCTCGTCGTTCTGCCTGTACCTTGCTCCTGACCAGGCTGCCATTCTGTGCGAAACGCATCATCCCCCACCGCATTGCGAACTATAGCTGTGTCAAAGATCTATGTGGGACATCACAGTGACAAATATATGGCTTCGTATGCTGTTTTAGTTGCTGGTTTAGACCTGATGCTCATTGCTCTGTCTTTGGTCTGTCATCAAGGCCATCCTCAGAATGTCTCCAATGAAGCCCACCATAAAGCCTCAACACCTGCACAGCCACTTCTGTGTGATGCTGATGTATTTACTCCAGCCTCTTCTACACCTAACAACGTTTTGTTCAGGACATTGCTCTGCATGTCCACATCATCTTTGCTGACTCGAACATCCTCATCCCCCATGCTCAACCCTCTCATTTATGGGCTCAAAACAAAGAGCTTCGTGAGAAATTGTGCAAATACACTGCAGACGGTGATCACCTGGGCCACGGATTTTAAAAGCATGGTGACAAAGGGGAAAAGCTATCTCCTCATTAATCAAGGGTGCAGTGCCCCACTTTGGCTGAGCTCAGCATTGTGCAAGTTCAGTCTGAGAAGTTTCTCACACCTATAGTCTTATCACTCATCCTCAAGCGCTGCTTTCTTCCTTGCTGAGTTCCCTCTCTTGACATCACCTGACTTCTTTCATTGTCACTATCAGCACCAACCCCCACACAACCTGTTACTCGGACTTTCCGTGGTGCTGACTAGCCTGGTAGTTCTCCCTATCTCTGTTGTACAAGTTCTTTATCAGTTTGATGACAGAAGCTGCCATTTGAGAGAAAAGTAAGAACTAAAATGCAGCTTCTTTATCAATTTTACATTTGTGCAGTGATGAAATGTACCTGGTTTTCTTTACTTATCCTACTAAACCTGTAGAATAACCAAAAAGGCTGACTGTCCCAGACTAATTCAACACAAACGTGGACATTGACTACCGTCACTGAATGGAATTAGAAACTAATAATATAATAATGCTATTGTTTTTGCATTACAAATGATTTGGGCTACTTTGGGGTCATTTTTAACGCTGCCATTGCTATTTTTGGTTGGAATCACCTGCCATCCGTCAATCGGGATGCAAGCATCAGGACTGGGTTTTTGAGTCTGAGTTATCTTCAGAGGTATTGCTAATGTGGACAAAATCCCGCTGGCTTGTAGTCAAATCTGTAGAAGAATGTAACAAAAGCTTTCATATGTTTTTTATATAGAGAGAAATGTTGAATAAAAAGACTTTGTTTCAGAAATAGATTGGGCTACTTTCAGTGAGTTTTTAAGGACTTTTGATCGAATAATGCAGTGGAAATCTGGCAGTGAATTCTACCTGAAACAGAAACTAGGATAGAAATTATTATTTGGAGCCATTCTGAGGAATCTTAGTTAGATGGCTTGCTTGCATTATTTTCTTAGTGTCTGCTGTGTTCAGTCTGCTATCTCTTTGTCCACCTAAAATACGCCTTTCCAGAGTTAATAAATTTATTTCTGGTTTATAATCTGGGGCGCTCCAGACACCAGCACAGCAAGCATGTGCCTGAGATGGCAAGCCACAGGAGGCGGCCTGGCAATCGTTGTAGGGTGGCAGTCAGGCTGCCTTTGGCAGCATGCTTGTGGGAGGTCTGCTGGTCTTGCATCTTCAGCTCTTAGTTCGGCGACGGAGCGCCAAAGACACAGAAATGGTGCACCTCCCGCAGCCATGCCGCCAAATCTGCATGACCAGTGGACCACCCACAGGCACGCTGCTGAAGCCCATGATTTATAATATAACCCAAGCCGCCCCTGTTTATAATCTAACCCAGATTATGAGCTTTCAAACTGCGGTGGTGAGAAGCTGTGCATATTCTCTTCCACACTAAGGGAAGAGGCGGATTTCATAGAATTTTGGGGTTGTTGTGCAAAGGGGAGTGGACTTCTGGGTGTTGTTACAAATCCTTTAAACTGAATCTTTCAAGAGCTGACCTCAGTGTCTATAACTGAAGCCAGGGGTGGCCCTGTCTGTAAACTCTGCTAGAAGAAGCTTTAGTGCCTGGCTCAGCAAGATAGGGCTAAAGGGGGTCCCAGACTGGTAGAAGACAGACTCAGCGGTGTCCCAGAACAACAGGTGATGTCCCAAGGTGTCCTACTCATCACAGCAAGGTCTCTCAAACCAGTGGAAAACTGTCTGCATGGAAAGCAAAAAACTGCATCTGCCTGCTCACTGTACTCTGAGAATGAAAATCTCTTGTCATATTCCAATGTAAATGAGCAAGATTGAGACACAACTTTGCTTATTCTAATCTCCCTACTTCACTTTCTCTCCTTCTTTGGACTTTACGTCAAATAATCATCTCAGGCATTTACATGCCTCTGCTCTTTGTTTGATGGCTCCTACACCAGCTGTGGGACTCCTGCTGCTGCTGTGCCTGCTGGTGCTGGAGAAACCCAGCTAAGGGGGCTGGAACACAGGAGGCGAGGAGGCCAGGGAAGTTGGTAGGGGCCACCGGAACGGATGGAACTTTGCTTTGACCTACCAGTGTGCGCAGCTCCCCCCCTTCCACCCCGGAGCACTGCTTTACTGCATAAGATCTAAATTCGTGTTATATCGGGTGGAGTATAATAAAATACTACAGGGAAAAAGGATATCTAGGATACTACAGGGAAAAAGGATATCTAGGATACCAGGCTGTGGAAAACTGTCTTGTGCAGCGATGTCACATTCACTTCACACAGAAAGTGCATTCCCCAAAGCTACAGATTTCCGCTTTTATCATTTATATGAAGTTTTGTCCCAGATGACAAAAATTAGTGGGGAATTTCTCCCAGAAGGCCAGTTTGCTAGCTTGCTATTAGTTTTTTTTTTTTTAAATTAGTTTAGTTGATTATATTGTTTTCTTGGGTTTTGTTTATGCTGAATTCCAGTATATGCTATTCATAATACTAATAAATTATTTGTAATATTTGGCTATATTGAAAGGGACCTACAGGTCTCTGTCCTGTATGATTCGCTAGCGCAAGTTAGTATGAGTGTTTGGAAAATTTGGCATAGATAAATGGCCTCTCAGTTCCCCCTTTGGAGGGTAAGGAACTAAATAGAAAGCCAGAGAAAGAACTGTATATGTTTACGCAGGGGTTTTCAAACTGGGGGTTAGGACCCAGCAGGAGGTGGTGAGGTTATTACATGGGGGGATCACAAACTGTCAGCCTCCACCATAAACTCCACTTTGCCTCTAGCATTTATAATTGTGTTAAATATTTGTGTTAGCAAAAAGCAAAGCAGAGGTGCAGAACATGGGGGTAGTGTAAGAGAGTTATATAGAATATTGCCTCAGAATCCCTCATCCAGTAGTCTCTGTGTCCTCCTGAGATGAGATGTGGATCATCCAAGTGTTATGAAAAATCACCAAGCTCTGTTCTTCCAATGCAGGATCCACCTCAGAAGGTTACAGTCTCTGCTAGAATCTGAGAGCTTTGGTACTTTTCCCAGTCTCTCTGATGCTTTAACGAACGGGTGTGTCTTTACTTGTGAGGAGTAAAATATGGACAAGAGGTATGGGCACGCTCCACAGCAGCTCTGTCTAAACTACACAAGGTGAATTGCCCATACTGGTCATCAGTGATATCCCTGGCTGCCTCCTTCATGCACCCGCTCCATACCCATGTATTCTACAGATGAATCCTTTCTTGCTAGCAGGGTCTTAGGTTTAACATGGAAATGATCCTTCCCCCAATTCCAGCCTGCAGCAGCCCCTGTTGGAACAGTTTCCTCTACCTGCTCAGCATGTGTGCATCTGCTGCGTGGGGGAATTGTGGGTTTGGCTGGGGTTTATTGTTAGGTTTCCAGTGCTGGGGACAACACGCCTGGGTGCACAGGTGGCAGCTGGGGAGGGATTTGATTTCTTGTTGAGGTTCTGATGGTTCGATGAGGTTCTGAGCCAGGCTCACCCTGGACACTGATTCCAAGGGCTGAAGACCAAAACTCCACTTGAGCCCATTTGATGTGCCTCAATGAGTTGGACCAATTCTCTGCTAGTTACATATTGTGCACAGTTTACAGATGTTTGGCTGTGTGTGTTTGTTCTTGCTCTGTGCTGTACTGACTCTGGCTGCATATCCCATACAGCCAGCGCCGACTGATCTTCCCAATAAATCCACGGACTCAGTTCTTAGAGAAGGGATTTGGTCAGGTTTATTGACAATGAAGTGGTGTCCTAATGCCCTGCTCAATTGTTACAGATACACTAATACGTGTATGCCTGTTGCAATGGACTAGCTCAGTTAGTGGCAGGACTTTCCACTATCACCTACACCAGAGAAAGACACGTCCTCTGAGATACATTTAATATACCAAACTGAACAAGTCACATGTTGCTCCTGGAGTATCAGGATGGCAGCCTTTGAAGTATTAGGGTATCAACCATTGACGTGTGCTGGACTGCACATTACCTTGGACATCTCCATCCATTATGCTGTTATACCTGATCTTATCTTTAAGATGGATCTGCGTGTTCCTATTGTCACTGAGGAGTGTGTTTGGCGTAGAGGTGTCCTAGTGCCACCTTTCTGGAACGTGTTTGTGTCTATATTCTTACACCTAACACTACTTAGCAGTGTGTCTTTCTGCAATATCAGCCCTGCTCTTGACAGATTCTGTGAGCCTGCCTCTTGCTCACGCTTAACTTTGCTTTATAGCTGCAAAGTTTTGATTATTTTAGCCCAGGCCTCTGCTACAAGGCACCACAACGCCAGCTATCATTTAAAAAAAGAAAAACCTGTAAAGCTGTTAGAAATTCTCTTTGCAAAGGAACTTCTCCCATCATGAGCTAAGTAGAACAGGTGCAGCATTATACCTTGACTGACCAGCACCTATCACACATACCAAATACACTTTCCACTATTTATATCTTTTCTGCCTTTGGCCTTCAGTCGTTTGCAGACAGCCTGTGAGGATTGCTGTGCCCCAGTACATCTTATCAGGGTGTGACCGTGGAAGCCCAGCAAAGATCATTGAAAGAGTAACCATGTGAGCTATTCCACTGCGAAAGATGGCTGGGGGGTAGGAGGGAGTTTGTATAATGACGATATCCACAAGATACTGCGAGTGGCACCCACGGGTACAGAAAGCCAGCAGAGGCTACAGATTTTAGATGGCAGGGCCCTTCTTCCCAGCCCCTGCCCTCACATTGCGTTCAAGTCCCATCCCCACCCCAGAGTCAGACCATGCAGGCCCTCCTGTTGAGCAACATCTCCCTTTGCTGGGCCCTCATCCCATGGCCCTACCTTGCTCTCCCCAGCTGGTCATTGCTCTCAGCTGCTGTGTTACTTGTGGCACAGCCGGCATCCTCTATCCTGGCTCTGGTCCCACAGCTCCCCTCTGAAGCTCAGCCCTGGCTCCCTTTGGAGCTACTGGTCTCTGCCGACCCAGGGCCCGTTCTCGTGTGCTGCTCCAGCTGCAGCTCCCCACTCTGCCTCAGCTCTGCAGTGCTGCAGGATCTGGCTGGGGTTCCCACATTTCCACTGCATTAGAAGCCCAAAGTCATTTAACAACTCACCTGAAAGTAGCCCCATCACTTTCTTCAAAGAAAAGTTTTTTATTAACAAGTTTGTCTATACATAAAATAGCAGATGAAAGCTTTTGTTACAAACCTACTACGGATTTGATTAAAAAAAAAAAAGGCTACAAGTCCCGGCAGGATTTTGTTCACATTAGCAACACACTTGTGAGACAAAAATCAAATTGAAAATATTGGTACTTGTATCCCGACTGAGGGTTGGCAGGCGTTTCAATCAAAAACATGGCATTAAAAAAAGGCCCAAAGTAGCCCAAAACATTTGTAATGAAAAAACAACTTTAGCATTATTATAGTATTTACTTCTAATTCCATTCAGTGATGGTAGTCAGTGTCCATATTTTGTGTTGAATTAGTTTGCTACAGTCAGTCTTTATTTGGTTTATCCTCCAGGTTTCTTTAAGGATTTGATGTAAAAACAAAAAAAAAAAAATCAGATAAATTTCACTCACCATAACACTGTACAAATGATAGGTTCTTAATGTTGTTATCACCTCTGTCAAATTGCAGCTTCTGTTCCTCAAACTGATCAAGAACCCTGTTCACTCAAGGACTAATGGAAATCCACCTTGTATCAGAAAGCTGCCATAGCAGCTAAGAGTTGGTAATGTAAAAGTTACAGAAAAGCCATGTGACAGAGGGATAAGAGGTGGGGGCTGATGTGTCATGTTGAAAGAAGTCAGGCGATGGTCAGAGAGAGAGAACTCAGCAATGGAGAGAGCAGTGCTGAGTGATGGAGTGATAAGAGATTAGGTGTGAGGAACTTCTCAGACTGCGAACCTCACACGATGCTGAGTTCAGTCAAACTGGGACAGAGCACCCTTGATGATCTAGGAGATAGCCTTTCCCCCTCTCATAACACAGGCTAAATTCAATGTCCCCGGTGATCACATTCTGCAGGTGTATTTCCCTACTTTGTCACGAAGCTCTTTGGTTTTGACTCCATAAATAATAGGGTTGAGCATGTGGGGGATGAGGAAATAGAGGTCAGCCAAGAGGATGTGAACATGGGGAGCAATGCCCTGACCGAACCGATGTATGAGAGGGGAGAAGAATCAGGAAGTATAAGACGTAATCATCACACAGATGTGGGCTGTGCAGGTATTGAGGGCTTTCTGGTAGGCTTTCTTGGAGGATATTCTGAGGAGGGCCCTGATGATTAGACCATAGGTCAGGGCAATGAACATCAGGTCTAACCCAACAATTACAAACGCTATCAATAAGCCATACATCCTGTTGACTGTAATATCTCCACACGATATCTTCGCCACAGCTATAGGTTCGCAGTGCGTGTGGGGGATAACGCGGTTGGAACAGAATGGCAATGTGTTCAGGAGAAGGGGCATAGGCAGAATGAAGAGAACAGCTTTGATCAAATCTAGAAACCCTAGCTTAGCTATTCGTCCTTTGGTGAGGATGGTGGCGTATCTCAGAGGGTTACATATAGCAACGTAGCGATCAAAGGCCATTGTCACAAGGATGGTTGAGTGTATAACAGCAACTGTGTGAAGGAAGAACATCTGGGTGAGGCAGCCACCCACCGTAATGCCTTTCAAATTGAACCAAAATATATACAGTGCCTTTGGCACGACAGAAGTAGGTGTGGCGATATCTGTGAGAGCCAGCATGCACAGCAGCAGGTACATTGGCTTGTGCAGGGTTTGCTCTTTGCTTACAACAAACAGAAGGGTAATATTTTCCAACAGGCCGACAATGTAGAACACAGCAAAAGGGATGGAAATCCAGATATGGGCAGCTTCCAGGCCAGAGATGCCCATTAGGATGAATGTTGAAGGGTCAGAGGGGGTGAGGATGAAAGCTGCCATGAAGTTCTCAACGTGTTGATTGAGCTCACAAATGTTCAATGTTCCTGTGAAGAGAGTGAAGCACACCAAGGGGGGTTACACACTTTATGGCAAATAATGAATTGAACTATAAAATATTTACTATATTAAGAGTCTAGAAAGGGGTCGAGAAGTAGATGGGAACATTTATAGAGATTATTTCAGTTATAGTCAAGTCCAGAGGAGTCCTCAGAGGGAGCCAATCAAGCCAGGTCAATGGGCAACATGATGGCAGATAAATGCTGATGTTAATAACTGCAGTGCTTATGCCAATGTATTTGCCTAACACCGTACAAGATTCTAATGTAACTGTAAGAGCACATGGCAGGGATCTGGGCATCATGGCACACAGCTCAGTGAAACCCTGCTCACAGTGCAAGCATGGACAGAAACTGAGAAAAACACTGAGCTCTAGGAGGAGGGGGATGGGAAATCATACAGCAAATACAGTGTCATGAGATCAGTCAGTCAATGTTTCACCCTCCTGTGGTCTCCTCTGTGTAGTACTGGGGACCCTTCTCACCCAGGATATTGCAGAAATGGAGAGGTTCGGGGAAGGGCAGGAAGAATGATCAAGGGCCTTGGGAAATTGATATGGCGAGAGATTGAAAAGACTGGGGTTGTTATCTTTATAAAGGAGATGAATAAGAAGGGGCGCAGGAAAATCTGTAAAATACTGACTGTTAGATGGCAGATTGAGACTGTGCTCTCTGTATCTCATAACACAAGAACAAACGGTCAATCAGTTATAGTGAAACATGGCAAAATCAAAACAGATAAATAAAAAATGCTTCCTTCACTCAATGCCTCAAGAGACTGAGGAACTCCTTACCACAAGTGTTAGTTAAGGTCACAAGATATGCAAGAATCAGGAAGGATTTGGACATTTACATGGATAGTAAGTATCCAGTTACATAACTTTCAGCTAAATAAATATTTTGGAAAGCCTCTATGCTCTTGTGTTTCAGGGCACAAGCCAACCTCTAGCGGTTAGGTGTTAGGGTGATGCCTCATGATGGTCAAGTCACCATCCCCATCCACTGCTTCTGGGTTTCTTACACCTTCTGCAGCAGATGGGGCTGTCACCGTCCGAGAGATGAGAATGGACTAGATCAAGCATAGGTCTGACTCCCAAGGCCATTCCTATG
The DNA here is from genome assembly GCF_003597395.2 of Chelonoidis abingdonii. Lineage (NCBI taxonomy): Eukaryota > Metazoa > Chordata > Testudines > Testudinidae > Chelonoidis > Chelonoidis abingdonii. The sequence goes on along the minus strand of NC_133769.1, from coordinate 370,481,935 downwards.
TTGGAAAGGTGCCAAGTGTCTGCTATGGAAATAGACATTATCATGCTGGGCTAGGACTTTGGGCTCAACAGAGCTCAACGCCTCTTTGGTCTGTGCATTAGGAAGGATGTGAATTCTATATTTGGCTGGTTTCAGGACTCCGTACCACTGTGATATAGAGACAGCATATCTCACTGCCACACCCTCCTCCATCCACTCCCTCAGGCGCACACACACACACAGACAGACTGTGCCTTCCTGGACCTCCCTCGGTGAGATTCCCAGCACTGCCTTGTTTCCTGTAAACCAGAAATATGCTTCTAATTTTACACCTTTTTGGTGCTTCTTGTCCTCTCCAGAACCAGAGATGCAGGGGCATGGAGAGAGCAGATCCCTCTTGATCCCTGAAAATATTGTTTATCCTAATTGGTTTGAACCTCTAAGCCTGTGAGTTTGAGATTTTAGCAGCTCTCCTCTCCTGTCAGTTCTTCTTTCGTCCAAATGAACTCACTCATCCTTAGAAGCCATGGGACGACTACAGTTGAAGTCACTGAAAGCTTGTGATTGGTGTAAACAGGTCATTTATTTATGTTCCTAGATGTGGGTTTAGGGTGATCTCAATGGAGCCAAGATTTCTCCCTTTAACCTATTTAACTTTTGGCTCTGAGCTGTGATAATCACGGCTTCAGGTCCTGCTACAGAGAGCACCATTGTGATAGGGGGCTGAATGAGTCTGAAGGAGAGATCCACTGATGGCAGAAAGTGAAAGCAGAATCTGACCATTGTGTGAACTCCTGTGTATGTGATTCGTGTTGTGAACTCTCTGGTAGCACAGAGACCCACTGCAGAGGCTTTGGCTGTATTACCCAGCAACACAGTGAAGTTGCTAAATTGGAAAACATGAATGATTCAGAGGAAAAACAATTCCATCCAAAGAAAGAGAGTTACTGAGACAGATAGAAGGAGACAGTAAGACACAAGGAACTGATCTTAAAAAAAAGTCTGATCTATTGCCAATACATTTATCGTTAGAATTATGTCAAGCAAATCCCTGGGTGTGTCTGACAATAAAACAGTTCAAATGACCATGCTGGTGAATTCCTGCCCAGATGGTTCTTGATCTGAACTTTCGAACCTTTCCTGAGCCCGTAGTACAAACGTTAGTGCAGAAACAAGCAACTCACCAAAATACCACTCCGCAGAGAGGAAATCTCCTTACTCAGGGCTCTACTTTCCTGTTGCAGAATCAGCATATGAATCTCATATGTGTGACACTCAGCATGCTGGACAGTGACCTTTATGATTTCCCTGTGCAGTCCCTGTGTAATCTCAGGTTGGCAGGACTTCCAGACAATTCCCTCGGCTCTGTGAACAGTAGGAAGAGCCGAAAATAGAACCCAGAGAACCATAGCTTGAATGTCTCATGTGGGAGAGAAGAAATGATTTACAAATACCAGGAGCTCAGATTGCCAGTGCTAGCGGAGTTTTGCTGATTGTGCAGCCTAGCCATTGGGGATGACTTTCTTTTCCGTGTGTAATGCACTGTGTGTGGGAATGCCACCACAAGTTACGTGCCGAAACACATTTCAATTAATTGGAGCAGTGTAATGACGCATACGCCCCATGCAGTTGTTATATCCAGTCCATTAGCCCTTGGAAAGTCGCTACCACCCTGTGGAATACAAATGATGTGATCTTGAATTGATGCAATGCAAAGTGCTTTCTTCTCTCAGCATTCTGGCATCAAAGGTATTTGCCAGTTTCCATTTGTGAGGTCTAAAGTGGCAGCTCAAACTCTTCTAATAGTTCCTCAACTCTCTGCATCCGGGGAAGCATCAGATTTGAATACTGTGAAATGTCAGCAATGGATGCAGATTAGGGTTGTGCTATTCTGCCTCAGAAGTAGTACAATGGGATTTGTCCACTCACTGTGTTGATTCATTCACCAGTTCCCAAGCCAAAATGACCTGGAGTTCATCTCCCATGTATCCACATTTTATGAGGGAAAACAGCCATGGAGTTTGCCTGATTTGTTGCCTGGGGCCATTTCCAGTACCGATAGTATTTTAGGTAAGTGTGTCCTGCTGGGGTCAGAACTTGAAATACAGATACATAGTCAATAGCCATAACTTCACATACAAAATGATACATGCACACAAAAATAGAATAATCCTTTCCCACCAAATCATCAGTTTTCAATGACACCTGACCAGAGAATATCTTATACAAACTATATCATAATTATGTCATAATTCTATAACTCTGAAGAATATGGGGTGCAGCGTCACATGACTGTAGTAGGGGGATCCCCTCCTGGGCTTTTGGAAGATTCAAATGATAGAAATAGTAAAGCACATTATATAAACATATCCCAACTACAGATACAGTATATAAAATGGAGGAGTCTAAATTAGCTATTACCACTCAAGAAAGAGATCTTGGTGTCATCATAGACAATTGTCTGAAAACATCTGCTTAGTGTGCAGCAGCAGTCAAAAAAGCTACCAAAATGTTAGAAACCATTAGGAAAGAGAGATAAGAAGACACAATATAAAAAAAATGTCACTATTTAATCCCCCACCACAGTTCTGGTCACCTGATTTCCAAACAGATAGATTAGAAATGGAAAAGGTACAGAGAAGGGTAACAAAAATGTTTAGGATTATGGAACAGCTTCCACTTGCGCAGAGTTTTAAAATGTTGGGATTTTCAGACTGGAAAAGAAATGACAAATAAGGGATATGATAAAGATCTATAAAATCATGAAGGTGAGGAGAAAGTGAATAAAGTCCTGTTTACTCCTTTTTATAACATAAGACCCAGAGGTCAACCAAGGCAGCAGGTTTAAAACAAAACAAAGCTAGTGCTATATACAACACACAGTCAACCTGTGGAACTAATTGCCAAGGGATGTTTTGAAGGCCAAAAACACAGTGGGGTTCAAAAATAGCTAGAAATGTTCAAGGGGGATGAAATCCATCAATGGCTGTTAGCTAAGATATTCAGGGACATAACCACATGTTCTGGGTGTCGCTTGCCTCTGACTGCCAGATGCTTGGACTGGAAAACAGGAGATGAATACCTTGGTAATAGCCCTGTTCTGTTCTTTCCCTTTGAAGCACCTGCCATTGGCCCCTGTCAGGATACTGGACTAGATGGAACCTTGATCTGACCCAGTACGTCTGGTTTTAGGTTTTTAATTGTGTCTCCCTTTTCTTCTCTTGGTGCTGCTCCTCATAGTTGACAGGGCCCACATGCCTCACTACCTCAAGGAGTCCCTGCCATTGAACCAGAAATTTGAACTGCAATCTTGGTAGTAATCATAACACTCAATCACTCATAGACTCATAAACTTTAAGGTCAGAAGGGACCAATATGATCATCTAGTCTGACCTCCTGCACAAAGCAGGTCACAGAATCCTACCCATCCACTTCTATAACTCAGTCTGAATACTCCCAGATGGACCCCTTTGTTATAGGCCAGGGGTTCTCAAACTGGGGGTCGGGACCCCTTGAGGGGTCACAAAGTTAGTACATGGGGAGTTGCGAGATGTCATCCTCCACCCCAAACCCCTTTTTACCTCCAGCATTTATAATAGTGTTAAATATATTTTTAAAGTGTTTTTAATTTATAAGGGGGTCGCACTCAGAGGTTTGATAAAAGAAAGGAGTCACCAGTACAAAAGTTTGAGAACCACTGAATATAGACCTTCTCCTGTTCCTGTTATGCATTTAGCAAAATTCTTCCAGCAAACACTAACAAAGATCTGGGGCTATTTCTTAATTGAAGAATGTATTGGATTATGTTCATTATCTGAGGACTTTGCCCATCCACGTTTCTCTAAGCACGTCTGGAAAACCTTGAGTCTGCTTCCCAGACATCAGTTCAATGGGAGAAACCTTGGGGTCTTGAGGCACCTTCCTGATTCAGATTAAATTCTCTCCTCATTCGTCCCCCATACACATCCCACCCCACCCCCACCATTTTTAGTAAAAGTCACAGACAGGCCACGGGCTTCTGTAATTTTTTCTTTACTGCCCATAATATGTTCATAATTTTACTAAAAAAAAACAGGAGTATTTGTGGCACCTTAAAGACTAATAAATTTATTTCAGCATGAGCTTTTGTGAGCTACAGCTCACTTCTTGGGATGCACAGAATGGAACACACAGAGAACGTGAAAAGGTGGAAGTATGCATACCAACAGGAAGGGTCTAATCTAAGATTAGACTCTTCCTTTTGGTATGCATACTTCCACTTTTTCATGTTCTCTGTATGTATAAATATCTCCTGTCTGTGTGTTCCATTCTGTGCATCTGAAGAAGTGAGCTGTAGCTCATGAAAGCTCATGCTGAAACAAATTTCTTAGTCTCTAAGGTGCCACAAGTACTCCTGTTCTTTTTACGGATACAGACTAACACGGCTGCTACTCTGAAACCCGTAATTTTACTGAAAATCTTAACTTTAGGAATGACTGATCAACTAGTCTGCTCTTTGTTCCTGTATCCTATTGTCACCAGGACGTATCCTTTGCAGCTAGAAGTAGCAGTTTCTCACCTATGTTGTGGGGTTCATCAGCTTTTGCCTTGCTCAAAGCCACACAGTAAGAAGTCTCAGTAGCCTTAGTGTTAAGAATGTTACACTTCAATGACTATTTTTTGTCCTGTTAACTCCTTGAGCTTCCTCTGAAAAATCTCTCCAGGCTTAGATATTAATGTAGGATGCCTTGTTTTCAGATGCTGGTGTAGGTTTCAGGATGGCATAACGTTGTTTTCCAGTACTTCACCACAATATGTTGAGGCTCACTCCATGTAAAGTCATACAATTGTCATATTTTCAGCTTCTGTGTTTTCTTGGAACCTCCACTGCTGCCCTCAGTTCAATTTGTGTTATATGCTTTTCTCCTTTGTCACAAAACGAACCATTTCTCAGTAAGCTGTTTCTCATTGCAAGCACGCTCCTATAATAGTTTCAAGTTTGTTTTGGCAAAAACAATGAGGAATCCTATGGCACCTTGAAGACTAATAAATTGTTTTGGGCATAAGCTTTCATGGGCTGGAACCCACTTCGTCAAATGCATGAAATGGAAACTTAGTGGGCAGACATTTATACACATGCAAAGATGGATGTGTTACTTTACATAAGTTACATTACACTAAGTACTCGTTTTGAAAAGCAGCTAAAAGTTCAGTGGCTTTAGGAAGTAATACAGCTGCTTTGAATAGGTCTGTGTCTCTGGATTACAGCACTTTTGAAACAGCCTTTACCATTTCCAGAATCTTCCTTCGGAGCAGAATGAGACAAACAGAACTAATTTTTTTCATTAATTTGTTTAATGCTGTAGGCTTATTAATTTTAACAGCATTTTTTCTCAGGCAAATTACTTCTGTGGGTGTCTCCATTGTGTTTAAATACTGAAATCTGAGAGGAAGGAATGACTCATACTGGTTGCTGAAAAACTGTCTAGTCAATTCCTTGACCAAGCTTTCATTTATGAAATATGGTCTAGAGGTCAAATATAAACTTTCAGATCTACTGCTTTAACCCTATAACGAAACAGTACAGGGAAGGGATACTGAGATAAAGTTTCTTGACACCTTAAATTCCTGCTTCCCACAAGAGAAGAGGCAATTCTGGATTTGGTCTTAAGTGGAGCACAGGATCAGGTTCAAAAGGTGAATATAGCTGGACCACTTGGTAATATTGACCATAATAAAATTAAATTTAACATCCTTGTGGTGGGGAAAACTCCACAGCAGCCCAACACTGTAGCATTTTGTTTCAGAAAGGAGAACTATACTAAATGAGAAGGTTAGTGAAACAGAAATGAAAAAGGTACAGTCCCAAAAGTAATATCACTGCAACCTGCATGGAAAGTTTTTAAAGACACTATAATACACAGGGCTGACTCTAGGTTTTTTCCTGCCCCAAGCAAGTGAAAAACCCCATAACAACAAAAAAACAAAACACCTCCAACAGCACAACTGCCAAAGGGAAAAAAAAACAAAAAACGGAATGCTGCCCCGAAATTGTGCCACCCTAAGCATATACTTGGTTTGCTGGTGCCTAGAGCCAGTCCTGATAATAGAGGCTCAACTTAAATACATATCCCGATTTTAAAAAAAATAGTAAGAGAACCAAGAAAGAGTTGCTGTGGTTAAACAACAAAGTAGAAGAAGCAGTAAGAGGAAAAAGGGCATCCTTTAAAAAGTGGAAGATAAATCCTAATGAGGAAAATAGAAAAGAGCATAAACTCTGGCAAAAGAAGTGTAAAAATATAATTAGAAAAACCAAAAAAGAATTTGAAGAACAGCTAGCCAAAAACTCCAAAAGTAATAGCACGTTTTTTTAAATACATCAGAAGCAGAAAGCCTGCTAAATAACCAGTGAGGTCACTGGACAATCAAGATCCTAAGGAGCACTCAAAGACGATAAGGCCATTGCAGAGAAACTAAATGAATTCTTTGCATCGGTCTTCACTGTTGAGGATGTGAGGGAGATTCCCAACCTGAGCCTTTCTTTTTGGGTGACAGATCTGAGGAACTGTCCCAAAATGAGGTGTCAGTAGAGGAGATTTTGGAACAAATTGATAAACTAAACAGTAATAAGTCACCAGGCCCAGATGGGATTCACCCAAGAGTTCTGAAGGAACTCAAATGTGAAATTGCAGAACTACTAACTGTGCTCTGTAACCTATCATTTAATCAGCTTCTGTTCCAAATGACTGGAGGACAGCTAATGTGATGCCAATTTTTAAAAAGGGCTCCGGATGTGACCCTAGCAACTAAGTTCTTAAGCAAAATAAGCAGTCATGGGAAAAGAGAGAAGGTTCTCTCATGCATTGGTAACTGGTTAAGAGGTAGGAAACAAAAGGTAGGAATAAATGGTCAGTTTTCAGAATGGAGGGAGGTAAATACTAGTGTCCACCAGAGTCTATACTGGGCCCAGTCCTCTTTAAAATATTCATAAACTATGTGTAAAAAGGGGTAAACAGTGATGAGGCAAAATTTGCAGATGATACAAAAGTACTCAAGATAGTTAAGTCCCAGGCAGACTGCAAAGAGCTACAAAAGGATCTCACAAAACTGGGTGACTGGGCACAAAAATGGCAGATAAAATTTAATGTGGATAAATTCAAAGTAATGCACATTGGAAAACATAATCCTAATATACATATACAATGATGGGGTCTAAATTAGCTGTTAAAACTCAAGGAAGAGATCTTGGAGTCACTGTCAATAGTTCTCTGAAATCATCCACTCACTGTGCAGCAGCAGTCAAAAAAGTGAACACAACGTTGGGAATCATCAAGAAAGGGCTAGATAATAAGACAGAAAATAGCATGTTGCCTCTATATAAATCCATAGTGCGCCCGCCACCTTGAATACTGTGTGCCGATGTGGTCGCCTCATCTCAAAAAAAAGATATATTAGAATTGGAAAAGGTTCAGAAAAGGGCAACAAAAATGATTAGGGGTATAGAACAGCTTCTGTATGAGATTAATAAAACTGGGACTTTTCATCTTGGAAAAGAAGCAACTAAGATAGTGTTATAAAGGGTGAGGGATAGCTGAGTGGTTTGAGTATTGGCCTGCTAAACCCAGCGCTGTGAATTCAATCCTTGAGAGGGCTGTTTGGAGTTTTAGGGCAAAAACTTGTCTGGGGATTGGCCCTGCTTTGAGCAAGGGGTTGGGTTAGATTAGATTGACCTTCTGAGATCCATTCCACTCCCAGTATCCTATGATTCCACCAAGACAGTCATGAGTGGTACAAAGAAAGCAAACAATGAAGTGTTATTTACTCTTTCTTATAATACAAGAACAAGGGGCCACCAATCAAAATTAATAGGTCAAAGGTTTAAAACAAACACAAAGTATTTTTCACACAACGCACTGTCAACCTCTGGAACTCCTTGCCAGAGGGTGTTGTGAAGACCAATATTATAACGGGGTTCAAAAGGGAGCTAGATAGATTCATGGAGGATAGGTCCATCAATGGCTATTAGCCAGAATGAGCAAGAATGGTGACCCTAGCTTCTGTTTCCCAGATGCTGGGATAGGGTGATAGGGCGTGGATCACTTGATGATAACCTGTCTGTTCATTCCCTTTGGGGCACCTGGCACTGGGCATTATCAGAGGACAGGATACTGGGCTTGATTTGGTCTGACCCAGCCTGGCTGTTCTCATATTCTTATGTAACAGTGACTTGGCTGGACCCAGGATTACTGCGAGGATGAACCTGTCTCATTCTGGTCACTTAGGACTGGGGCTAGGGTGTCCCCACTCTGAGATACTCTCTTCACACTAGATGCTTCCCTGATCCATTGATCACTGCATTAAGTTCAAATCAAATATATTTCATTAAACAGCAACCGTAAAATAATAAGAAAAAATGGGAAATGTTCAAGGTAACGAGGAGCCCTGCTCTGTGAGCATAGGGACATCACAAACAGCTGTCCCTGGGACATAAGGAAAGTTTGCTGCCTGTTCCTCATACAACCCTGGCCTCCTGCCTAGGCTCTGGCTGTGCTGCTTGTGACTTGCCCAAACAGTGGCCACATGCCCGAAGGGTCTAGGTGACAGGACTCTTCTCCCCAGCAACTGCGTGCCCCATATCCACACTTCCCAGTCCAGCCTTCAAGGCCCTCTTGTCTGGTGACGTCTCCCTGCCCATGGCCCCACCTTGCTCTCCCCACTTCTTATTGTGCTCAGCTGCCATGTCACTTGTGGCATGGCCGGCATCCACTATCCTGTATCTGGTCCCACAGCTCCCCTCTGTAGCTCGTCCCTGGCTCCCCCTAGGTGCAGCAGGTCTCTGCAGACCCAGCTCTCAGTTCTGGTCTGTTGCAGCTCCCCACTCTGCCTCCAGCCCAGCTCTCCTTCTGGGCTCCTTCTCTCTGGCCCTTGTGTTTCTGGCTGCTGCTGCTCTGCCTCCGGCTCAGCTTGAGGCCATTTGCCAGAATTCTACTGCATTTATAATCTCCAAATAAGGTAAAAAGTAACCTAAGGGTAGCCCAATCTATGTCTTGAAACCAAGTTTGTTTGATTTTTAATTCAGACATTCATCTATACATCAAAAAAACAAACAAAAGCTTTCATTACATACCTACTATAGATATAAAAAAAAAAAAATTCCCTTCTCACCCCTATGGGTGGTATGTGTCTTCCTCAACCTCGGGTCCTCTACCAGAGGCCTGGGAGTTTGAGGGTTCTGCGCAGTATCTTAGCTGTTCCTATAGCACTGCACTCTTTGGACAGAGAGCTCTGATGTTTTGTTCCTGGGATCTGTTGGAGCCACTCACCCCAGCTTAGGAGTCACAGCCCCAAGTGCTCCTACCACCACTGGGACCACTTTGGCCTTCACTTTCCAAACATCCTCTCTATTCTCTTTCAGGCCCTGGTACTCTTCCAGCTTCACATATTCCTTCTTCCTGATGTTGCTGTCACTTGGCACTGCTATATCTATCACCACCGCTGTCTTCTGTCCTTGTCTATTACCACGATGTTCTGGTTGATTGGCCAGTACCTGCCTGTCCGTCTGGGATCTGGAAGTCCCACAGAATCTTAGCCCTGCTATTCTCCACAACCTTCTGTGGAATCTCCCATCTGGTCTTGGGAGGGTCTAGCCACATACGCTGTGCAGATGTTCCTGTACACAATGCAGCCACTTGGTTGTGCTGTTCAGTGTATGCTGTTCCTGCCTGCATCTTACAATCCTGCCGCTATAGGTGTTGGACTGTCTCTGAGGCCTCTCTGCACAGTCTGCACCTTGGGTCCCTCTCTAGTGTGTTAGACCCCTGCTTCAATGGATCTGGTGCTCAGTGCCTGTTCCTGTGCTGCTATGATCAGTGCCTCAGTGCTGTCTTTTAGTCCAGCCCTTTCCAGCCACTGGTAGGATTTCCCAATGCAGCACCTCAGCTATCTGTCGATGGTACATCCATGCAGGGTCTTGTCTTGCCACGGCACTTCTTCTGCTTGGTCTTCCTCCCATGTCTGCTGCTGCCTCAGGCACTCTCTCAGCAGCTCATCTTTGGGGCCATCTTACTGACGTACTCCTGGATGTTCCGGGTTCATCCAGGACAGTGGCTTTGACGCTCACCAAGCCCCGCCCGCCTTCTTCCGGCTTGATATACAGTCTCTGGGTGTTGGACTTGGGGTGGAAACCTCCGTGCATTGTGAGGAGCTTCCGAGGTCTTCACATCGGCAGCTTCCATGTCCTCCTTTGGCCAGCTCACTATACCGGCAGGGTATCTGATGGACGTGGTAAGGCGTATCGTTGATGCGTGGATCTTGTTCTTCCCACTGAGCTGGCTCTTCAGGACCTGTCTTATCCTTTGGTGATACTTGGATGTTGCTGTTTCCTTGCCTCCTCATCGTGGTTTCCATGTGACTGTGGACGCCAAGGTACTTGTAGCTGGTCTGTTATGTCTGCTATGTGGCCCGCTGGTAGTTCCACCCCATCAGTCTTGACTACCTTCCTCTCTTCACTACCATCCGGCCACACTTCTCCAGTCCGAATGACATCCCGATATCCTCACTGTAGATCCGCGTCAGGTGGATTAGCGAGTCGATGTCTCATTCATTCTTAGCATACAGCTTGATGTCATCCATGTAGAGGAGGTGGCTGATGGTAGTTCCACTCCTGAACCTGTACTTCCTATCCAGTCCTTGTGATTATCTGGCTGAGGGGGTTTAAGCCTATGCAGAACAGCAGCGGGGACAGTGCAGTCAACCTTGGTATATGCCGCACTTGATGGCCACTTGTGGCAAGCTGCCTTGAGTTGACTTCCAGTGTTGTCTTCCACAGTCCCATTGAGCTTCTTGAGAAGGTCCTTAGTGTCCTGTTGACTTTGTATAGCGCCAGACATTCAACAGATCCACGTGTGGCGGCATTGAGTCGTAGGCTTTCCTGTAGTCTACTCCAGGCTGTGCTCACATTGGTCTCGTCTAGACTTTGAGTCTTGAGGTGAACTGCTCTATCTATGAGCAACTGGTGTTGTTCCTACCATGCCCTTCTGAGCTGTTGTTTTGCCCCCCCATATGGTCCTGCAGCTGGTCGGCTATGATGCCCCTGATAAAGACTTTCCATGTTTGGGAGGCAGGATTTAGTTGGCCGGTTGAGTTGTTTCCCCATTGCAGGGGTCTTTCACCTGAAATCAGCAGGCTGTCCTTCCTTGTGTTAGCGTATAGAGTCCATGGGTGGGAGCACTGCTACAAGCAGCATGGTTCAATCTGTGCTGCTAGGCGTTCATGCAACTGCTGTTAGTTTCTTTAGCCAGTAGGTGTGGGATACATGTCTGGTCCAGTGCTGTCCAGACTCTTCAAATGTCTTAGTACCTCGCTGCTGGATGTCTTCTGACTGTGATGGCTGACTGTTCTTGTTCTGGGGAGATTGCATTTGCTCCTGTTCTCCAGGGTACTCAGCCTTTTGCACTAGGTGTTATGAAGTTTTCTCTTTCTCCCATAAGTTTCCAGAACTAGTTTCATGATTCTGCACTGCTGGGAGTACACCTTGGATGTTCTTTGGATTGAACAAGTCATTTTACTTTTGCATCTAAAAACAAAAATACTAGAAAATCAATTCTATTAGCGCTGAAGCATGGTTGTGTGAGCCTTACTGTTAGCATTTTTCCAAACCCCCTCAGAAGGAGTCAGGCCCCTTGTATTAGTTTCATACTAAGTATCTTATCCTTAATCTCTGCACTCTATTCTGGAAGTCTAACCACTTTACTAACTTCTCTCCGAGATCCACCTGATCTTATCCTCCCAAGAGGCCTCCCCACATTTTCCAGGGTAGGTACATACTGTGTTGTTCTTTGAGTCTTGTCTGAAAGCCAAGCATTTCCCAGGAGACAGAGGCTGTAGCCGTCACCCACACTCAGTTGCTTGGAAGTTGATTATGGTCGGTAGTAGGAGTTTCATTGTACGACCAGGAGCCTATTAAGCATCTTTTAACATACTATCTGATGGGATACTTCTCACCTGAGCCTTGGTCAATCAGAGTCTCGACGGATTTCGTAACTTATAAGCTAGTTTCATTTCTCCATAACATTATAACCTGCCAATCAAGCTTTGCTGTGCCTCGTCTGCAATGGAGGGGGTGGCAGTGAGTTTCAGCTTTTCAGGTGGTGGGCTACCACATATCCTTGTTCTTCCAGGTTCTCTGAGTCTGGGATGAGTATGTGGCAGTACTGTCTATCTCAATAGGCTGTGAGAGCATAGCTTTCACTCCTTTAACTAATGATTGACAGCGATTGTGGTAACTAGCTGTTTCTTCATACAAGGCTGTGGATGTAGTCTTTGTCACACTCCAAACCATAGCTCCCCCTCATTCCGTTCAAACATAGTCCTCTCTCCATTATGGTTACGCTGCTGTATAGTGTAAGCCCCCAAACAATTCCATTCATCCATGAAAGATAATCAAAAGTGTGATTTCCCTTTACTGGGTTGCTCAGCATGTGAATAGGTATTCGTTTCCAGTAGCTCCACGTTATCGTCACGATTATCTCTGTTCCTTCAACATGCAATAGACCGTTGTTAATTCCGGGCGACGATACAGGCCGACTCATGAGTCTCCTACATTCGTTGTTCACTCCTCATATTTGAGGGAGGCAGGGGTCAGAAGCGTTAGGGGGTCTTTTGCGCGACGTCCGAGCCAGCATGACTCTCCTAGTTCGTTTCACTCTCATATTTGAGGTAGGCAGGTGAAGCGTTAGGGGGTCTTTTGCCCAAGGGCCCCTACTGGAAAGTTGGGTACCAACCGGGATTTGAACCCCGGTCTCTCATATCAAAGGGCAGCGCTCTTAACCACTACACTATTCAGTCGTATATATACATTTAAAGCTACAGTCCCCAGCAGGTGTTTATCCACATTAGCAACAAATCTATGAGATGACACTGACATTCAAAGTAAAAACCCCAGTACTTGATTGTATCTCAGTTGATGGTTGGCAGGTGTTTCAAAGAAAAAATGCCGGCGAATAAAAGTGCTAAAATAGCCCCAAATGAGCCCAAAACTTATGTAGTGTAGAAACATCAATTACATTTTTATATTATTTATTTCTAATTGAATTCAGTGATGATGGAAAGTCATCATATTTTGTGTTGAATGAGTTTGTTAAAAGACAACATTTCATCCTTGCTGGGTTTTGTCAGAAGGACAATGCTTCTGCTGAACTTTATGCCGTGCAATCATATCCACATGGATGTAAACTTCGCATCAGATTTTGTGTTGCTGCCTGTATGCCCTAACATGAGGAATGTTTTCTAAAAGTTCCTCTTACATCTTGTTTGTAGGGTTTTTTTTAATCAGGTTCCCGTGAGAAAAAATTCTTTCACCTGCAGTGTTGCTAAACACTAGCAATAGCAATGAAAGAGCAAAGTAGCCAAGTTTCACTAAAGTCTTTGGCCCCAGCCACATCCATGAGTTCGAGACCTTCAGCTCAAAACTGCTCTACTTGGCTATTCTGAGTATGAGGCCAGTGAGCCATAGGCAAAATTCTTCACCACCATACAATGACAGGAATGAGATAGCAGTCAATATAGGATGTCAAAGACTTAGTATTTCAAGTGACTCAATCACCTGAACATTTGGTAGTGATCTCTATATTATCTGTTTCACAAACTGCAAAATGAAATGCTGACACCTACTATTCACATCTTGGACAATGGAAATGAATTGTGCATTTTTAAAGTTTCAGCTGAAAGCGAATCCAAAATCAATTGTGCCAAGTGTTAAGATATTGGACTCTCAGGCAATGTTATAGTTTACCACAGCAGTCCCCTGAACAGATTTTTGAGAAACCCCAGCAGGGGCAACTTAAGGATTTCACTCCAGGCAGTGTCAGGAATCAATCAATGGGAACACAGCAATTTTGTCTTGTCTAACAGCGTAGTTGATTAGACTGAAGCATACACAGACATAAGCAATTGGCTTAGAACAGTCTGGAACTGTATTGAGTAATTAACAGCAGATTTGCAATGGCCAGTTGCTCAGCTGCTGGGGCAAAAGGGTGTGAGGGAAAAAGTCTCTCAAGATGGCTCCAAAGGACTGCTCCAAAATGAACTCTATTAGCTAATCTTTTATAAATTTTACGAAACCCACAGTGACCACACTGGACCATCACTATTCCTAACTTACAATAAACTTCTAACATCACAGGCATCTAGACTCAAGGTTTTCATGCATTTATAGTCTTCAATTCTCACTTATTTACTTGTCTGTCCACTCCCCCCATTCTGATGAGCAGAAACTGCCAGCTAGATTTTAACCTTGCATCTAAAACCCTGCCTGGTTTCCAATTAACCCTAAACTATGTGGTGTTCTACTGTATTAACTCATAGTGGTTGAGTGTATACCCTCGTTGCAACTGGCTTCATCTCAATGTGGGGTAAACATCCCTCAAATCCAGAGTAAAACATTCCAATTCTCAAAAACACAATTTCACAACTTTCATCAATAACCTCTAGTAGAATGTCCTCAATTCCTGCAGAAGTCTTCTTGTATGAGCACTTTCCATTAGAAACATTTGGGTTATCCTCCAGGCTTTCTGATGGATTGGATGTAGAAATATCAGGTGAATTTTGTTCATCAGATCACTGTACATATGATTTAAAAGTTTACCATTGTACTTGTGCTCTTTGTCTTTGGCTATCAGAAAACAAAGCTTCAGTTCGTCAGACTCATTAAGAACCCTGTTCACGCAGGCTCTAATCAAACGCCACCTTGTTTCAGAAAGTTGCAATATCTTCTGATAGTCTAGAAGTCAAAGCAATGGTGACTCCAAGAGAACAGGTAATGGTCCGAGAGAGGAAAGTAAGCAACAGAGAGAGCTGTGCTTGGTGATGGAGTGATAAGATGTTAGACTTAAGGAGCTTGTCATACTTTCAACTTCCACAATGCAAAGCTCAGCGAAGCTGGGACAGAGTACCCTTGATTAACTGCGACGTAGTCTTTCCCCCTTTTCTTGTGCATGTTTAAAGTCAGTGGCCCCAGGGAATCACCTTCTGCAGCTATATTTGCCCACTTTGTCATGAAGCTCTTTGGTTTTAGCCCCATAAATGATAGGGTTGAGCATGGGGTGGGCAACAAAATAGACGTTGGCCAACAGGATGTGAATGTGAGGAGCAATGCCCTGACCATAACAATGTGTCAGAGAGAAGAAGACAAGGGGAAGATAAAACATCAACATCACAAAAATGTGGGCTGTGCAGGTGTTGAGGGCTTTCTGGTGGGTTTTCTTTGAGGATATTCTGAAGAGGGCCCTGATTATCAGGACGTAGGACAGTGCAATGAGTGTCAGGTCTAACCCAGTGCATACAAGCACTACCACTAAGGCATACATCTTGTTTACTGTGGTGTCTCCACAAGAAATCTTTGCAACAGCTATGTGATTGCAGTACGTGTTTGGGATATTGCGATTGGCACAGAATGGTTGCCTGCTCAGGAGCAGAGGCAGGGGCAGAACAATGAGAACAGCTCTTATCAAAGACGCTAGACCTAGCTGAGCTATCCGTGTGTTGGTGAGGATGGTGGTGTATCTCAGAGGGTTACATATGGCAACATAGCGATCGAGGGCCATTGTCACGAGGAGGGCTGACTGTATAGCAAAAACCGCATGTAGGAAGAACATCTGGGTGAGACAGCCACCCACAGTAATGCTGGTCAAATTGAACTAAAATATACACGGTGCCTTTGGCACAATGGAGGTAGACATGGTGATCTCTGTGAGTGCCAGCAGGCAGAGCAGCAGATACATCGGCTTGTGCAGGGTCTGCTCTTTGCCTACAACAAATAGAACCATGAAATTTCCCAATGGGCTGATAATATAGTACATAGAGAAAGGGATGGAAATCAGGACATGGGCAGCTTCAAGGCCAGGGATGCCTGTTAGGATGAATGTTGAAGGGTCAAAGGGGGAGAGGCTGAAAGCTGCCATGACGTGGTCGATGTGTTCATGGGAATCAGAAATGCTAAAGGTGCCTATGAAGGGAGAGAAACACAGAGGGGTTGTCATAAACAGATGGTTAAGGGGTAAGGTCTCTTTTACCTGTAAAGGGTTAAGAAGCTCAGTGAACCTGGCTGACACCTGACCAGAGGACCAGTGGGGGGACAAGATACTTTCAAATCTTGGTGGAGGGAAGTCTTTGTTTGTGCTGTTTGTTTTGTTCGTTGTTCACTCTTGGGGCTAAGAGGG
>NC_133769.1:370460816-370465440 GCF_003597395.2 Chelonoidis abingdonii | reverse complement strand
CAAGGGCTTGAGTCTAAACTCACCAGGGATTGGTGGGGGGAAAGGAAGGGGGAGGGTTAATTCCTCTTTGTTTTAAGATCCAAGGAGTTTGGATCTGTGAAGCTTACCAAGGCAACCCAGGGAGGGAAGAGTCTGGGGGCAAAAGGACGGGATGGTTAATTTCTCTTTGTTTTAAGACCCAAGGGGTTTGGGTCTTGGGTTCCCCCGGGAAGGTTTTAGGGGAACAGAAGTGTGCCAGACACAGACTTCTGGCTGGTGGCAGTGTTACCAGATCTAAGCTAAGAATTAAGTTTAGAAGGGTCCATGCAGGTCCCCCACATTTTTAATCTAAAGTTCAAAGTGGGGGAAAAAATCTTGACAAGAGGGATTACACACTTTGTAACAAATAGGTACAGTAAATATCTTATAGTTATTTAAAATCCAGAAAGCAGAGTGAGCAGTGACATGGCAACATTTACTACTCATACATATTAAAAAGTTGTAATTAAACTATGAACTCAGGACAGGGAATCGGGCATCATGGTACACAGTGCTGTGAAACCCTTCCCAAAGTGCAAGCACAGACAGGAGGAGTGGGATGGAGAATCCTTCAGAAAATACAATGCCATGAGGTCACTGACTCAATGTTTCACCATCCTCTAAACTCTTCTGGGTAGAACTGGGTACCCCTGTCACAGGATATTGCAGAACTAGAGGTAATCAGTTATTGTTCTGGGCTATGACTTTGTGCTCAAAGGAATGGGCATGAGGGTTACAAGGCTTTTTGTTTTTAGGGATACAGGCTGCACCTCTGTTACTTCTCCTGTTTCTTTTGGTGAGACAATTTCTTGCAGGCACACAACTTTGTCTGAGACATAAGTTACAGGTGTTAATTGAGAAGAGACATTCAGCTGCTAACTCTTCTCATGCCTGAATATCAATGAAGTTTGCTCATGACAGAAAAATATGGGGAATCATAAATAATGATGGTCACTGATTCAGAGCAATCTGGACTGTTTTGTAAACTGGGTCAAAGAACAAAAATATATGTTCTAATATGACCATATTTACAACTAGGAACAAAGAATGTAGGTGATCCTTACCTGATGGGGGACTATTGTGGGAAGCACAGTGATTCTGAAGGGATAATAATCTAAACGAGAGCTCCCAGTGCAACCCTGAGGCCTAAACAGCCAATGAGATCCTGGGATGCTAACCAGGGGAATTGCAAGGAGAGGCAGCACAGTTATTTTACCTCTGTATTTCACACTGGTGCAACTGCTGCTGGAACCCTCTGTCCAGTTCTGGTGTCCAGGATTAAAGATGGATGTTAATACACTGATGAGGATTCAGGGAAGAATCAGAAGAATTAGTGAAAGGTTAGCAAACCTGCCTTATAATGATAGACTCAAAGATCTCAATCTATTTAGTGTAACAAAGATTGTCAAATGGTGACTTGATAACAGTCTGTAAGTACCTGCATGGGGAACAAATATTTAATAGTCCTTTCAGCCTAACATACAGAGGTGTAACATGATCCAATGTCTGGAAGCTGAAGTTAAAGAAATTCTGACTCGAAATAAAGCATACATTTTTAAATGGTGAGAGTAATTAACCACTGGAACAATTTACCAAGGGTCTTGGAGGATTCTTCATCATTGAGAAAGATCAAATCAAGGTTGGATGTTTCCATAAAAGATCTGCCCTAGTAATAACTTTGGGGGTATGTTCTACAAGCCGCTGTTATACAGACAAGAAGATCACAATGGTCCCTTCTGGCCCTGAAATCTCCAGACATATCTCCAGGAGTCAGCTGGAGGCATTTTTTTTTTCTATTCATGACCATTTTGAATTTAGGCTCAAGGGGAGAAATTCTCATGTGACTATGGTGCCTTCAAAGCATTACATTATGTGTGTGTTTCACAAGTCTGAAGGTCCTGTGAGGCACTGCATGGATGAATGTTTTAGGTGAAAAAAATAATGACTTGAACCATAAAATCTCTGCATTGAGGAATAAGTGTACAACCCTTGCCATTAGTGAATGACAGAGCTGGCTGACAAATGGTAGCAGAGCATCTGTTCTTTACCGTCTCTGTCCCAGTGGCGCACTCCTTCAGTCTGCTACCAGAGATTCCTGCACATGGCAGCTGTACTTATCTAGACCCCATATTTCCCAGAGTTGCTGCTCTTGTTATATAATGTGTATGCTTTGCGGCTTCCAAGTTGTTCCTGTGTAGCAGTTCTTGAAGCACCCTGTGGAGTGTATGTGTGTCACAAGAGAAGCTGCCCAGCTGCCTGCCTTGGCATTGGCCACTCCTGTGCGAGATTTCTCACCCATGAGACACAGTCACTGATTACCCCCCAGCCAAGGGAGCAGGTGTGATGGGAGGCCCCTCACCCCTGCAGAGGAAGAGCTATGGGGAGTGTGAGGAGGCTTGGAGGTTGTGCGAGCCAGGGATGACCGGGGAGCATGGAGAAGACACTGGACACCACTGTGTCATTGGAATCAGGGCAGCCAATGGGGAATTGAATCAACTGATGAGCAAAGATCAGGTATTTCACTGATGAATTTACATAATTAGTATTCACTACAACAAGCATTGGAAACAAAATTGAGTAAAGGTTGTGACACCTACGCTGCAGTTCTGTGGTTTGACAGGACAAAGAGAATCTGACAACCCCAGGTCCCCCAAACACACACTCAGCCAAGGAAGGTCCCTTCCTGCCTACGTAACCCTTAGTGCTCCGCGTCTGCCCATGTACACCCCGCTCCAGGCCCCAGAACCACAGTGCTTGCTACTTGTCCAGGTAAGTTCCCCACCCGCACAACTTCCAGCCCTGCCACACCATGATACCCCTCACCCAGGATCAAAACCAGGTGCCAGACCCCATAACGAGAGAAACACCTCCTCAGACAAGGTTAAACTCAGTGTCTGACTGCCTGATGGAAAAGGGGAAGATCAGCCTGAACAGCCTTTCTTTGGGCAAAAGAAACCCCAGCAACAGCTCAGCCTGTGCAGGGATGGAGAGAGGGACAGAACTGGCAGGATGGAGAGAGGATGTGGAGATTAAAAGGCGCCAGCATGAGTATCTCTTACTCAAATCAACACAAAACTTTAATGTATTGCAGCTCCTTTGAAACCCAGATACCCCTTCCTGAAGCTGCTTTTCCATGTTGGCAATTGCTGATGTCACTACGACACTGTAGTGGGGTTGCTTACGGGAGGAGGGATGGTTGGGATGTGGGATGGTGTCAGAGACCATCTGCTACAGTGTGGTCCACATGCTGTTACAGTCTGAGACACCCTCTACCCCAGGAGGCCTCGTTATGCCTCTCTTGTCTGTGCATTTGGCGGGATGTGCATTCTCTATTTCACCAAGCATCCAGACTCCATGCCACTGTGACCTGGATACTGCACATCTCTTCCTTTCCCCACACACTGTGCATTCCTGGAACTCCACGAGTGAGATTTCCAACCCCAGCTGGTTTGCTCTAAACCAGAAACATGCTTTTCTTTTTACTGCCTTTTGGTTCTTCTCATCCTTTCCAGAGCCAGAGATGCCAGGGAACAGAGAGCAGATCCCTCCCCCTGCCACACAAAATAATTGATCTTCTAATTTCTTTGAACCTCTAAACCTGTGGGTTTGAGATTTCAGCAACTCTCCTGTCTGTTCTTCTTTGGGTCAAATGAGCTCACCCATCGTTAAAGGCCACAGACTGGCTTAAGTTGAAGTCACTGGAGGCTCATGGCTGCTGTAATGAAGGCCATTTATTTAAGTCCCTACATGTGGATTTATGGTGATCTCATTGGGGCCAATATTTGACTCTTTAATCTGTTTAACTTCCGGCTCTGAGCTGCAAAAATTACAGTTTCTGTTCCTCCTACAGAGGGCCTGGTCTGTGAATGTGCTGAAAGTCTGAAGGAAATTCCCAGTTTATGGGGCGTTCTAAGCCCCTCCATGAAAGATGGGGATTGCAAAAAAGTGAGCCCTGATTTTACTTTCAGGGAGGCCACTCTCAATTTGGAGTGACTCAGTCAAGGTAGAATGTGAGAGCAGAATCTGGCCTGTGTGCAGCCCATTCTTGAAGTGAACACTCTGGTAACACAGATCCTTACTAAGAGATTTTGGCTGCACTTCCGAACAGGGCAGTGAAGTTACTGAATTGGACAACTTGAGTGAAGGTCCTGAGACAGGTAGAAGGACAAAATCTAAACTATTTCCAATACATTTGCAGTTCCAATTTTACTTGGTAAATCACCTCATTTTCTGACAGTACTAAACACCCAAGTTTATATATTCTGAATTCTTGTGCACATGGTTCTTGAATTGGACCCTTGAACCCTACCTGAGCCCTTAGCATTAACTTTAATGCAGAAACAGGCAACTCACTGAAATCTTGCTCAGATGAAAGAGGAAATCTCCTTACTGTGACAGGAAGGCAGAGCCCTGAGAATCAGTGTATGAATCTTACATGTCTGATGCTCACCATGCTGGACAGTAAGGTTTATAATTCCCTTTTACATTGCCTGGAGACTCTCAGGTTAACTCAGGGTACGTCTACACTGCACGATTATTTCGAATTAGCTTAAACCGATATTACAAAACAGATCTAATAAAATCGGTTTAGCGCGTCCACAGTGGG
>NC_133769.1:370347311-370459613 GCF_003597395.2 Chelonoidis abingdonii | reverse complement strand
TCTCCCACTGCAACTTGAGACAATTGCTCCTTGTTCTGTCATCTGCCACCACTGAGAACAGTCTAGATCCATCCTCTTTGGAACCCCCCTTCAGGTAGTTGAAAGCAGCTGTCAAATCCCCCCTCATTATTCTTTTCTGCAGACTAAATAATATCAGTTCCCTCAGCCTCTCCTCATAAGTCATGTGTTCCAGCACCCTAATCATTTTTGTTGCCCTCCACTGGACTCTTTCCAATTTTTTCACATCCTTCTTTTAGTGTTGGGCCCAAAATTGAACTCAGTACTCCAGATGAGGCCTCACCAATGTTGAATAGAGGGGAACGATCAGGTCTTTCGATCTGCTGGCAATGTCCCTACTTAAACAGCCGAAAATGCAATTAGCCTTCTTGGCAACAAGGGCACATTGTTGACTCATATCCAGCTTCTCATTCACTGTAACTTCTTGGTCCTTTTCTGCAGAACTGCTGCCTAGCCATTCGAACTCTAATCTGTAGCAGTGCATGGGATTCTTTTGTCCTAAGTGCAGGATTCTGCACTTGTCTTTGTTGAATTTTGTCAGATTTCTTTAGGCCCAATCCTCTAATTTGTCTAGGTCCCTCAGTATGCTATCCCTACCCTCCAGCATATCTACCACTTCTCCCAGTTTAGTGTCGTCTGCATACTTGCTGAGGGTGCCGTCCATGCCATCCTCCAGATCATTAATGAAGGTATTGAACAAAACCAGGCCAAGGATTGACCCTTGGGACACTCCGCTTGATACCAGCTGCGAACTAGACATGGAAGAATGGGATGACATGAGATAGAAGAAATAATTCACCGATAAAAGTGGCTCACATTTTCAGAGCCAACTGAGTTTTGCAAACATTTCTAAAACCCATTTTCTATTGATCATAGCAGCATACCACCCAAACAGTTGTAACATCCAATCCATTAGCCTCTGAAATTCATTGCCACCCGATGGAGGCCAAATGACATGATATTGAATTGATGCAAGTCGAAGGGCATGGAAAAGGCTTTCTTCTCTCAGGATTCTGACATAAAAGGTGCTTGCCAGTATTCCTTTGTGAGATCTAAAGTGGATAAGCATTGATAAGCATGAAATTTCAATACTGTGTTGATCTTTCCAAAATCAATGCAGAAATGGGTTTTTCTATCCTGAGTCAGAACTAGCACCATGGGTTTCTCTGCTCACTCTTTGATTCCTTCACTCCCAAGCACAAAATGACAAGATATGCCATATTTTATGGGGGATGAAGCCATGGAGTTTGCCTGATGTGTTACACTTAGCCATCTATGTGTGGTGGTATTTTAAATAGGTATGCTCTGCTGGGGTGATAACACAGTGGTAAAGGAAAGAAACAACTGCTACATCTGCAACTTTTGTTTGGTTGACAGTCTTTCCCCGGTGCTTGCATAACAGGTAAGAGTGTGATGGCTTGTCACCCCCGGGGTGCAGTCTGAGGGCCATGGGAATCTAATCACCAAGTAAAGCTGACCCTTTTCCAAACCACTTTGCTGGTGATTCAGCCTCTCCAGGCCCTGTTATCACGGAAAACAACAGCAGATGGTGCCACACACCAGCGGCATAGCCAGGTTTTCAGTGTAGGAAGAGGAAACATAACAAAGTCGTCCTCCCTTGGCTCCTCCTCTGGTCAAGCCCCCCAACTGCCCCCCCGCCTCGCTCACATTCCGTCCTGTGCCACCGCCTGTCCCCAGCCTGCTCCCAGCACTTGGCGTGCTCCACACAGGACTCGCCAGCCAGGTAGCCTTAAAGGCACAGGGGCCCTTTCGCCTCCCTCCGCCCTCTGCATTAGCAAGGGAAGGGGGCTGGGGAGCGCTTAGCTGCCGAGCCCTGAGCCGAAGAGCCGGCCCCCTCGTTCCTCCAGCCACATCTGCCACCCCTTCATGGATCTTCTGGCTGTGCTGCTGGTAGCGCCGGGCGGCAGGTGCCGCTTCCGCACCTGCTGCCCTGAGGGGAAACGGCTGCTTCCACTGAGCCTCACTAGCTACGCTACTGCCACACACCCAAATTGAGCTACCTGAGGGCTTATCTAAGCCACGCAAGTACAAACAGCAGACACCAGGCATTAGAGGGCTTTCCTTTCACCCTCTCACCTGATTCTTGTCACACAGACAGAAAGCAGAAAACCAGAAGTCTCAAGTGCAGGCAATGTGATGTTTATTCACGTTAGTGTCCAGCAAGCACATGTACCAGAAATCTGATACCGCAGAACCTTGTTTCCCAGTGTCCCTTCTCAGCTCTGATGCCACAGAACCTTTACCTGTATCCCCTCTTCCCAGATCTGAAGCCATAGACCCTTGTTTCTCAGTGTCCCAACCTCCACTCTCCTTAGCAGGCATAATTATCTTATCTGTTCCATTATACTAACAAATCCATATGGCCAGGCAGAAACAACACACACGGTGTTTTTTTTTCTTTTTGTTACATGCATTGGCATAAGATATAAGAATATAAAGATATAAGAGTATTGTTACCGAAATGTCAGGTCCACCTTGCTGAGAGCCAATGACAGCTAGTCAGGGATAAGGAAAGCTTGCTTTATTTTGCAGAAGAAAGGAGAGTTTTGTACCTAGGTACAAAAAACTTTACTTTATATAAAAACCAAGAATCTTTTATACACACTCATACACAGTTGTGTTAGCATTTGACTGGTGGTTAGCAAACCCTGCACTTCTGCAATCTGCTCAGCAAAAACCAGCTTAGGAGCAGCTCCAACTGCCTCAAGACTGATAAGGAAAGATAGTTCAAAAGTTCAGGCTACTGTGTCCATGAGATATCCAATTTCTCCTAATGGTTGCCAGCTATTATAAAGCTACTAACTGTTAGGGGGTCGCTGCTAATTGTCACAGTATCAAAAATCAGGCAGGCAAACAAGACCCAGAATTCTACCTCAGGTGAAGATACAGGTCTGAATCTTACACAGTCACTAGCACGTCTAACACTCCACCTGATTTTTGTTTCTCTTTTCTTCTGGGATCCTCCTGCCCAGGTGTCTCGGGAAGATCATAGGGCATAGGGTGGCACATTTCCTGAAAGGGCCAGGTATCAAGGTGGAATGTGTTGGTGCTCCATTTGCCCACTACCCCCTGTGCAGTATGATGTCCTAAATCTTCCCTCATATGGGCAGACTGCAAGTTTTCAAATTAGAGTTCCAGACTTCCCACAGCAATGGGCCTGAGAAGGTTGGCTCTGGGCTATCTGTTACACTGTACTGGAGGACCTACATCGCTTTATGTGTTATAATTAGCAGTTGTGCTTCATGGATCTGTGCCCTCCTTAAACACCACAGTACACACTGCAGAATTAGTGTACGTACTAATAGGTCAATAGCTATAATAATCCACAGTAACACTGAGAGCCCTGACTATTGTAAAATTGTCCATCCCCTGGGCCACCACCAGAAGCTCTGCTTCTCCTCTTTGGACATGGTTAAGATTCTTTTAACACCATTCTGGAGAATATACTGTAAATGTGTCCAGTTGTTGACGGCTCTATCAAGCTGTTCCTGCATGTTTTGCATTTTCCCTTTAGAATGGCTACAAAGAAACCAAGAATTTTCTTCTATAACACTTTTTTAAACATTTTTACAACTTTTAACTGCTTAATTCCCTCCAGTCTCTGCAGAGTTAACTTTTTACTCTTTTTTTAATTACTTGCTTATTTCCCAAAATGACACCTTCATTTACTCAGATTTTAGCATTCCAAGTATTGTTCCAGGGACCTGAATTCCCCATGCCTGAACTTAGAGCTTCCCTTACTCCTGCCACGATGCCCCTTAGGCTCCCAACCTGTTTTCCGATCTCTTTATCTATTGCCTGCCTGCTTGTCTGGGCCCGATTCTGCTTTCCTTGCTGAATCCTGAAACCATTCCTGAGCCCTTAGCACTAACTTTAATGCAGAAACAGGCAATTCACCAAAATCCCGCTCAGCAGAGAGAGGAAATCTTCTTACTGAGACAGCAAAGCAGAGGCCTGAGAATGAGTGTATGAATCTCATGTCTCACACTCGGAGTCCTGGAGAGCAACCTTTATGATTTCTCTGTACAGTCCTAGCGAACTCTCAGGTTGGCCAGGACTCCCAGACAATTCCCTCAGATCCATGAACAGAGGGAAGAGCAGAAAATAGACCCTGGAGAACTTTAGCCTGAGATCCTCCCTAGGGAATGAAGAAATGATTCAGCAAAACCAGGAGCTTAGATTGTCAGGGCAAACTGAGTCTTGCAGACTGTTCAACCTAGCAATTGACAATAGGTTTCTTTTTTGTGTGTACTGTACTGCCATCTGCACTATGTGTGGGAATGCTGCCACAAGATAAAGGACTAAAAACCATTTTCAACTGATGATAGCAGTGTACCATTGCATGCTTCCCATGCAGTTGTAATATCCAGTCCATTAGCCTCTAATTCACTCCCACCCTGTAGAGACCAAATGACATGATCCTGAATTGATGCAGGCCAAAGGGCATGGAAAATGCTTTCTTCTGCCAGGATTCTGGCATCAAAGGTATTTGCCAGTATCCTTTTTGAACTCAAAAGTGGACATATATCTGGCAGCTCCCAACTGTTATAATAGTTCATCTACTGTCTGCATCAGGTAAGCATCAAATTTCAGTACTGTTTTGGTCTCTCATAAATTGATGCAGAAATGGGTTGTGCTATCCTGCATCAGAACTAGTACCATGGGGCTTCTCCACTCACTGAGGGAACAGCCATGCAGTTTACCTAATCTGTTGCCCTAGGGCCATTTCACTATGGTGGTAATTTAGGTATGTGTGTCCTGCTGGGATGAGAAAACAGTGGTAAAGTAAACAACCACGGAGGGACAGAGGGACCTAGACAAATTAGAGGACTGGGCCAAAAGAAACCTGATGAGGTTCAACAAGGACAAGTGCAGAGTCCTGCACTTAGGACAGAAGAATCCCATTCACGGTACAGACTAGGGACCGAATGGCTAGGCAGCAGTTCTGCAGAAAAGGACCTGGGGGTTACAATGGATGAGAAGCTGGATATGAGTCGACAGGGTGCCCTTGTTGCCAAGAAGGCTAACGGCATACTGGGATGCATGAGAGGGGCTTTGCCAGACAGTCAAGGGACGTGATCCTGGTCCCTCTATTCAACATTGGTGTGGCTCTATACTGGGTAACTTGTGTCCAGTTTGGCCCCACACTAAAGAAGGGAGGTGGGAAACTTGGAAAGAAGTCAGTTGGAGGGAACAAAAAATGATTAGGGGGCTGGAGCACATGACTTATGAGGAGAGGCTGAGGGAATTGGGATTGTTTAGTCTGAAGAAGAGAAGAGTTGGGGGGGGTTGATAGCTGCTTTCAACTACCTGAAAGGGGGTTCCAAAGAGGATAGAGCTCGGCTGTTCTCAGTGGTACTTGATGACAGAACAAGGAGTAATGGTCTCAAGTTGCAGTGGGGGAGGTTTAGGTTGAATATTAGGAAAAAACTTCTTCACTCAGAGAGTGGTGAATCACTGAAATGGGTTACCTAGGGAGGTGGTGGAATCTCCTTCCGCAGAGGTTTTTAAGGTTAGGCTTGACAAAGCCCTAGCTGGAATGATTTAGTTGGGCATTGGTCCTCGTTTGAGCAGGGGCTTGGACTAGATGACCTCCTGAGGTCCCTTCCAACCCTGATATTCTATGATTCTATGAACCAACTGCTATATCTAGATTTTTGGGGGTGGGATGGCTATAGTCCCTCCCCTAAGTTTGTCACAGGTTCCTGGGGGCCTAATTTAGGCTGCAGAGAGTATGAGTGCAATGAGTTGTCACACCAGGGTGCAGTCTGGGAGCTGTGAGAACTGCTGCACCCCTGTAACCACCCAGCTGGGCTGACCATTTTTCACACTGCTTGCTGGTGATTCAGCCTCTTCAGGCCCTGTAATCACCCAATACGACAGCAGATGGCACCACACATCCAAACTGAGCTACCTGGGAGCTCACCTAAGCCACCCAAGTACAAACAGCAGACACCAGGTGCTAGAGGGCTTTCCCTTCCCCTCTCCTCTGGCTCTTGCCATGCAGACCAAAAGCAGAAGACCAGACGTCCCAAGTGCAGGTCCTCGTTTCCCAGTGTCTTAACCCTCCCCCTCCTTACAAGGCTTAATTATCTTATCTGTTCAATTATACAAACTAACCCATCTGGCCAGGCAGAAACAACACACACAGTGTCTTTGTCCTTTGTTCACACACATAGGCCAGGTCTACACTATGCGCGAAAATCGATTTTAGATACGCAATTTCAGCTACGAGAATAGCGTAGCTGAAATCGAATATCTAAAATCGATTTACTCACCCGTCTTCACCGCGCGGGATCGATGTCCGCGGCTCGCCATGTCGATTCCGGAACTCCGTTGGTTTTGGTGGAGTTCCGGAATCGATATAAGCGTGCTCAGGGATCGATATATCCCGTCTAGATCAGACGCGATATATCGATCCCCGAGCAATCGATTTTAACGCGTCGATACGGCGCGTAGTCTAGACGTGGCCATATATAAGAATATATAGACATAAGAGTGTCCAAAATCAAATGGGTAAACAAGACCCAAAATTCCAGCTCAGGTGAAGACACAGGCCTGAATCGTATGCTGTCACTAGCACTCCTAACCCTCCTCCCCTTGTTTTCTCTTCTGGAACCCTCCTGCCAAGGTGTTCCGGGAAATGCATAGGGCACATGGTGGCATATTTCCTGAAAGGGACAGTTATACGATAGAATGTGTCCATGCTCCATTTACCCCACTACCCCCTGTGCAGTATGATGACCTGCATCTTCCCTCTTACAGGCATATTCCAAGGATTCCAATTAGTGCTCCAGACTTCGCACAGCAAAGGACCTGAGAAGGTTGGGTCCACGTTATCTGTTACACTTTGTTGGAGAGCCTACACAGCTTTATGTGTTATAATCAGTGGTTGTGCTTTGAGTTTCTGTACCCTCCTTAACCACCGCAGTATATATTGCAGAATTAGTATACTTAATTATAGGCCAACAACCATAATGATCCACAGCGACAATGAGTCCTTACCATTGTAACGTATTCCAACATCCAGGCCACCACAACCAGAAGCACTGCTTCTCCTCCTTGGACAGGGTTAAAATTCTTTCAACATCATGCTGAGAATACATCGTAAATGTGTTCAATTGTTGGCTGTGCCATCAAGCTGTTCCTCCAGGTTTTGCAAGTCAGATATTAGGAATGGCAATGTACAAAAACCTGTAGGACAACACTTCAATCTTCCTGGACACCCAATAGCAAATTTAAAGGTAGTCATCCTACAGCAAAAAAACTTCAGGACCAGACTCCAAAGAGAAACTGCTGAGCTTCAGTTCATTTCCAAATTTGACACCATCAGCTCAGGATTAAACAAAGACTGTGAATGGCTAGCCGACTATAAAAGCAGTTTCTCCTCCCTTGGTGTTCACACCTCAGCTGCTAGAAGAGGACCTCATCCTCCCTGATTGAACTGACCTCGTTATCTCCAGACTGATTCTTGCCTGCATATTTATACCTGCCTCTGGAAATTTCCACTACATGCATCTGACACCCACGAAAGCTTATGCTCTAATATATCTGTTAGTCTAGAAGGTGCCACAGGACTCTTTGTCGCTCTTTACACAAACGGTATTCTTTAGACAACAATATTTTTCATGAAGCTGCAACATTTATTTATTCCCAACAAGCTGAAGGGGAGGAAGAGGAAAGACACTTATCTATCAAGTGAAGAAATGGTGCCTGCCTGTGACTCTACTCCCTAATACCATACTAGCACACCAGCAGTCTCCCAGGTCTCTACATAACCTTACATATCCCAAAACGTTGCTTGGTTTCCCAACTGTGCTCCAGATTCCATACATCCAACCCTGTGTTCCCTGCTGCCATGTGTTTACAGTGACAATTCCATACGTGTCACCTCACTCACCAATTACATTGATGCTTCAATCCTTAGAATCACAGAATCATAGAATATTAGGGTTGGAAGGGACCTCAGGAGGCATCTAGTCCAACCTCCTGCTCAAAGCAGGACCAATTCCCAACTAAATCATCTCAGCCAGGGCTTTGTCAAACCTGACCTTAAAAACCTCTCAGGATGGAGATTCCACCACCTCCCTAGGTAACACATTCCAGTGCTTCACCATCACCCTCCTAGTGAAATAGTATTTACTAAACCTCTCCCACTGCAACTTGAGACAATTGCTCCTTGTTCTGTCATCTGCCACCACTGAGAACAGTCTAGATCCATCCTCTTTGGAACCCCCCTTCAGGTAGTTGAAAGCAGCTGTCAAATCCCCCCTCATTCTTTTCTTCTGCAGATTAAACAATCCCACTTCTCTCCGCCTCTCCACATCTGGCCCACAGGACTGTCCTGTCCAGCCCCTGAGCTCCCGGCTGGGGATCCTAGTCTCTGGCCCTCCCCTGCTGTCCCCTTCTCCCGCAGCCACGCCACCATGAGGGCTGCACTCTGTCCTACCACTTCTGCTGGGCAGCGTGGGGAGTGCAGCTGGCTCTGGCTGGGTGGTGCGGCTGTGAGCTCCTGCTGCTGGTAAGGGGGAAGGGAGCGGGGAGTTGGGTAAAGGAGCGGGGGGTCCAGGGGGCAGTCAGGGAGCAGGAGGTGGTCAGATGGGGTGGAGTTTCTGGGGGTGGTGGTCAGGGGATGGGGAACAGGGAGGGCTGAGAGTGAGAGTCCCAGGGAGGTGCTGTCAGGGGGCTGGGGTGTGGTTAGGGGTCGAGAGGGCAGTCAGGGGACAGGGAGTGGGGGGATTGGATAAGAAGGTGGGATCCCGGGGGACAGTTATGAGTGGGGGGTCCCGAGAGGGGGCGGTCAGGGAACGAGGAGCAGAGGGTGGTTGGATAGGGGTGGGAGTCCTGGGGGGGCTGTCAGGGGCCGGGGGTGTGGATTCGAGTCCGGGCAATCAGGAGACAGGGAGCAGGGGGGATTGGATGCAGGGGTGGAATCCCAGGAGGGGGCATTCAGGGGACAAGGAGCAGTGGGGTTGGATGGGTTGGGGGTGCTGAGGGAGGAAGTCAGGGGGTAGGAAGTGGGAGGGGGCAGATGGGGGCAGAGTCCAGGCTGTTTGGGGATGCACAGCCTTCCCTACCTGGCCTTCCATACAGCTGTGCAATCCCAATGTGGCCCTTGGGCCAAAAAGTTTGCCCACCCCACCTCAGAATATGGAAATCATAAGTTAAACCAAGGGTAACAGTTTCAGAGCTGAGATAATTGATATTAATCATTATGAATATATGTCATAATAGAGATAAGTGTACCCAAAGATTTATCTGGGTGGGGAAATTAGATTTGGGAATGGTAGGATGGGCCCTGATTAAAGCAGTGCCAGGACTCTATAACAGGACAAACAACTATGCTGGAGGGTGGCTCTTTGCTAACTTCTGTCAACCTATCAGCTCACCTTTGCAATACAGTTTAGCTGCTCAACTCTTGAACTTAAATCCTACCAATTTGGTAAACCAGGATCATCAAATTCATTAGACATGCCAGAAACAATGCTGGTTCTCTGTCTCCCACTGCCAGGTCTTCAGGGAAGGGTGTGAGTACGTTAGTTTAAGTAGTCATTTAGACTAGAGATGTTACCACCAGGGGTCATGTCATTTTATTACTTCTTTGTGACTCTGTTTTCTATCATTTATTTTTTCATTCATTTAAAAAGTTTTTTTT
This sequence comes from Chelonoidis abingdonii, assembly GCF_003597395.2. Taxonomy (NCBI): domain Eukaryota; kingdom Metazoa; phylum Chordata; order Testudines; family Testudinidae; genus Chelonoidis; species Chelonoidis abingdonii. The sequence goes on along the minus strand of NC_133769.1, from coordinate 370,449,919 downwards.
AACAATTTGGTATTGTCCTCGGTATATATGTCCTTGCCACACACAACCTGAGGGTCTGTTCACGTCATTGAACTCTATATGTTATCTAACCCTCTAGCCTGAATTGGGACAAAAACCTAATTATCTTCTTATCAGATCACTGGCGAGCCGTAATGAACTAGCCTATAAATTCATTTCAGTAGAACTATTGTGGGGAACTTTCCTGGCTTCTGCACTACCGCATGGGAATTGGCTAGCGAGAGGGTCTGTGTCCCCACTCTCACTCCCTGTACCTAGAGGCTTTCTTGACCTCAAGGACTCCCCTTCCACTCTCCTGTGTGGCAGAGTCCTCATAATGGTGACACAGTTGGGCCCAGGATTCCTAGTCTCAACATGGTCACTTAGGGACAGGGGCTAAGGTGTCCCTAACCCTGGGCACTCTCTTCACACCGAATGATTCACTGGCTCAGTAATCACTGCATTATGTTCAAAACAAATATAATGTGTTAAACAGCAAGTGTTAGAAAAGTAAAGAAAAGAATGGGAAGAGGTTCAAGGAAACAAGGAACCTCACCCTGTGGGCACTGGGATATCACAAACAGCTGGGTCTGGGCATAAGGAAATTTCAAAATCTGTTCATCACACATCTCAGGTCTCCTGTCCAGGATGTGGCTGCACTGCAATGTTACTACGGGTAAGGTACCTGCTTTTGCAGAGGCCACATAACCTCAAGCTTTAGGTGGAAGAATCTTTCTCCCCAGCATCTTCCCTCTCATCAGATTCATGTCCCCCTGTCAAGGTTTCTTTCCCCACTCTGAACTTATGGGTACAAATGTGGGGACCTGCATGGACACTTCTAAGCTTAATTACTAGCTTGGATCTGGAGTCTGTTTTTTGAAGTTTTTTTGTTGCAAAACTGCAACCTTCAAGTCTGTCACTCCAAAGAGAGACTGCTGAACTCGAATTAATAGGCAAATTAGACACAATTAACTCAGGCCTTAACACAGACTGGGAATGGCTGGGTCATTACACTAATTGAATCTATTTCCCTATGTTAAGTTCTCCTCACACCTTCTATGGGTCATGTTAATTATCACTTCAAAAGTTTTTGTTTTTTTTCCCTGCTGACGATAGCTCATATCAATTGATTAGACTCTTCCTGTTGGTATGGATACTTCCGTCTTTTCATGTTCTCTGTATGTATAAATATCTCCTGTCTGTGTGTTCCATTCTATGCATCCGAATAAGTGAGCTGTAGCTCACGAAAGCTCATGCTGAATTTTTAAAATACACAAATGCACAGAGCAGCCATTCTCCTCTGCCTCAGCGGAGAGCCCAAGATTTCTCATCTCCCTATGAGAAGGCCTTTAATTAAGTTTACTCCCAAAGCTGGATAAAGAGCACAAAAGCGCAGACATGGATAGAGAGACATTGTCTAAAGGTTCAAAGTAGCAGCTGTGTTAGTCTGTACCTCAAAAGAACACGAGTACTTGTGGCACCTTAGAGACTAAAATTTATTTCAGCAAAAATTATAGTTGATTAGAAAGATAACTAGGGATAATGCCTAAGATCTCCAAGGGACTGATACCGCTGAAATGCCAGGATAAGCTGGATAGATTGTAGACAGGCAGATCTGAGATAGATGACTGATGGGAAACCCAAGCACTCTCTGCAGGCACACATACGGGCTGTTGCTAAGGGTCAGAGGATCAGTAATTCTCATCTGTAACTATGACCATACTGGGCAGCATCTTTGCACTGAAGGGATCTTCAAAACACCTAGCAAAGGAAAGTCACGATGAGCATAATCCCATTACTCCAGTTAGGTAAACTGAGGCACGGGGAGAGGTGAAGTGGCCAAGGTCTCACAGAGATTGAGTGGCAGGATGACAGACAGAGCACCAGAGTTCTGATGTCCCTGCCATAAGCACGGTCTCTCCGTCACACCAAAAGGGAAATGTACTGGGGCTGTTCATTGGGTGGGATGGAGAGGAAAGTCTGGTAGAGGTTGTCTGCACCTTCACCATCCTCTGAAGGTGAATCTGAGGTTTTCAGAACTAGGTGGAGGTTGTGAGGTCCCTGCTCCTGTGAGGTGTAACCTCTGGATCTCCACTTCCACTCCCACTCAGAAACGCACCAACGCATCACAGTCACTGGGGTCGCTTCGGGGGAACAGACACAATAAAAGCAACACCGACAGAATGTTCCTTTGGATAGAGGGTAGTTGGGTAGCATGTCCTGGGGACAGAGGATTTGCCCTCCCCCCAAAGCTGCTGTGGAACAAGGGGGCCCTATATGCAGGATAGAGACTGGATTAGTGTTTGCATTGGATTAGTTCTCTCCTTCTCGGTTCATTTCTTCCCAATGTGTCCCATGTGGAATTGAAATCGAATGTTCCAGGCTGAGTCTGACATTCCAACACTAACCCGGCTGAAGGATGCTTGGATTCCCACAGCTGAACTCTGCCTGCTTATCTGGCTAATGGGGGGTCTTTCTCCAGCATGGCGCACTAAGCACTGGAATGATACTGAACAAATTCTCCTGTCTAACCTGAACAGGGGCAGCGCGTCCACCTGTATTCAAGTTACTAACACTCTGTAGCATCCAAGCGTGGTTAGACCATCATCTGTAGCTAATGGCAAAGGGGATCTAGGCCCTGATTTGGCTGGATTTTTGTGTTTAAAATTTATTCTTATTATCTGAATTATGGAAACCTCCGGAGGCCCCACTCCAGTTCAAGATCCCTTGTGCTGGGCCCTTTGCAAACACAGGATAAACAGCCCCTGCCCCAAGGAGTTTAGAAATCAAATTAAGACAAGACACAGATACCGCGTGCAACAAACCAGAGAGGGGGCAGTCGGGGAGATGAGAGAGGAGCAGCACTCAGAATGGATGGTTCCATAGGCTACTGGGTGGGTGTGAGACAGCAGAAATGCACAGTCCTGCCCTGGCTGTTAGAAATGTGTGCTGGGCCTCTAAGAGCAGAACACATGTTTGGGGAATTAGATTGGGGCTAGTGAGAATGGGCCACTGAGTGGCAGCTGCACCAGACACACAGCTGGGCAGGGCCAGTGCTACCATTTAGGTGATCTAGGTGGCTGCTTAGGGCACTAGGATTTGCGGGGACGGCATTTTCTTCGGCAGCGACCGCAGCGGCCTGATCTTCAGCTGTCCTGGTTGCCGCCGGCATTTAGGAGGAGGGAGCTGGGGCAGGGGAGTGCGGGGAGGGCCGCCTGCAGCAAGGAAGGGGAGGGGATGGCACACAGGGGAACTCCCCGCCTCAGCTCACCCCTGCTGTGCCTCCTCCCCAAGCACACCATTGCTGCTTCACTTCTCCCACCTCCCAGGCTTGCGGCACCTAAGCTGCCACGGGGGCGGGGGGGTGCCTCAGGGCTGAGGGGGGGAGCTGCCATGGGGCCGTGCCTCAGAGCAGGGGCTTGGTGGGGGAGGGCGCAAGTTGGAAGTTTTGCCTAGGGCGCGAAACATCCTTGCACCGGCCCTGCAGCTGGAAGCGGGTGGCTCTCCGTTAGCTTTTGTAACTCAGCTTTAGTTCTAATCACACCTCCCTTTGGAGCGCACAGACTGAGCCTCCTTCTCATGAATTCCCAGGACAACCCCTGGTGCCAGAGGGGAGACCAGAGGAGAGGGCAGAGATAACAGGGCTGTGGTGAACAGTGAAGGACCCCAAACAGCCGTGGCTGGAATGTCAGGGCAGGTCACAGTCCGTCCCTCTCACGGCCCAGGACTTGCCCAGGCCCAGGTTTTGCTGCAGCGATGCCGCAGGTCGGACACTCTCTCTAGTGGTGGCCACATGCGCTCGAGCTCTGTGTGGCAGGGCCCTTCTTCCCAGCATTGGCCTCCCCCGGACCTCTATCGGATTTATGAGCCCTCTCCAAGTCTGGCCGGCAAGGACTCTTGACCTGGGGGCATCTCCCTGCACTGGCCTGCTGCCCAGGGCTCCCCTCCCTGTCCCCAGCTGCTCACTGCACCCGGCTCCGGATTGCTCCATCTTCAGCTCTAGCGCTACCCCCAATTCCAGTTCCAGCTCCCTGGGCTGCTGTGGCTCTGCTCCCAGCACTGACCTGCTCCCTGGGGTGCTTCTCTGACCCCTCTGCCTCTGGCTAGTGAAGTTCTGCTCCCAACTCCACATAGGCCCTTGCTCTCTCCTTAACTCAGCCCTGCTCTGGGCCAGGCAGCCCCAACCTCCTGACTCCCTCATTGGCCTGTCTGCCCTGTCAATCAGGCTGACTGGGACCATTGGCCTCTCCCCATTGCCCATGGGGGCTGTCAGTCTTAGGGTTCTGGATTCTCATTGACCCTCCTCCTTCCTCTCATTGACCCTACTCGGAAAGTGCCAACCAAAAATCCTCACCAAGTTTTAGTTAGTGGCCAACAGTCCCCTCACGCAGAGCTGAAGCTAATGAGCCCAACCTGCAGTTGTTAACAGTTACGGAAGCCTTCAGAGCTCAGGCTGGTGGGGGTGGAGCAGGAGATGGCACCCATCCCATTCTTCAGTCACACGCTGGAGTTCAGTTCACTGGGAATTATCGATACAAAGCACCAGACACACAGCGGTTTGGTTCGTGCACTGAAGGATGCTGAGAGTGTTATGTAGAGAGATGTAGGGGTACACAAAGAATAACAGGGAGTCTCGTTCATTTCCTACCCACAGCATTGAGTAGCAAGCATCATTGAGCTTTGAATTTCCTGTGTTCCTTTCAACCTGCCCAGACTCAAAATGTGGCACTCAGGGTGTGACAAGGAACCAGACTGAGTCCCACATAAATATTATCCTCTCAGGGGACTCTAGATAGATTTATAGATTATACCAGGAGGGACCATTGTGATCATCTGCTCTGACCTCCTGCATTGCACAGGCCATAGGACTGCCCTGGACTAATTCCTGTTTGAACTAAAGCAGATCATTGAGAGAAACATCTCATGTCAACTGAAACATGGCCAGTGATGGAGACACATCATGATCCTTGCTAAATTGTTCCAATGATCAATTACATAAGAACATAAGAACGACTGTACTCGGTCAGACCAAAGGTCCATCTAGCCCAGTATCTGTCTACTGACAGTGGCCAATGCCAGGTGACTCAGAGGGAATGAACCTAACAGGTAATGATCAAGTGATCTCTCTCCTGCCATCCATCTCCACCCTCTGACAAACAGAGACTAGGGACACCATTCCTTACCCATTTTGGCTAATAGCCGTTAATGGACTTAACCACCATGAATTTATCCAGTTCTTTTTTAAATGCTGTTGTAGTCCTAGCCTTCACAACCTCCTCAGGTAAGGAGTTCCACAAGTTGACTGTATGCTGCGTGAAGAAGAACTTCCTATTATTTGTTTTAAAACTGCAAAACAATTGGAGATATACCTGTCTCCTAGAACTGGAGGGACTTGAAAGGTCATTGAGGCCAGCCCCCTGCCATCAGTAGCAGGGCCAAGTACTGATTTTTGCCCCAGACTTCTCAGGTGCCCCCCTCAATGATTGAACTCACAAGCCCGAGGTTTAGCAAGCCAATGCTCAAACTACTGAGCTATCCCTCCCCCCGAAAGCAGTTTACTTCAACTCTAGTCTCAGTTTGTCTATCTTCAAAGTCCAGCCACTGATTCTTGTTCGACCTTTGCCTGATAGCTTTAAGAGCCCCCTATTATCAAGTTTCTGTTCCCCATTGTAAATGTTGATAGACTGCAATCGTGTTACTCCATAACCTTCTCCTCATTACGAGTGTGGAGGACAGGTCTGATGCGCTCTCAGTAGCCTGTGTTGCTGAGGAGACTCTCTGCAGACTTCAGTACTAGTTGGAGTTTCGAAAGCTGTGAAGATGTCATGTCCAGCAGTACAGACAGAAGTAACTAAGGTCTATATAACCAAGGCCAGGTCATCGTTCACCAGTATGGGATAGAGTCTCCTAATCAACCTAATACAGTAAAAAGCACTACACACAGACGCTGCTATGAGAGAGATCAGCATCAGCAAGGCATCCAAGAACCCTCTAGCCTACGGACTGAATTGCCCTATTGTAGGTGTAAACCTTCAGCCAAAGGACGCTGCACGGTGGCTGCTAACTATTCAAAATGCTTTGCTCTGCTCACCAACATCGCCCCTGTCTTGCTTGGGTTCAGCTTCAGCCAGCTGTTTCATCCAAGAACTGGCCAACTTGGTGATAGTGATGTGGTTGTATGGGAAGGACAGGGAGGAACTCGATGTTACCTGCATATTGCTAGCGTTTGTGTTCATGTTGCGTGACCAGTTCCCGTAGTGGCTGCATGGAGATGTTGAAAAGCCCCAGAGGGAGAACTGATCCTTGTGGGACTCCGCCAGGTATGAGTCTATTGCTGGAGGTGCAGTTTTCCATCCCTGCTAATTGGATGCATCCCTCCAAGAAGGAGTCAGACCATTTTAGTGCATTCTGCTGGACTCCTGCCACTTCTTAGGTGAGACAGCAGTATCTCATTGCCACCAGTTTCAAATAATGCCAGGAGATCCAGGAGGCTGAGCATGTCCATTGACAGGAGATCATCCATCAGTGCCTCTAAAGCAGGGGAAGTGGGTAGCAATTAACACAAATTAGAAGTTTTGAACTGTAGAAGATGGGTTAGGAAGCAAAAGACACCAGAAACTAACCCATGGCTGGCAGGGCCAAGGAAAAAAAGAGGAAGATTTGCAAGTACATTAGAAACAAAGGAAATCCTAATAGCACTACAGGCCTGTACTAGATGGAGATGGTCACACTGTTAATAATAATACAGAAAGGACAAAAATGTTTATCAAACCTTCTGTGCTGTATTTGAAAGAAGCAGGATGCTGTAGTCATGAACATGAGCTTCTTTGCAGCCCACTGGTAGCTATGGTGGATGGAAAACAGCATCTACTAGGAATCAAGATTTTTAAATCAGCAGCCCCAGATATTTCATACCCAGAGAGTCCTAAAAGAGCTGTCCAGGGAGATCTCTGTCCCGCCAATGTTATTTTTTAATTAATATTAGAACACCAGGGATATCCCAAAAGACTGATGGAGTGCTCATGTTCTGTCAGTATTCGAAAAGGGATGATTTGTGTGTGAAATCCCTGTTAGTCTAACATCACTCCAAGGCATAAAAATGGAAATAGAGACTTAGCTAATACAGAATTTAAAAGGTAGGACTAGAGTTCATGGCTTTTTGGGGCAATAAGAAGTTTGGGTGATAAAGGGAACTGGGGAGATGGAATAGACTTAAACCACTGCAAGTGTTTTGATCTAGTAACACATGATTATCATCTAGCACTAGACAATATAAGAATGTAACCATTGGCTTCCCAGCTTATGGCTGCCTCTGCTGCTTAGCCAAAGGCCTTAGCCTAAGAACCAGGCCTCTGACTGTCACAGTGAGAAAAGGCCCTTGCACCGGCAGACAATGATTGTGATTCTTTCTTTTATTTCTCTCTAAATAGCTAAGGGATAAGAATACACCTGAATTCTTAACATATAGACCTTTACAAACAGGCCTAAATATATCTTAATAATATATGTATATATGTGTGTGTGTGTATATATATATATATAATGCCAGCAATATATATGCTATTAGGTGGTATGATTTTCATTTGACTGCTTCCCATCAGATCCTACCCATATTTTTTCATCTTCCATCCTCTCCTTCTTAGTAGCATATAGAGAGTCTCCATTAAAAGGTGTACGGTATGCTCTCCTTGAAACAAACTGGGAAGTGTTAACATCTCTTTGTCATGGTTTTACATACAACAGCTCCAAGGTTTCACTCTGTGAAACGCTTTCTGAAAACTCCAGAAAAGACAGAGCTGCGGCCTGGGCTCCAGCAAAGAGTGATACTGAGGTGTAGGACAAGGAGAAGCATAAGAGAGTTATACATAACACTGCCTCAGTATCCCCCTTCCACTACAGTCACCCAGCACGGCATCCACCTGAGACAGGAAGTGGATACTCACAGTGCTATTATTTCTGCATTTGGCTTTTAGTAATTTTCGGGCAGCGTGAGACAATTGCTGTGCCCCTGTGCATCTTATTGGGGTGTTACCCCGGTAGTCCAGTGAAGATCATTGAAACAGTGACCTTGTGAGCTATTCCATTGTTAAAGATGAGGGGAGGGGAAGTTTGCATAATGAAGATATCCACAAGCTACTGCGAGTGGCACCCAAGCTCTACAGAGCGGCAGCTGAGCTCACAGAGCTTGGAGCCAGCATCTGATCCCTCGGAAGCACCTGGGGCTGTTCACTGTCAGCAAGAGGTTACTGGGCTAGACGAACTCAGATCTCATCCACTAGGGCAGGGTTATTGAGTGAAGTTTGTAAAGTGGGAAGTGCTTTCTGCAGGGAGGTAAGCTGTGTATTAAGCAGTTACATTCTAGCTTAGCCCAATTTAGACCAATGTCTTAGAGGTGAAAAGCTGAAAATAGTGTTCGTAGCCCTGTGAGAGACCAAGTCCATCTTGGGGGATAGGATATAAATCTCTTTTACAAATCCTACTCAATAGTAAAGTAAAGTGAATATCTCAGGCAAATGTCTGATACAGAACTTACGAAGGTGGAAACTAAGGAGAGAAAGAGGAGCATTCACAGCAGCAGATTCTCTGGGAGATCACAAAACCCTGTGGGGAATTGAGGAGTTATGTGTGTATTACATATACGGCCACATGAGCCTGAGACAGATGGACAGTTCCTGCGCTTTGGATGTCACATTCATTTCTCTCCAGAACAAAACTCTATTAATGAGTTTACATGATACAGATCCCTGTGCAGTGTTTAGCGCTTCCCCCCCCACTCCTCTTAATGTTCACTGGCCCAGTATGAGGTTGTATGAGATAGGGGAAGCCTGCTTGTGACTTTTTACACAACTTTAGGAAACTAGGCCTGAGGCTCCTTTGTGTGCCTTTGCACTGTGTCAGGGTGTGTTCACCTCAGACCAGATCCACTCAGAAAAACCACCAGGAACAAGCTTTATTCTGTAAAGAACATAGAACAGGATCACAGTCCAGCAGCCTCCTCTCTGCTTGCCTGCTACATGCTCCCAGCTCAGTCAGTACTGAGACCTCTTTCTGTGGGGGGCAGAGGGTACATCCTGGCAGGAACCAGGAAGTTCTCCCAACATGCCGCAGTTGGTAGTCCACAGCTGGTAGTTCCCAGGGCTGCTGTTGAAGCACTGGACTGTGGGCTACAAGACCAAGACAGTATAATTCTGCGTTTATACTTCAGTCAGGGCAGGGCCTCCCAGAGGATTCAAGGGACCTGTGGTCTTTGGTGGCGGGGGGCCCCTGCATTGGCAGTAATTCAGTGATGCTGGGTCCTTCTGCTCCGGGACCCGCTACCGAAGTGTCCCGAAGACCTGCGGAGGGGGCCCACCGCCGCCTAATTACCGCCAAAGCGGGACCCAGAACTTCAGCGGTGGGTCCCGCTTTGGCGGTAATTCGGCAGCAGGGCAGAAGGACCCTTCACCGCTGAAGATGCAGAGCGGAAGAAGCTCTGGGGGCCCGGGTCCTGCCAGAGTTTTCCAGGGCCCCCGGAGCAAGTGAAGGACCCTGCTCCAGGGGCCCCGAAAAACTCTCATGGGGGCCTGGGCAAATTGCCCCACTTGCCCCACCCCCAGGCAGCCCTGAGTCAGGGTGTGAGCCTAGGGAGCTGGCAAATTGGATGATGTCTGCTTTTTGTATTTGGGTGGCTTAGATAAGCCATCAGTTAGCTCAGTTGGGTGTGTGGTGCCATCCGCAGTCGTGTTGGGTGATAATCGGGTTGGGAGAGGATGAATCATCAGCAAAGCAGTCTGAAAAATGGCCAACTAGCTGGGTGGTTAGAGGGGTGCAGCAGATTGCACCCCGAGATGAAAATGTGTCACACTCATACCCTTCGGAACCCATGTTAAGCTCCAGACACTCGTGATACAAGCATGAGGGAGGGACTGTATCCCAAACAAAAGATTCAGATGTAGCAATTGTTTGACTCCTTTTCCACTATGTTCTCACCTAGCAGGGCAGTGCTACCTAAAGTACCACCATAGTGAAATGGCCCCAGGGCAACAGATTGGTGAAATCTTGAGGCTGTGCTTTCCTACAATGTGGGACAAAATGTGAGAGGAACTCCAGGACATTTGGCTCTGGAAGAGGTGAAGGAATCACATAGTGAGTGGAGAAGTCCCATGGTCCTAGTTCTGACACAGGTTAGCACAAGCCTTTTCTGCATGGTTTTCTGAAAGATCAACAAACTAATGAAATTTTATGCTTATTTGATGCAGAGAGAAGATGAGCCATTAGAACAGTTGGGAGCTGCCAGATATATATCACTTTTGACCTCACAGAGGGATACTGGCAAGTAACTTTGATGCCATAATCCTAGGAGAAGAAGCCTTTTCCACACTGTCATAAACAGAGAGATAAGAGTAACAAAGAATGCCACCTGGGAAGCTGTTCTAAACAATTTTACCTGTAAGGGGCTACAAAACTCAAATAATCTGGTTGGCACCTGACCAAAAGGACTAAAAGGAAAGAAGATGCTTTCAAATCTGTGATGAGGAAAGTTTTGTTAGGTCCCTCTCTAGACAGAGAAAGAGACTAGGCAGGTGAAACATCTCCTGTGAACATACCTGAAATGATCCATTTAGGTTTATAAAAATTGTAAGTAAGGGTAAGGAAATACATTAGATTATCTTTTGTTTTACCTTGTGAATGTTCCATGTGTTAAGAGGGAGTTTTATTCCTGTTTGTTGTGGGGTTGTTTTGTTTTTTGGTAACTTTGAAGCTAAGCCTAGCAGGGAAACCTTTGTGTTTTAATTTTTTTTATTACCCTGAAAAGATACCTTCTATCCTGATTTTGCAGGTGTGATTCTTTTATTTTTTCTTTAAGTAAAGTTCTCTCTTTAAGAATCTGATTGATTTTCAGTGTCCTAGAGACAAAAGGTCTGGTCGGTACTATAGCCTCCCCAGGAAAAAGGGTGAAGGGGTTTGGGGGAATATTTTGGGGAAATAGAGACTCCAAGTGACACTTTCCCTGAATTTTTGTGTAAATCACTTGGTGGTGGCAGCAATACCATCCAAGGACAAGAAAAGGAATTGTACCTTGGGGAAGTTTTAACTTAATTTGGTAGAATATAATCTTACAGAGTCTTTCATGCAGGTCTGTACCCTTTGGTTCAGAATGGGGAGTGAACATGACAAACGCCATTTGGCTTGCATCAATTCAGGATCATATCTTTTGGCCTCCACAGGGCGGCAGTGAATTTCAGAGTCTAATGGAATGAATATTACAATTGCCTGAGTGGTATGCAGTGATATGCTGCTACAATAAATTGAAAATTATTTTTGGTCTTGTATATTGTGGCAGCAGTCCCACACATAATACAGATGACAGTACATTGCACAGAGAAAAGAAAACAGTCCTCAGTTGTTAGGCTGAACAGTCTGCAAGTCTAGGTTTCTCCTGAGAATCTGACCCCAGGGAATTGGCAAATCTTTTCACTCCTAGGAAGGTTCTCCAGCTGAAATTCTCCAGGGTCTATTTTTTTCTCTTTCCTCTTGCTGCTCTTGGATCCAAGGGAGTTGTAAGTGAGTCCTGGCCAATCAGAGAGTCCAAAGGGACTGTTCAGCTGAATCATAAAGGTAGCTGTCTGATGTTGTGAGTCTCAGACATTTGAGATTAATAGGCTGATTCTCAGGGCTCTGCCTTCCTGTCACTGTAAGGAAATTTCCTCTCTCTGCTGAGCAGGATTTTGGTGAGTTACTTGTTTCTGTATTAAAATTAGTGTTAATGACATGAAAAGGGTTCCAATGTTCTAGTCAAGAACTGTTTGGGCAAGAATTCACCAGCACAGAGATTTGAACTGTTTAGTATAGTTAAAAACACAGATGGATTTACCTGGCAAAATGGGAACTACAAATGTTTTGGAAATAGTTATTTGTTTTTCTAATAATTTCCTTGTCTCTTACCGTGTTCTTCTATCTATCTCAGTAGCTTCCTTTTGGGGTCTGTGTGGTTTTCCCTCTGGTTCACTCAAGTTTACCAATTCAGTAACTTCACTGCACCATAAGGAAGTGCAGCCAAAGCCTCTGCAGCACATATCTGTGTTACCAGAGGGTTCACCACAAAAATGGGTTGCACAGTGGTCAGATTCTGCTCTCACATTCTGCCTTCCGTGGCCACTCCAGAGAGCAAAATCAGGGCCCACAGGTTTGGAATCCCTGTCTTTCATATACAGTCTCAAAATGCCACATAAACTGGGGCTTTCCTTCCGACTCAGTGCTCTCTGTAGGAGGAACCAAAGCTGAGATTTTTAAAGCTGGGAGCTGAAAGTTAAACATTAAGGGTGAATCTGCTCTCAATGGCAAATCTCCCCAAATATCCAGGAGTTCACCCTAAATCAACACCTAGGGACAGAAATAAATGCTCTGATTTACTCCAACCATGAGCCTCCAGTGACTTCAACTGGAGTGGCCCCATTGCCTCTAAGAATGAGTGAGCTCATTTGAACTGAAAAAAACAAAAACAAAAAACAAAAAAAACCTGACAGGACAGAAGAGTTGCTGAAATTTCATAATCACAGACTTAGAGATTCAAAGCAATTAGGATAACATTTTTTGTGTATGGACAGAGGGGGTTGCTCTCTCTGTGCCCCTGCATCTCCAATTCAGCAGAGAATGAGAAGTAAAAAAATCAGTAATAATATAAGTGTGTCTCTGGCTTAGAGGCAACCATGGAAATATCAGCTGGGGAGTTCCAGAAACACACAATGTGTATGTGTGTGTGAGCAGCGCGTTGGCCAGCAGAAAATACGGTATTTAGATCACAGTGGCTTGGAGTCCGAAATGAGACAATATAGAGAATGCACATGCTGCATAATGCACAGACCAAAGAAGTGTAAGTGGGCCTCCTAGGGCAGGAGGGTATCTCAGACTGTAATATATTGCGGACCGCTCTGTAGCAGAATGTCTCTGACACCATCCCTCCTCTCATGAGAAATCCCACCCCAGCCTCATCACACTGTGCACAGTTGCCAGAATGGAAAAGCAGCCTCAGGAAGGGGTGTCTGGGTCTCTTGGGGACTGCAATACTTTAAAGCTTTGTGTCATTTTGAGGAAGAGTTACTCACGCTGGCTCCTTTAGTCTCCATGTCCACTCTCCCTCATGCTGGGTCTGTCCCTCCCTCCTTCCCTGCACTGGTTGACCTGCTGTGGGGTGTCCTTTCACCTCCCAGAAAGGCTGTTCATGTTGACATACCCCTTTTCCCTGGTGCAGCCAGACACTGAGTTTAAACTAGTCCAAGGAGATATTGCTGTGAGCTGTCGCTTTGGGATCTGGCATGTGGTTTTAGTCCTGGCTAAGGGATATCACTGGTGTTGCAGGCCTGGAAGTTGTCGGGGGTGTTGAACCTACATCAACAAATGGCCAGCAGTGGGGGATATGGGGCAGAGAATGGGATGTACTCGATCAAGAAGGCAGTGCTGAATGTTGAGAGTGCGTGGAGTAGCATGTAGTACTGTGATTCATAGATTCATAGAATCATGGAATATAAAGGTTGGAAGAGACCTCAGGAGGCATCTAGTCCAACCCCTACCCAAAGCAGGGCCAACACCTACTGAATCATCCCAGCTAGGGCTTTGTCAAGTTGGGCCTTAAAAACCTCTTAGGATGGAGATTCCACCACCTCCCTAGGTAACCTATTCCAGTGCTTCAACACCCACCTAGTGAAACAATGTTTCCTGATATCCAACCTAGACATCCCCCACTGCAACATGACACTATTGCTTCTTGTTCTGTCATCTGAGAGCAGCCTAGATCCACCTTCTTTGGAACCCCCCTTCAGGTAGTTGAAGGCTCCTATCAAATCTGCCCTCACTCTTCTCTTCTGCCGAGGAAATAACCCCAGTCCCCTCAGCCTCTCTTCATAAGTCATGTGCCCCAGCACCCTAATCATTTCCATTGCTCTCTTCTGGACTCTCTCCAATTTGTCCACATCCTTCTGTAGTGGGGGGACCAGGTGCAATACCCAAGTTGTGGAGTCACCAGTGCCGAATGGAAGGGGATAATCACTTCCCTCGATCTACTGGCAAGGCTCCTACCAATACAGCCCAGTATGCCATTGGCCTTCCTGGAAACAATGGCACACTGCTGACTCATATCCAGCTTCTCATCCACTGTAAACCCCCGGTCTTTTTCTGCAGAACTGCTGCTTAGCCAGTTGTTCCCCAGCCTGTAGTGGTGCATGGGATTCTTCCTTCCTAAGTGCAGGACTCTGCACTTGTCCTTGTTGAACATCATCAGATTTCTTTTGGCCCAATCCTCTAATTTGTCTAGGTCCCTCTGTGTCCTATCCCTACCCTCCAGTGTATCTATCTTCCCTTTCCCCCACCCCGCCAGCTTAGTGTCATCTGCGAACTTGATGAGAGTGCAATTCATCCCATCATCCAGATCCTTATTACAGATGTTGAACAAAACCAACACCAGGACCGACCATTGGGGCACTCCGCTTGATACCAGCCTCCTCTGGACATCGAGCCATTAATTGCTACCAATTGAACCCAACAATCTAGCCAGCTTTCTATCCACCTTGTAGTCCATTCATCCAACAGCTAGTTATAATAGCTGGCAACCATTAGGAGAAATTGGACACTTCACGAACCCAGTAGCCTGAACTTTTTAAACTGTCTTTCCTTATAAGTCTTGAGGCAGTTAAAGCTGGTCCTAGGCTGGTTTTTGCAAAACAAATTGCAGAAGTGCAGGGTATGCTAACCACCAGTCAAATGCGAGCAACCAAAGCCTGTGTGTAAGTGTGTATAAAAAATTCTTGGTTTTTGTATGGAGTAAAGTTTTTTTATATTTAAATACAAAACTCTCCTTTCTTCTGCAAAATAAAGCAAACTTTCCTTATCCCTGTTTGGCTGTCATTAGCTCTCAGTTAGGCAAACCCAACATTTCGGTAACACACTTTTTAAACTTACTGGCAAGAATACTGTGGGAGACCATATGAAAATATTTACTAAAGTCAAGATATATCACATCCACTTTTTCCCCTCATCCGTAGTGCCAGTTATCTCATTATAGAAGGCAATCAGGTTGGTCAGGCATGACTTGCAGTTGGTGAATCCATGTTGACTGTTCCTGATCACCTTCCTCTTCTCCAAGTACTTCAAAATGGATTCCTTGAGGACCTGCTCCATGAATTGTTAGGGACTGAAGTGAGGCTGACTGGTCTGTAGTTCCTCAGGTTCTCTTTCTTCCCTTTTATAAATATGGGCACCATATTTGCCTTATGCCAATCATCCAGGACCTCCTCCAGTTGCCACATATTTTCAAAGTTAATGGCCAATGGCTCTGCAATCACATCAGCCAACTCCCTCAGCACCCGTGGATGCATTACGTCTGGATCCAGGAACTTGTGCATGTCCAGCTTTTCTAAATAGTCCTTAACCTGTTCTTTCACCACTGAGGACTGCTCACCTCCTCCCCATGCTGTGTTGCCGAGTGCAGCAGTGTGGGACCTGACCTTGTCTGTGAAGACGGAGCTAAAATAAGCATTGAGTACTTCAGCTTTTTCCACATCATCTGTCACTATGTTGCCTCCCCCATTCAGTAAGGGTGCCACATTTTCCCTGACTTTCTTGTTGCTAAAATACCTGTAGAAACCCTTCTTGTTACACTTCACATCCCTTGCTAGCTGCAACTCCAACTGTGTATTGGCCTTCCTGATTACACCCCTGCATGCTCTAGTAATATTTCTTACTCCTCTCTAGTTATCTGTCCAAATTTCCACTTCTTCTAATCTTCCTTTTTGAGTTTAAGTTCCCTGAAGATTTCACTGTTAATCTGAGCTCGTCGCCTCCAGTATTTGTGAGTACACAGCCAGCACTCGGACCTTTCCTGGCCCCCAGTGTGTTTGGGAGGTCTCAGGGGCCCCTTGCCCTGGCAAGCCACAGAATTGCAGCGTGGGTGTCACAGCCTTTACTCAATTTTATCTGAAATTATCAACACTGACTATGTTTCTGTATTTCAAACATTGTTAGACCTGGATACAGCCCACTAGGCAACATTCTTTCAGTCTAGTTAGCTATTTGGGGAGGGCCAATTCAGGACAATGAGCCATTAGGGAAGAGAGTAGGCCTCAGGAAAAGCTTATCTCCAACCTTGTGAGCCTTCCTGGGAATGCTCCAGACAGTCATGAAGTAATGGAGGTTTTGTATTTACAAGTGCATGTGACCTGGCCACATATCTCTGGATTCCATTCTGGGATGTCTCTACTTTTATCACAAACTGGTCAGAGAACCAAAGTTTGAAACAAAGGGTTTCTGATATTTGTTAAAGTTATATAAGGCAGGGGGTGACATCATTGGTGGTTCTTCAATCCCCAAACAAGAGGACTCCTAGAAACACCTAAGGAAAAAAGATTGAACTCGACCCAGGCTAGAAGAATGTCTAACCTATGTATGCAAACCTGAAAAACCAAAGCTGAGTTAAGTAACTTATTTTATGGTTTAATGCAAACCAAGTATGCCTTTAAGTGAAGTATCTGGTGGGAAAAATCTCATCCTGGTCATCAGAAGTGTGCATTCTCCTCTCCATGTTGAGAAAGGAGTGAACTGGGTAAAAAATTCATACTGGAAGGAGTTTGCAACAGGGCAGGAGAGTACAAGTTGGAGGTTATAGGTAAGGGAGCTGGCAGTTATTTTGGCTACATCCTCTCTATTATTGGTTCATGCAATGGCTGGTTGGACAGCCTGCATGTAATCGCCCTTTGGTGTGTCCCTGCCTGTGTGACTACTGGTGGAGGCACAGGACCAGGAGTGGGTCTGCAGCTTGTCCCAGTAGCACAATGAGAGAGGGAGCCCAGGCTGGTGAGTCAGTGGGTTCAGTGGTTCTCCACTTCTAGGTGTCACACTGGGGAGAACCCAACACAATTTACTTCTCAGTTGCTTAAATATCCCACCACTCTGTGACCCCATGTCAGAACTCTCCATCCTCATCCTAGACTGTCCTGATTCCAACATCTTGCTGGTCACCAGTATCTCCTCCACGCTCCCCAGTCATCCTCTGCTCCAACAATCCCCTAGCTGCCCCACGCTCCACAAAGCTCTTCTTCTGCAGGATGTGAGGTGACTGCCATCACACCTGCTCCCTTGTCTTACCAGTAAGATATCTCACGCATGATTGGCAAATGCCAAGACTCCAGCATAAGCTTCTCTTGCTACAACCATACACACTGCATGGTGCTTCCAGGGCTGCTACACCGGAAGAACTCAGAAATCAAGGACTATGCACATTACATAATGAGAGCAGGTAACTCTGGGACATGTGAGGGCCTAGATAAATACAGCTGCCACCTGCAGTAGCCAATGGTAGCAGCCTGAAACAGTGGACCACTGGGAAACAGACTTTAAACCCGAGATGCTCTGGGACAATTTCTAGCCAACTCTGTTAGTCATTATTGGCCAGTGTTGTACATTCATTCCTCAGTATTGAGATTTTATGGGGTCAAATCAATATTTTTATTTTTATGTCATCTCCAAATTTCATTGATATTCAGACATGAGCAGGGTAAGTAGCTGAATTGCTGGCACATATCTCTGCTTACACGTGTCAGGTAACATCTCTTATGTCTCAGACAAAGCTGGGTGCCTGCAAGAAAGTGTCTCACCAAAAGAAACAAGGGAAGTAACAGAGGTGCAGGCCTGTAGTCTTAAATACCAAGAAACTTTTGCCCTTCATGCCCATTCTGTTGAGCATAAAGTCATAGCCCAGCATGATAATGTCTCTTTCCATGGGAGAAACTTGGTTCCTTTCCAACATAGGAAATGAATCATGTATCAGACCTGTCTAGATGCTGTAGAAGAAGGTGTAAGAAACCCACCCATAGATGTGTGACTTGACCGTGATGAGGGGGTCACTTTAATGAATAGCACTGAGAGATTGGCTTGAGCCCTGAAATACAAGGACGTATGGACGTATGGATTTTCCAAAATATTTATTTAGCTGTAACTATTGTGAGTAGATAATCTCACTTTCCATGTAAATGTCCAAACCTTCCTGTTTCTTGCTTACCTCATGGACTAAACTACTTTTCTACCAGTCAGTAATTTCTAGATTTTCTCATGTCCTGTGCTATTCATCTCCTTTCTAAGGTAACAATCCCATTTTTTTCAGTCACTCTGTGCTTGACATTTTCACCAGATCATTGATCATTCTCATTGCCCTTGCATGAACCCATCTAGATCTGAAATATTTTGTGGGAGAAGGGTGCCCAGTACTACACAGAGGGGTCCAGAGGAGGGTGAAACATTGATAGACTATTTTCATGGCATTGTATTTCCTGTAGGATTCCCCATCTCATTCCTCCTGGAACCCAAAGTTTTGCTCAGTTTCTCTTCATGCTTGCACTTTGAGCAGGGTTTCATAGATCTGTGTATCATGACACCCAGATCCTTGTTCTGAGACCATACAGTTAATTAGAACATGGTTTTGTTTTTGAGGAGTTCATGTTTTTCCCTGCAATGGAAACACACTTGCAGTTATTGATATCAAATTTCATCTGCCATCATGCTGCCCATTCTCTAACTTGATTGGCTTTCTAGATATGTAATAACTATAAAAATATTTAATATTCTATTTCCTATAAAGCATGTAACCCACTTCTCCATGCTTCTTTCCCTTCACAGGTACCGGTTGAGAATTTCTGAGCCTTTCAAACCCAATCCGAACATAACTCATCGCAGGTATGAAACCTCACCCCCTCTGACCCTTCAACTTCATCCTAACGGGCATCTCTGGCCTGGAATCTGCCCATCTGAATGGATTTCTATCCCTTTCTGTATATGCTACATTATCGGCTGCTGGGAAATTTTCACATGCCTTCTGTTTATTGTAGGGAAAAGAGCCAACACTGCACAAGCCAATGTACCTGGCTGCTCTGCATGCTGGCGCTCCACAGACATTTCCACGTATAAATAACCTCTCATGCCGAAGGCACTGTGGTATATTTTGGTTCAATTTGAAAGACATTACTGCTGGGTGGCTGCCTCACCCAGATGTTTCTTCCTCACATGAATTCTATTTTGCAAGTCAGCATCCTTGTAATAATGGCACTGATCGCTATGTTGCCATATGTAGCCCCTCTTGAGATACACCACCATCCTCACCAATGGACGAATAGCTAAGCTAGGACTAGGGTTTTTTTAAGAGCTGTTCTCTTCTCTCTGCCTCGATGTCTGCCTCTGCTCCTGAGCAGGCTGCCTTTCTGTGCCACCACATTATCCCCACACATTCTGGTGAGCACATAGCTGTAGCGAAGAATGTCGTTGTGGGGACATCACAGCTCAACAGAGTATGGCTTGGTGATTAGCGTTTCTAGTCATGCGGGTCAGACCTGATGCTCATTGCCCTTCCTGATGGTTCTAATCATCAGGGCCATCCTCTAGAATCTCCTCTAAGAAAGCTCCACCAAAAAAAAGCCATCAACACTTGTACAGCCACATATCTGTCATGCTGATGTATTATACTCCCGGCCCTCTTTCTGCAACCTGACGCACCCGCTTCGGTCAGGGCATTGCTCCCTACATTCACATCATCTTGAGCAACCTCTATCCTTCTTCTTCCTCCCATGCTCACCCTATCATTTATGGGGTCAAAAGCAAAGAGCTTCGTGACAAAGTGGGCAAATACACCTGCAGAAGTTAATTGCTGGGGGGCAACTGCTTGAAACTGTGTACAAGAGGGGAAAGGAGATCTCCTTGTTAACTCAAGGGTGCTCTGTCCTAGTTTGGCGAGCTCAGCAATGTGCAAGTTCACTCTGAGAAGTTCCTACACACCTAGGTCTTATCAACTCTATCAATCAACCACTGCTCGGTCTCCATTGCTGAGTTCCCTCTCTCTGACATCACCATGAACTTTTCCTTTCTAACCCATCAGACCCCAACCCAGGTACCCAGTCACTTCGGCTTTCAATAACTCCGAGAATACTCGAAGATATTAGCAACTTTCTGATGCTAGGCCTGGCTTTTCTATTTATGTGGACAAACTCCTGCTGGGCTTGTAGCTTTTTTTTTTTTATTTTAGACCGAAGATCTGTACTGGGTATGTAATGAAAGCTTTAATTTGGTTTATTTCAATGTATAGAACAATGTGTTCATTAAAAAACAAACACCACCCTTCGAAGAAATGGAATTGGGCTACTTTTGGCCGTTAGTTTTTATGCTGATTTGGGATTTATTAATGTCATGTAGAATTCTGGCAAACCTGAGCCAGCAGCTCACCTCTGAATGTGAGCTGAAGGCAGAACAGCAACCGCGAGAAAGACAAGGGCCAGAAAAACAGCCCAGGAGGCAGAGCCGGGCTGGAACTAGTGAAGCAGCACACTGAGCCAGAAAGTAAGGATCTGTGCTAGAATCAGAGCAGCAGTGATGAATGGCAGAGCTGGGGAGCTGCAGCTGGAGCAGACCAGAACCAGAACAGACCAGCTGCGCCAATGGGAGCCAGGGCTAGCTAACATCAGGGAGCTTCAGGGACAGAAGCCCAGAATAGCTGATGCCCGCTACCATGCCCCAGTTTATTATAGCAAACAAAAATGAGTAGACTGGAGAAAGTCACAAGATCAAAGGAGGACCGTGAAATCTAGACTCAAGAAAAGTGAAATGTGAATTTGATGAAAGGCAGATGTGTCTGGGTGGAAATCAGAAGGGTCCTGCCACCAAGAGCCGTGAGGCATAATGGACCACTGCCAGAAGGAAGTGTTCCTGACCTGTGGTATCCATCTTGCAGTGAGGCACAAGACCCGGCAGGAGGTCTGGGACATGTGAGGAAATGACAGTGAACTTTCCTTACATCCCAGAGACAGGGGTTTGTGATGTCCCTGTGCCCACACAGTGAGTTTTCTTGTTTCCACCATCCTTTCCCATTTTTTCCTTATTTTTCTTATAGTTGTTAATTAAATGATATTTGGTTAGAATTTAAAGTAGTGATCAGTGGATCAGGGAAGCGTCCAGTGTCAATACAGTACCCTGGAGCAGGGACACCCTAGGCCCTATCTTTAGGACTCTGCCACCCAGGAAAGTGGAAGGGTAAAGGATTCTGGGTAAAGGGACTGGGAGTGGGGACTCAAACCCTTTCTGTAGACATTTCCCCTAGGGTACAGCAGAAGCCAGGGAAGTTCCCCACCATTGTTCTCCACTTCCAGTACGAATGTGAGACAAACTGCTGGGTGGGATTTTAGTGATCTTTAACGAGATGTGCAACTTGTAAAATCTTCATTTGAATGAAAAAATCTGAAATGTGTAAGTTTGGGGAGTGCTCTTTCTGCCTAAGGTGAATTTAACATCACTTACATCCCAACGACTGGTATCCTTTAAAACCATTTTCCTGTATTATTTTAGGATGGAGTTCAAGCAGTAACCTGGCATTGGTTATTTGCCCTTTTGAACATTATAAGAAATGAAATCTGGGTCAAGGAATTGACTGCAGTGTGATCATCACCAACCAGTATGAATCACTCCTTTCTTACAGGCTATGTCTACTCTGACACTTTCAGTGTTAAAACATTTGTGGCTATCGGGGTGTAAAAACAACCAAAAAACCTGAGTGACAAAAGTTTTAGCACTAAATTGTGCCAGTGTAGATGGAAAAAAGTTCCACGCCTCATTCCAGGTGGTTTTCCTGTAAAATGAGCTGTGTAGACATAAACTCCAATTTCAGTTTTTAGACACAGCTGAGGCACCCATAGAAATATTTTTCTGAGCAAAAATCCCATTGAAACTTATAAGCCTTTACCATTAAAGAAATTAAGGAAAATTTTAGTTTTCTTTTTCTCGTTGTGCTTCAGAGAAACATTCTGCAAAGATTCTTTCAAAACTGCTCCAATGCAAAGATGCAGACCTATGCAAAGCAGCAAGAATACTTCCCAAAGCCACTGAACTTGTAGCTACATTTCAAATTGAGTTAAAAGAAGCCAGACATTCAGGCAATAAATTAGGAGAATAACGGGGCAGACAAATCAAGTCTGAAGAGAAGTGCATGAGAAAGGCAAAAAGTCCGGGGAGCAGCTCGTTTTATGGCAGGCCAGGGAGGACAGCCAACTATGCTGGGCTTCACTGATTCCCTTTATTTGCTGTTTGGATTACCAAAGCATGAGAGAGCCTTTGGAATGAGCTAGCCCTACAGGTTAACTGAAGCACCTGTAGTCAATTAAGGCCCTGTTAGTAACCTAATAAATCCCGCTGTTTCAGGCAGTCAGTAGAGAAGGCGGAAGGAGAGAGGACTGAAGCTTGGAGGTGTGCTGTGAACTTGGAAGATCAGAAAACTAGAGTAAGGGAGACCTTGCCCCAGCAGGGGAGGGAGACTCCCTACCCCAGCATTTAAGGACTGAAGGTATCCTACCCAAGGGGGAAGAGGGTATGAACCCACAGGAGTTGAGAGGCGATGAGACTCAGAGTAAGGAGCAAACCCAACCCCCTCCCGTTTCCCTCCTTTACCATCTTCCTAGGCCACTAGTGGGGCCCTTAGTGCCCCATGAACAGCGGCAAAGGGTGGCATCTTAGCCCCCTTGCCAAGAAAAGTGCAGGACCCACCATACTACATCAGCCATCTTTTCACATGGCCCAAAAAGAAAGGAGAAATATCTTGTTACATGCAGCCACCAGAAGGTGACTTGGAGATGATTAGACATCCTTCACGCTGCCTTACCCCAGATGGAGGCTGTGATAGGTTCAGTCACAGAGACCTCCATGGGATTGTCACCTGATATGCTGAAATTACCACTGAGCCCATTATCCATGCCAGCTTTGTCCCCCAGAACCCTGTCTATTGAGCTAGATACAGTAACCTTGCAGGTAAGCAAAACTATTTGCAGTCTTTTGTTCAGGTACATAGGAGTCATCAAGTTCCTAAATAATCATTAAGAGCCCTTACTTAGCATAATTACAATAATATCTCAGATTTATATTTCCTATTCCTAAGTTTAAATATAAGAATGATACATGTGTAAGCAGAGTCAGGATGAGCTCTACCCTGATATCTGGTGGTGAATTGTGGTGAGTGATGGAAAAGAACTTCAGAGGCTGATCTCGTTTGCATAGGCACACCCACTCTGCCTAGCATGAGCCCACAGCTGCCCAAATGGTCACTCTGGCTGCTGTGGGACCCCCAATTTCTCAATTATGGGGGCAGGAAGAATAAAGTGTTGTCCTTGATTCACATAATTAGGGTAATGGAACTGTTTTATGACAGAGGGATGCACCATCAACTAAGTAGCACTCGATAGACAAGGGACATGGGTTCCAAAATCCAGTGAATTGAGGGAGGTTGGAGACAAGTATGTGTACTTGATGGTATGGGTCTCTTTTGAGAGCCTGAAACACCAATTGCAGTTCCTCCTCTTTCTCTCCACACTGTAGAATATGAGAGCTAATTTTGATTCTATGAGGAATCTAGTTACAGTCTGCTTAGCTGAATTCATTTTGGGGCAATGGTGCACCAGCATTGAGGTTTCCTGACTACAAGCTGAGGTAACTAAAGAGCTGACATTGCTGAATGCTTGGGGTGGAGCGGTGGGAGTAAAGATATATTGCTGGCAGAGCAGAACAGTTTGTGGGATGTGGAGTGGAGCAGAGCATGTTCATGGGATGGCTGGAGCAGCTCATAGGAATGCTGATGGAGCAGAGTGGCTGGGGGAGTAGTTCGCGTGAAGGCTGCAGCAGAACCCCACGGAGAGGTAGGGCAGTCGGCCTCAGACCACGTAAAGTGCTCCTTAACATCCCTGTGCCCCTATGATGACGTGGTTCTGGCGGGACCCAACTGAGAGTGCCAATTCAGGACAAATTGCTTAAACAGGGCAGTTACAGCCCAAGGCTGGGATTTTTCCACCTCTAAGGCAAACCAAACCAGCCAGACAAGGAGGACCTTGGTTTTACCCCACTGGCCAACCACAAATCACACAAGCAATTTCCTTAGACACTCCAGTCTCCGAGTGCCACTCGTCCTGGGGATGAATGGTTCTGAAAACCAACACCCCAATAAAATAAAAGGGTTCTCTTGATCCCAAAGAGTTAAGCCCCGGACCCAGGTCAATGTACACATCAGATGCTGTTGCCAATTGTTTAGAATCTAAAATCTATAGGTTTATCCATAAAAGGAAAAAGATAGAGATGAGAGCTAGAATTGGTTAAATGGAATCAATTACGTACAGTGATGGCAAAGTTCTTAGTTCAGGCTTGTAGCAGTGATGGAGTAAACTGCAGATTCAAATCAAGTCTCTGGAGTACATCCCCCGCTGGGATCGGTCATCAGTCCTTTGTGCAGAGCTTCAGTTTGTAGCAAAGTCCCTCCAGAAGTAAGAAGCAGGACTGAAGAACAGATGGAGATGAGTCATCAGCCTTTTATAGGCTTTTTCTAGGTGTAAGAACACTTCTTTGTTCTTACTGTGAAAAATTACAAGAAA
This sequence comes from Chelonoidis abingdonii, assembly GCF_003597395.2. Lineage (NCBI taxonomy): Eukaryota > Metazoa > Chordata > Testudines > Testudinidae > Chelonoidis > Chelonoidis abingdonii. The sequence goes on along the minus strand of NC_133769.1, from coordinate 370,425,512 downwards.
ATGGAGTTTGGAGTCACATGGGCATGTCCCTGCATACTTTGCTGAGTTACAAGACGTATCTGCCTTCTCTCAGTGGGTCAGTTGTGTAGCTGATGGTCCTTAATGGTCCATCAAGCAGGCTAGGCAGAGCTAACACCAACTTGTCTGGGATATTTCCCGGAAATACAACACAAATTGGAAATACAGACAGTATATAGCCATTACTCATAACTTCAACTACAAAATGATACAGACATACAGACAGCATAATCATAACCAGCAACCCATAACCTGGTCTTAAACACCTTATATGACCCTATTTACATAAGATTTGGTGCCACTACAGGATCTTGGTTGCAGCCATGTTCTATATGGTCCCAGATTGTATTAATAATGTCACATCCCCCCCTATTTCCACCCTGGCTGGGTGCTAAAACTCTGAAGATAAACTTTTGAACTCTGGGGCTGCATTGACCAGGGACAAAGATCTTTGAGTTGTTGAACTTTTGGGTGTTTTTGGGATTGCTGGACTTAAGACCCTGAAGGGAAAAGGACACTGCCAGACTTACTTGGGGATGGGTGATTTGCTCATGGTTTGTGTTATGAATCCTATTTATGGTGTTTCCCCAACATAATGTCGCATTGTTTTTCTCCTTTATTAAAAAGATTTTGCTACACTCAGCCTCCGTGTTCTGGATGGTCTCCCTCAAGTCCTAGCATACTAATGTTACTACCCCTAATTGTTTTTGGTTTTAAATTGTATGTGTTTAATTGAAATGTTTGAAATGTGCTGTTGGATAAAACAAATGTATGCAAAGCTAGAGCCACAGGTCCAAATCACCTCCCAGTATTTTCTATTACGCGGACTAAATAAGAAGTAACACTGGCGATTAATAATCTTCGTGTCAAAAGGGGGATATGCAGGAGCTGGATTTTATAATGTACTATGAGAATTAATGTACAATTTGATTTCATCCTGTCAGCCACCCTTTTTGAATAGCAGAAAGAAATGACCCTCTGGGACTATAAGATTCTGTTTTCCCATATGCATTACAAATTGGGCCCTCTCTTAACTCTGTTTTAAGATTTAGTTAGTAAGAGACAAGATTCTCAATTTTGTCTATGTTAAGTAAATGAAAGAAACATTGAAGGCTTGGGTCTCAGTGTAAATTGTCTCGGTTATTAATTGTGAAAGAGCAAGGTTTAATTTGCAATGCCTTTTTGCTCGATATAAAATGCTACTGTTTGTATTCTCAATCTTTGTGTAAGTGAGAATTGTATGCATCAGGAAAAGATAAGGTATGAAGGCCATTGTTATAGGCAGTGTCAAGGAAAGAAGCAAAGAGACTTAAAAAAAAAAAACCATCAAAAAATCATCAGGTACTGCTTACTAGCCAGACGGCTGTTAAACTGTCTGGCATTGCAGCAGAGTGAATACATGCTTCACAGTGTAAGAATGAACCACCCCCAGCGAACCAATCATCACCTCAGGACCACGCAGTCAATTTTGACTCCAGAAGAAGACAGAGGAACAGCCTGCTCCACCAATGCACCAACCAGCACAAATGAGCTTATGAAATTATTTTCCCAGGTGGTAATACCCCGAGAAATCCTTACTGTTGATTGATCTAACTTCATTTTACAACTAATTAAAGAACTGTATGATCTACCGAGGGTAAAGACATTTGGAACATTTATCTACCATCTGCAAACTGATGGGTTGGTGGAGCAATTTCACAGAATTGTGATGGCAGCGTTAGAGAAGTTTGTAGCCTTGGATCCCAAACCCTGATACTAACTCTTCCGCTGCCTCTTTTTTGCTGTGAGGGAGGTACCTCAAGTCTAGAGTTGCCAACTGAACACCCCAGCCCCACTCCTTCCCCAAGGTTCCACTCCTGCCCCAACCCTTCTCTGAGGCCCTGCCCCTCCTCACCCATTCTCCGAGGTCCCCACCCCATTTGCTCCATTTCTTTCTTTCCACTTTCACCAGGCTGAGGCAATGAAATGTGGAAGCGGGTGAGGGGTCCAGCTGAGAACAGGAATGAGGGGTCTGGGGTGTGGGAAAGGGCTCTGGGATGGGGCAGAGATTGAGGTGTGGGAGGAAGTGGGGACTCCTGCTGGGAATTTGGTCTCTTGGGTGAGGATGAGGGGTTTGGGGTGCAGAAGGAGACTTGGGCCTGGGGCCTGGTGTTGAGGAGAGTGTAGGGGTGCCCTTGTTCCCACAGGCACTGCCCCTGTAGTTCCTATTGGTCGTGGTTCCCAGCCAATGTTATCTGCAGAGCCAGAACTCAGACTGGGGCAGTTTGCAGAGCCTCCTGGGTCACTCAGGTACCAAGGGGCTGCAAGGATCTGTTGTCCACTTCTGAGAGCTGTGCAGAGCTAGGGCAGGCCAGGAGTCTGCCATAACCCCTGGCCTCAACTGCGCAATTGACCAGACTTTTAATGACCCACTTGGCAGTGCTGACCGGAGCCATCATGGTCCCTTTTCAACAAGGTGTTCCAGTCAAAAAACAGATGCTTGGCAACCCTAATCAAATAGCGAAGTTTTCTCCCTTTGAACTTCTATCTGGGAAGTAACCTCGAGGCTTTCCAGACCTTCTTGAAGAAACATGGAAGAGCAAAGACCCCAGGCAATGAGCATAGTCCAATACATTCTTCAACTAAAGAAATCAAGTCTTTATGGGTGTCTGGTAGAAAAATTTGATAAATTCACAACAGATACAGGAGAATGCCTATAACAAAGGAAAAGCAGCAGAGAATCCTGTGGCACCTTATAGACTAACAGACGTTTTGGAGCGTGAGCTTTCGTGGGTGAATACCCACTTCGTCAGAGTGGGCTTGCATCAGTTCTGGATCAAGTCATTTGGCTTTCACAGTGTGAAAATAACACGCTCCAAAACGTCTGTTAGTCTATAAGGTGCCACAGGGATTCTCTGCATGCTTTTACAGATCCAGACTAACACGGCTACCCCTCTGATACTTTATAACAAAGGAGTCCATCTGTGATTGTTCAAATTGGGTGATTGAGTGTTATTGTTACTATAAAGAGTGCAGTTCAAATTACTGGCTCAGTGGCAGGGACCATTTGAGGTAGTGAGGGAAGTATGAGGTCCAGCACCCAGAGAAGAAAAAAGAGACTCAGAAAATAACATAAAACTGGATACATTGGATCATACCAATGGTCCAGCTAGTCCAGTACTCTGTCTTCTTACAGTGGTAAGTGCCATGTGCTTCAGACAGAAAGAGCAGAACAGGGAAATTATCGAGGGATCCCAGCATTTGGAAGTCAGAGACTAAGACACTCAGCGCGTGAGGTTGTGTCCCTGAACCTCTTGACTAATATCCTCCATAAACTCATCTAGTTCTTTTTTGAACCCTGTTGCCATCTTGGCCTTCACAGCAGCCCCTGGCAAAGATTTCCACAGTTTGATTGTGCTGTGTGTGGTATATTTCCTTTGGTATGTTTTAAATCTGCTGTCTATTAACTTTGCTGGGTAACCCTGAGTTCTTTTGTGATGTGAAGGAAGAAAATAAAATAATAAAAAAAACCCAAACACATGTCTATATTCATTTTCTCCACACCAGTCACAGATTCATAGATTTATATCATATCCCCCCTTAGTCGTAAGAATGGCTACAATGGGTCAGTTCAAATGTCCATCTAGCCCAGTATCTTGTTTTCTTACAGTGACTAATGCCAGGTGCCCCAGAGGGAATGAACTGAACAGGAAATCATCAAGTGATCCATCCCCTATCACCCATTCCCAGCTTCAGGGCTCAAGAAGCTGCTCCTGCCCATGGCACAATACTGTGCTATGGGGGTTTCTGACTAAGCAGGGGCAATCTGTGCTGCCCTTTGTCAGAGAGAAGCTATCAGATCACAGTTCCTATTACTCTCTGTTAAACAAACAAACAAACAAATCCCCTCTCTGTTTGAAATACTGATGTGTGAGAGCCTTTCCATTGCGTGTTTGGGATTCAGGGCAGGGCTCGTCAGCCGGGAGGGGAGGAGGAGATGCTCAGATTCTATGACAATGGGCAGCAACATAGAAATGCTGATAGATAAATGAGTACATCTAGCCCTTTGCTCTTCCTTTTCTCTCCGGGTTTTCGGTAGTGACTGACCACTCTATTGGGACTGCAAGTCTCATTTTTCCCCAATGACCTGAGCCTGAGGTATTAGAGAAGATGAAAAGGTGGAAGTACGCATACCAACAGGAAGAGTCTAATCAATTGAGATGAGCTATCCTCAGCAGGAGAAAAAAAACTTTTGAAGTGATAATTAAGATGACCCATAGAAGGTGCGAGGAGAGCTTAACATAGGGAAATAGATTCAATTAGTGTAATGAGCAACCATTCCCAGTCTCTGTTTAGGCCTGAATGAATTGTATCTAATTTGCATATTAATTTGAGTTCAGTAGTCTCTCTTTGGAGTCTGTTTTTGAAGTTTTTTTGTTGCAAAGTTGCCACCTTCAAGTCTATCACTGAGTGGTTAGAGAGGTTGAAGTGTTCTCCCCACTGGTTTTTGAATGTTATGATTCCTGATGTCAGATTTGTGTTCATTTATTCTTTTGCATAGAGACTGTCCGGTTTGGCCAATATGTACATGGCAGAGGGCATTGCTGGCACATGATAGAGCAATATATCACATTGGTAGATGTGCAGGTGAACGAGCCCCTGATGGCGTGGCTGATGTGATTAGGTCCTATGATGGTGTCACTTTTAATAGATATGTGGACAGAGCTGGCATCGGGCTTTGTTGCAAGGATGGGTTCCTGGATTAGTGTTTATGTTGGATGGTGTGTGGTTGCTGGTGAGTATTTGCTTCAGGTTGGGAGGCTGTCTGTAAGTGAGAACTGCCTGTCTCCCAAGATCTGTGAGAGTGATGGATCATCTTTAAGGATAGGTTGTAGATCTTTGATGATGCGCTGGAGAGGTTTTAGTGGGGATGTAGGTGATGGCTAGTGGCGTTCTGTTATTTTCTTTGTTGGGCCTGTCCTGTAGTAGGTGCTTCTGGGTACTCTTCTGGCTCTGTCAATCTGTTTTTTCACTTCAGCAGGTGGGTATTGTAGTTTTAAGAATACTTGATAGAGATCTTGTAGGTGTTTATCTCTGTCTGAGGGATTGGAGAAAATATGGTTGTATCTTAGAGCTTGGCTGTAGACAATGTATCATGTGGTGTGTCCTGGATGGAAGCTGGAGACATATAGGTAAGCATAGCGGTCAGTGGGTTTCCGGTATAGGGTGCTGTTTATGGGACCATAGCTTATTAGCACAGTAGTGTCTAGGAAATGGACTGCTTGTGTGGATTGGTCTAGACTAAGGTTGATGATGGGATCGAAATTATTAAAATCACAGTGGAATTCCTTGAGGGCTTCTTTTCCATGAGTCCAGATGATGAAAACGTTATCAATGTAGCGCAAGTAGAGTAGGGGCATTAGGGAACGAGAGCTAAGGAAGCATTGTTCTAACTCAGCCATAAGGACGTTGGCATACTGTGGGGCCATGCGGGAACCCATAGCAGTGCTACTGACTTGAAGGTATATATTGTCCCCAAATGTGAAATAGTTGTGGGTGATGACAAAGTCACAAAGTTCAGCCACCAGGTTAACCGTGATATTATCTGGGATACTATTCCTTATGGCTTGTAGTCCATCTTTGTGTGGCATGTTGGTGTAGAAGGTTTCCACATCCATAGTAGCCAGCATAGTGTTTTCTGGAAGATCACTGATGGATTGTAGTTTCCTCAGGAAGTCAGTGGTGTCTCGAAGATAGCTGGGAATGCTGGTATGTTCTCTGTATGTATAAACATCTCCTGCTTGTGTGTTCCATTCTATGCATCCGAATAAGTGAGCTGTAGCTCACAAAAGCTCATCCTGAAATAAATGTGTTAGTCTCTAAGGTGCCACAAGTACTCCTGTTCTTTTTGAGGATACAGACTAACATGGCTGCTACTCTGAAACCAGGTATTAGAGAATAATTGCTTCACTCCCAGGGGAGTCTCTCAGGCTGAAGTTCTCCAGGGTCTATTATCTGCTTTTCCCACTGCTCAAGGAGCTGAGGTAATTGTCCAGAAGCCCAGGCCAATCTGAGAGTCTGCAGGGACTGTACAGGGGAATCATAAAAGTTGCTGCCCAGCATCCTGAGGGTCAGATTCATAAACTGATTCTCAGGGCTCTGCCCTCTTGTCTCTGTAAGCAGATTTCCTCTCTCTGCTGAAAAGGATTATGGTGAGTCATCTGTTTCTGATTAAAGTTAGTGCTAAGGGGCTCAGGAAGGGTCTCAGCGTTAAAGTCAAGAACCATCTAGGCAGGAATTCAGCAATACAGTGACTTGAACTGTATAGTATTGTGGGGAAAAAACCAAGAATTTACCTGGTACATTTGGATTTACAAAATTGCAAATTTTAGGCAAATATTACAGTGACCTAGAGAAATTTGAGGATTGGGCCAAAATAAATCTGATGAGGTTCAACAAGGGAAGTGCAGAGTCCTGCACTTAGGACAGAAGAATCCCATATACCGCTACAGTCTGGGGACCAACTGGCTAAGCAGCAGTTCTGCAGAAAATGACCAGGGGATCACAGTGGACGAGAAGCTGAGCATCAGTCAGCACTGTGCCCTTGTTGCCAAAAAGGCTCACAGCATATTAAGCTGTATAAGTAGGAGCATTGCCAGCAGATCGAGGGCAGTGATTATTCCCCTCTATTCACTATTGGTGAGGAGTGTTGCATCCAGTTTTGGTCCCCAACTACAGAAAGGATGTGGACAAATTGGAGAGAGTCCAGCAGAGGGCAACAAAAATGATTAGGGGGCTGGGGCACATGACTTACAAGGAGAGGCTGAGGGAACTGGAGTTATTTAGTCTGCAGAAGAGAAGGGTGAGGGGGATTTGATAGCAGCCTTCAACTCTCTGAATGGGGATTGCAAAGAGGGTGGAGCTTGGCTGTTCTCAGAGTTAGCAGATGACAGAACAAGTGGTGGGCTGCAATACATTAAAGCTTTGTGTCATTTTGGGGAAGAGCTTCTCATGCTGGCTCCATTTAGTCTCCATGGCCTCTCTCCCTCCTGCCGGGTCTGTCCCTTTCTCTTTCCCTGCACAGGCAGAGCAGCTGCTGGGGTTCCCTTCACTCCCACAAAGGCAGTTCAGGCTGATCTCCCACTTTGCCCTGGTGCAGTCAGACACTGAGTCTCTGGAGATAGTTCTGTGAGCTATCGCCATGGGATCTTGCATCTGGTTTTGGTCCTAGGTGAGGGGCATCATCATGTGGCAGGGTGGAAATTGTGGGGGTGGTGGAACTACATGGGCAGGCAGGCACTGACAGGGGTTATGGGAGTGGGTTGTACTGAGACAAGTGGGTTTTGGGGGCAGAGGGATAGGTGTACAGAGAGAAGCAGGCAGCTGTGGGGTTCTGGGCCTTGGCAGCAGAATGTACATGGACAGGCAGGCAGTGCTGCTGAAATATTTTTTTCTTTGTGATTGTTAATCCAAGGACAGTGCTGGGACCTTTCTTGGCTCTAGGTGCACAGCAGGGGTGGAGGGGTGTCTCGGGGTCTGTTTGTCCAGGTAAGGCACAGAACTTTAGCCTGGGTGTCACAACCTTTATTCAGTTTTGTTTCCAGCTGTTGTTGTTGTTATGTAACTTCAGGCATTTTCCCGGTGGAAAGAAGCATTGATTTTTATGTGACACTGAACCCCATATTCTTCATAGTGATATTATTTTGATATGGCTATAGAATAAATATGATATATTTTATGTAAGATGGCTCATGTAAGATATAATTGGAAAAGTTATGATTTTCCGAGTATGATCCTATTTGTAGGCATGAACCATTTTTTAAATCTGAAATTATGAAAGTTGTCTTCATATCAGTACTTCAAATGTAGTTACATCTGGTAATGCCCAATAGGCAAGATGCTTTCAGTATAGATAGCTGAGTGGGAAGGGTCTATTCAGGCATTAAGCTGATAGGGGAAATGGGAGACCTTCGGAGAAAAGTATCTCCCATCTGGTGAGCCTTCCTGGCTCAGGGCAGGATGTACAGCTCTGGGGTCCTAGGCTAGGGAGCTGATGATTATTGTGGTTATAATCTCACTATTGTTGCTTTAGGCAGTGGCTGGTCAGAGAGCCTGTGAGTATCTGCAGCTGGCTGTGTCCCTGCCTTTGTGAATGCTGGTGAAGGTGAAGTACCGGGAGCTGGTCTGAATCTTGTCCCAGAAGCACATTGACAGAGAGAGCCCAGGCTGGTGAGTCAGAGGGCTCAGTGGTACCCCAGTTCAAGGTGGCATCTTGGGAGCAACCTGTCACACTTTCCTTCTCAGCTGCTTAAATCTCCCATCTTAGATGAATCATAGAATATCAGAGTTGGAAGGGACCTCACGAGGTTATCTAGTCCAACCCCCTGCTCAAAGCTGAACCAATACCAACTAAATTATCCCAGCCAGGGGTTTGTCAAGCCAGGACTTAAAAAATTCTAATAATGGAGATTCCACCACATCCCCAGGTAACCCATTCCAGTGCTTCACCATCCTCCTAGCAAAATAGTGTTTCCTAATATCCAACCTACACCCCCCCCCCACTGCAACTTGAGACCATTGCTCTTTGTTCTGTCATCTGCCACCACTGAGAATAGTTGAGCTCTATCCTCTTTGGACCCCCCCTTCAGTTAGTTGAAGGCTGCTATCAAATCCCCCCTCACTCTTCTCTTTTGCAGAATAAATAAGCCCAGTTCCCTCAGTCTCTCCTTGTAAGCCATGTGCCTCAGTCCGCCAATAATTTTCATTGTTCTTCGCCGGACTGTCTCCAAGTTGTCATTATCCTTTCTGTAGTGGGCGGCGCAAACTGAACACAATACTCCAGATGTGGCCTCACCTGTGAAATAAAGGGGAATAATCACTTCCCTTGATCTACTGGCAATGATCCTGCTAATACAGCCCAATATCCAATTGGCCTTCTCGGCAACAAGGGCACACTGCCAACTCATATCCATCTTCTCGTCCACTGTAACCCGTAGGTCCTTTTCTGCTGAACAGCTGTTTAGCCAGTTGGTCCCCAGCTGCCTACCCTCCAGCATATCTACCTCTTCCCCCAGGTTAGTGTCATCTGTGAACTTGCTGAGGGTGCAATCCATCCCGTCATCTTGATCATTAATAAAGATGTTGAAAAAACCAGGCCCAGGACCAAAACCTGAGGCACTCCACTTGATCCCTGCTTCCCACTAGACACTGAGGCGTTGATCATACTCTGACCTGCTGTCCGTACTCTCCTCCCCCATCCCAAGCTGCCACAATTCCAACTGCACACAGGTTGCAGTGTCTCCTCCATACTCCCCACTCATCCCTGCCTCCTACAACCTCCAAGCTGCCCTATATTCCCCACAACTCTTCTTCTGCAAGGGGTGAGATGCCTCCCATCACGTCTGTTCCTTTGGGGCAATCAGTGACTGTGTCTCAATGGTCAGATATATCAGACACTACTGGCAAATGCAAAGGCAGGCATCTGCATGGCTTCTCTTGTTACACCAGTACACAGTGCATGGTGCTTCAAGGACTGCTACACAGGAACAACTCACAAGCTGAGAAGTTTGCACATTATATAGTGAGAGCAGGCAACTCTGGGACATGTGAGGGCAGGAACCACTGGTAGCTGACTGAACCAATGTGCCACTGGGAGAATGGTGGTTAATTCAGGATGCTCTGGGAAGGGCAGCACCAGCTTTTTTGCTGCCCCAAGTGGGGAAAAAAAAAAGCTGATTGGAGGCACTTGGGCGATGGCAGCTCAATCACGCTGCTTCATACTTCGGCAGCAGTTCGGCGGTGAGTCCTTCAATCCTTCTCTTCCTCTTCAGCATCACTTCAGCAGTAGCTCAAAGAGGAAGAGAGCGACTGAGGGATCCGCCACCGAATTGCCACCGAAGAGGGAACCGGAGGAGCTACCACTGCAGTGCCTCCGAAAGCCGTTGCAGTGCTGCCCTAAGACTGCCCAGGAAGCTGTTCTTTCCCGTTTGCTGTCCCAGACTCCTGCTTGCTAGGCTGGTGCCTAGAGCTGGCCCTGGCTCTGGGGCCATTTACTAGTCAGCTCTGTTAGTCCTTCATGGTGAGGGCTGTCAATTTATTCCTCAAAGTCGAGATTTTATGGGCTCAAGTCATTATTTTTCTCAGCTATAGTGTTCATCCATGCAGTACTTCATGGGATCCCTCAGCCCTGCAAAATATACATTTCCAAGGCAGCGCAGTAGCATGAGATTTTCTCCCCAGAGAGTTAAAGGCAACATGGTCACAAACAGAAAAAATGCCTTCAGTAAGCTCAGGCATGAGCTTGCAGGGGTAATGCCTCCAGCTGACTCCTGGAGACAAGTCTGGAGATTCTGAGGCCAGAAGGGACCTTTGTGATCATCTAGCCTGTATAACAGAGGCCTGTATAAGATAACCCCAAAACTATTCCTAGAGCAGATCTTTTAGAGAAACATCCAATCTTGAGTTAAAAATTCTCAGTGATGAAGAATCCACCAAGACCCTTGGTAAATTGTTCCAGTGGTTAATTTCCCTCACCACTGAAAAATGTACACCTTATTTCCAGTCAGAATTTCTTTAACTGCAACATCCAGCCATTGTATTCTCTTACACCTCCATATGTTAGGCTGAAAAGCATATTATTTTATATTGGTTCCCTGTGTAGGTACTTATAGACTGTTAGCAAGTCATCCCTTGACCATGTTTATTAAATAAATTAGATTAAAATCTTTCAGTCTATCACTATAATCAGGTATTATAATCTTTTACTAATTCTTGTGATATCTTTCTGAACATAGCCCCAGACCTAGCTGGGTGCCTGCAAGATAGTGTCTCACCAAAAGACAAAAGGGAAGTAACAGAGTTGCAGGCCTGTAGCCCTAAATACCAAGACCCTTGTGTCTGTTTCCATAAGGGAATCTTGGCTCCTTTCCAACCTAGGAATTGCCTTGTGCATCTGACCTATGGTCCATCTAGTTTGGTGTCCTCTCTCTGACAGAGATAGCTACCTGTGCTAGTGTATCAAGATATAAGGAACCAAGAAGTGGGCGGATAAAGGGGTGACATAATCAGCTTGAGGATGTCACTATAAGGCAGTATAAGGGAGGTTTTCCAATTATTTAATAATTAATTGTTCTGACTCTTCTCTGAACCATCTTGAGAGCATCAATATCCATCTTCAATCCTGGACACCAAAATTGGACAGAGGATTCCAGCAGCAGTCGCACCAGTGCCAAATATAGAGCTAAAATAAATTCTCTACCTCTCCTTAAGATTCCCCTGGTTATCATCCAAGGCTCATATGAATTCCTTGGTCACATGGTCACACTGAGAGCTCATGTTTAACTAATTATGCGTTCATACCCCATATATTCTACAGATTCATGGTGCTTCCCATGTGTGTCACCTATCACGTAAGCATCACTTACATTTGTTTTTCCTATATGTAGATATCTACATAGCTATCTTTGAACGCATATTGTCTGCTTCAAACTAGTTTACCATCCAGTCCATATTGCTCTGAATTAGTGACCTGTCCTCTTTATTTTTTGCGATCTCTCAATGTTTGTGTAATCTGCAAATTTCATTGATATTCAAGACTGGGAAGGGTTAGCAATTGAGTTGCTGACACATGTTTCTGCTTACACTTGTCGGTTAAGAACTGTATCTTCTGTCTCAGACAAAGCTGGGTGCCTGCAAGAAAGTGTCAAAAAAAAAACAAAAACAAACAAACAAACAAAAAACCACCATAGAAAGTAATAGAGGTGCACTCCTGTAGCCCTAAATGCCAAGACTCTTCCGCCTTTCCATAGCCCAGCATGATAATATCTGTTTCCATGGGGAAACGTGGCTCCTTTACAATATAGAAATTGCATCATGAATCTGACCTGTGGTCCTTCTGGTCCAGTGTCCTTCTCTGACAGTGACAGCTCCGGGTGCTGCAGAACAGCAAGAGTTTGGCTTTTACCCTGAAACATATGAGTGTATAGGCTTTCTAAAATATTTATTTAGTTGTAACTATTGAAGCTGGTTAGTTTTATATCCATACAAATGTCCCTCCGCTTCCTGATTCTTACATAGTTCACAGCTTCAACTACCTCTTGTGGCAATGAGTTCCTCAGTCTAGTTAGGCACTGAGTGAAGAAAATTCTTTTTTTTGTCTGTTTTGAATTTGCTACTTTTCTGTTTAATTGAATGTTGACTTGATCTTGTGTTATCAGACAGGGAGAACACATTCTTGATTTACTCTATACCAGAAAGTATTTTATAAACTTTTCTCATATCCCCTCTAATTCATCTCAGTTGTAAGGTAACAATCCCAGTCTTTTCAATCTCTCTTATTATGAGAGTTTACTAGGGACTTTGAATCTTCTGATTGCCCCTGCCTGAACCCCTCTAGTTCTGCAATATCATGTCACAGGGGTGCCTAGTACTACACAGAGGAGTCTAGAGGAGGGTGAAACATTGACTTAGTGACCACATGGCATTGTATTTTCTATATAATTCTTCATTGCACTCCTCCTAGATCCCAATACTTTGTTCAATTTCTGTCCGTGCTTGCACTGTGAGCAAGGTTTCACGGAGCTGTGTACCATGACACCTAGGTCCCTTTCCTGAGTTCATATAGCTAATTTATTACTTTGAAAGGTGTTTGAGATGTTCAATCTTTTCCCTCCAATGGGCATACACCCTGCAGGTATCTACATTCAAGTTCATTTGTCATCATGCTGCCCATTTACCTGGCTTGGTGATCTCCCTCTGAGGACATCTCTGGACTTGACTCTGACCTAAATAATTTGGTGCCATCTGTAAATCTTTCCATCTCACTGCTCACCTCCATTTCTAGATTGGTAATAACTACAAAATATTTACTGTACATTTTATAATAAAGTATGTAACCCACCTCACTGTGTTTCCCTATCATTACAGGCAACTTGAGTATTTCTGAGCCCTATCGATGCATCAACCATCTCATGGCTGGAATCAACCTCACAAACTCTGTCCCTTCAACATTCATTCTAACAGGCATCCCTGGCCTGGAAGCTGAGCATCTCTGCATTTCCATCCCTTTCGCTATCTTCTACTTTATTGGAATGTTGGGAAATTTCACACTTCTGTTTGTTGTAGGCAAAGAGCAGACCCTGCACAAGCCAATGTACCTGCTGCTGTGCATGCTGGCACTCACAGACATTGGCACGACTACCTCCATCATGCCAAAGGCACTGTTTATATTTTGGTTCAATTTGAATATTATTACGGTGGGTGGCTGCCTCACCCAGATGTTCTTCCTTCATGCAGTTTCCATTATGCACTCAGCCATCCTCATGGCAATGGCCTTTGATCGCTACGTTGCCATATGTAGGCCTCTGAGATACACCACCATCCTCACCAATGCACGGATAGCTATATTAGGGCTAGTGGGTTTGATAAGATCGGTTCTCTTAGCTCTTCCCTTGCCCCTGTTCCTGAGCCAGCAGCCATTCTGTCCTAACCGTATTATTTCCCACACACACTGTGAGCATATAGCTGTGGTGAAGCTGTCATGTGCTGACACCACTGTCAACAGGACATATGGCTTGATGATGGCCTTTGTAGTCATGGGATCAGACTTGATGCTCATTGCCCTGTCCTACAGTCTGATCATCAGGGCCATCCTCAGAATCTCCTCCAGGAAAGCTCACCAGAAAGCCCTTAACACCTGTACAGCCCACATCTGTGTGATCCTGACATCTTATTCGTCCGTCCTCTTCACCACTCTGACACACCGGTTTGGTCAGGGCATCGCTCCCCATGTTCACATCATCTTGGCTGACCTCTTCTTCCTTTTTCCCCCCATGCTCAACCCTATCATTTATGGGGTCAAAACCAAAGAGCTTCGGGACAAAGTGGGGAAATACACCTGCAGGGTGATCAGCCGGGCCACTGAATTTAAGCCTGCCAGACAAGTGGGGGAAATCAGATCTCCCTGTTAATCAAGAGTGCTCTCTCCTATTTTTGCTGTTCTCAGAAATGTGGAAGTTCACAGTCTGAGAAGTTCCTCACACCTAACATTTTATCACTCCATCACCGAGCTCTGCTCTCTCTGTTGCTAAGTTCACTGTCTCTGACCATCACTTGATCTCTTTCTGCATCACCTGTCAGCCCCCTACTCCAATGACCCTGTCACTTGGCCTTTCCATGACTTCCAGACCACCAGAGGATACTGCAGCTTTCTGATACAAGGTGGCTTTGCATTAGACCCTGTGTAACAGGGTTCTTCATCAGTTTGATGAACTGAAGCTTTACTTTCTGATAGCCAAAGAAAAATAAAACAATGCTGAACTTATGACATGTATCATATGTGATCTGGCGAACAAAATATGCCTGATTTTTCTGCATCCAGTCCTTCAGAAAGCCTGGACGATAAACCAAAAGGTTCAGATGGAAATGCAAATACAGGAAAGTTAATGCAGGAATTGAGGACATTCTGCTAGAGCTTGTTGGTGAGAGTTATGAAACTGTGTGTTTTTGTGAAATGCACTGCTGTGACATCAACCTTGAGCCAAATAACTTCAGTTTCAGAGGCAACTTTCAAAATCCACTCTAACCGTTCCTGTTGTCGAAGATGTCAAAAGTAGGTATTGAGATTTCATCTTGGAGTTTGTGAAAGATTCCATCGAACATCCAGGTGATTGAATTACTTGCAGTGCTAAGTCCTACTTGATCAGCCCTTCATTACCTAGATTGTCTGATGTGTCAATTTTGTGATTGTTTTCTGGAGATCTTAAACTATTGGAGCAGCAGGGGAGAGTTTTGCTTGTAGTTCACTGGCCTCATACTCAGAACAACCAAATAGAGCAGTTTTGGGTTGGAGATCTCAAACACACAGATGCTGCTGGGGACAAACAGTTTAGTCAACTTGGCTTGGTTGCTTTGTCATTGCTGTTGCTACACTTAAGCAATGCCACAGTTGAAAGATTATTTTTTCAAATAAACTTGATAAAAACTATACTGTGCAATAAGATGTGAGAGAAACTTTAGAAAACATTTTTAACATTAGGGCGTACAGGCAAGAACACAAAATGTGTTGTGAACATTTTCCACCAACAAAAGAAAAGATTGCTCTAGTAACTGCTGATAAATGACCAGCGGCAGAAGCATTTTACTTCCAGCAAAGGCAGCCAGGGTGAAATAATTGAATGCCATTGCTGAATGCTATAAGAAATAAACAAAGTAACGTTGTTGTTATTGAACTACATAAGTTTTGGGCTATTTTGAGGTCTATTTTTAACATCAACATTTTCAGAGCTTTGTTAGAAACCTTTGCTAATCCTCAGTCAGGATACAAGTATCAATACTGGGGGTTTGATTTTGAATTTGATTTTCATCCCACAGCTTTTATGCTAATTTGGACAAACTCTTGCTGTGGCAAATCAGAGGCTAGGGACACCATTCCTGTCCATTCTGGTGAATAGCCATTGATGGACCTATCCTCCATGAATTTATCTAGTTTTTTCAACTCTGTTATGATCTTGGCCTTCACAACATCCTCGGCCAAGGAGTTCCACAGGTTGACTGTGCATTGTGTGAAGTGTTAGGGGGCTTATTCCTTCACCCTCCCACTTCTCTGGTCCTTCTCACATGAACAGAGAGCAACAATACCTGAAATCCAAAGGCGCAAACAATTCAATGTTTATTGGGGTGAACTTCCAGAAAGCATGATTTCAGTTTCCTTCCTCAGTGTCCCCTTCCCAGCTCTGACACCAGAGAGCCTTGTCTATGTCCCTGTTTCTGGTCCCATCTCCTAACCCCATTTCCCCCTTTAGTAAAACATGATCCCAATTCCCCCATCCCCAGTCCCTGTTCCCATTCCCCTCCCTTACTTCCTGATTGACTGCAGGTTATATAGTAAAACCTGAGTTTTGCTTCGCTATTCCTTAACCAATCATTTTCCTGCAATTTAACTAACCAATCCTAACATGTTGTAATATGGTTATTTAACCAATTATACCCCACCACCTTCACTGGTTTACACTCAACAAAATTAATTATACAGCAGACAGGAACAATCACAGAACCATACAGAGACCATACAAATAAATATATAAAAAAATACAGAAGTGAAGATCTCACAATAACATCTATACAGATATAAGGGTTCTCCAGTTGTGTCTATTGATAAGGGAGTTCTTGCCAGACAGGATGCTATTAAACTAAGTTTCCTTTTACATCTTCTAGGCTCTTCCCTTTCTCTGGAGGTGATAGGAATATCAGGACAGGACTGTATTCCTAATAGCCCAATAGCACCTTATTTCATTGTGACTAGTTTGGAATGTGAGGATGTGACCCTACACTTCCCAGCTTATGGCTGCCTAACTACATCTTAGCTGAAGGCCTTAGCCTGTCACAGTAAGAGAAGGTCATTCTACAGACAGTGATCTTTGATTCTTTCTTTTATATCTCTATAACTAGCTAAGTGATAAGAATACACCTACATCTTAATGTATAGGCCTTTCCAGACAGGCCTGAATATCTATATCCTAACATGAAGAAACACTTCCTTTTATTTCTTTTAAACTTTCTGCCTATTAATTTCATTTGGTGACCCCTACTTCTTGTGTTATGAGTAGTAAACAATACTTCCTTATCTACTTTCTCTACATCAGTCATGATTTTATAGACCTTAATCATATCTCCGCTTAGCCATCTCTTTTCCAAACTGAAAAGTCCCAGTCTAATTAATCTCTTCTCATACAGAAGCCGTTCTGAACCCCTAATAATTTTGTTGCCCTTTTACTGAATCTTTTTCAGTTCCAATATATATATTTTCAGATGGGGCGACCACACCTGCACACAGTATTCAAGATGTGGATGTACCACAGATTTATGTAGAGGCAATATGATATTTTCTGTCCTATTATCTATCCCTTTCTTAATTATTCCCAACATTCTATTTGCTTTTCTTTGTCTGCGCCTGGACTTTGAGTGGATGTTTTCAGAGAACTATGCACAATGACTCCAAGATCTCTTTCTTGAGTGGTAACAGCTAATTTAGACCCCATCATTTTTTAGGTATAGTTGGGATTATGCTTTCCAATGCATATTACTTTGCATTTATCAACATTAATTTTTATCTTTCATTTTATTGCCCAATCACCCAGTTTTGAGACATTGTTTTGTATCTCTTCACAGTCTGCCTGGGTCTTAACTATCTTTATTAATTTTGTATCATTGCAAATTTTTCCATCTCATTGTCCACCCCTTTTTACAGAGCATTTATGAATATATTGAATAGGACTGGTCCCAGTACAGACCCGTGGTGGACACCACTATTTACCTCTCTCCATTCTGAAAACTGATTATTTATACCTACTCTTTGTTTCTTATCTTTTAACCAGTTACCAATCCATGAGAGCACCTTTCCTCTTATCCCAGAGCCTTTGGTGAAGGACCTTGTCAAAGGCTTTCTGAAAATCTAAGTATACTATATCCATTGGATCCTCTTTGTCCACGTGCTTGTTGATCCCCCTCAATGAATTCATGTAGATTGTTGAGGTGTGATTTTCCTTTACTAAAACCATTTTGACTCTTCCCCAACAAATTATGTTCATCTATATGTCTGATGGTATTGTTCTTTATCATAGTTTCAACCAGTATGCCTGGCACTGAAGTCAGGCTTACCGGCCTGTAATCGTCAGCATCAGCTTTGGATCCCTTTTTAAGAATTGGTGTCATATTAGCTATCCTCCCATCATCTGGTACAGAAGCTGATTTAAATGACAGGTTATAGAGAAGAATTAGTAGTTCTGAAATTTCACAATTGAGTTCTTTCAGAACTCTTGGGTGAATACCATCTGGTTCCAGTGACTTATTACTGTTTAATTTATCAGTTTGTTCCAAAAACTCCTCTAGCGATCATAGAATCATAGAATATCAAGATTGGAAAGGACCTCAGGAGGTCATGTAATCCAATACCCTGCTGAAAGCAGGACCAATTCCCAACTAAATCATCCCAGCCAGGGCTTTGTCAAGCCTGACCTTAAAAACCTCTAAGGAAGGAGATTCCAGTGCTTCACCACCCTCCTAGTGAAAAAGTTTTTCCTAATATCCAACCTAAACCTCCCCCACTGCAACTTGAGACCATTACTCAATACCTCAATCTGGGACAGTTCGTCAGATCTGTCACCTAAAAAGAAAGGCTCAGGTTTGGGAATCTCCCTCATATCCTCAGACATGAAGACCAATGCAAAAAATTCATTTAGTTATTCCACAATGGCCTTATCATCCATGAGTGCTCCTTTAGCACCTCTATTGCCTAGTGTCCCCACTGGTTTTTTATCCAGCCTCCTAGCAGAAAGGTAATGAGAATAGGGCATGAACTATAGGGAATCGAAAGAGGATAGACTTATCTGTGTCAGTCAGAAGTTATGCCATAAACAAGCCAGACATAAATTTTATCAGAGGCTATTTCACAAAGATGGGAAAAGATCAGCGTGCATCATTTCCGAGATCTAGGCTCTCTAGCACCTTCCCGTTAGGACTCTGCTTTAAGCTGGAAGAAACCCGTCATCCAGCCATCCAGCACTGGAACATTTAGTGTGGGCAAGATTCCTGACTCACTCTGTACTGCCAATGGCACTTGGTCAAGAGAACTAGGGGTATCTGATATACCAGAGTCTCTTCCTCTCAGCACCAGAACTGTAGGAGTCTTTTCCAATACTCTGTTGTGCACTTCCACTTTCTAGTAGCGAATCAGAAAACGAGCCAGAGGATGTCGTCTCCCACCACTCTTCCCATGCTCTCTACAATGCCCATTGTCAAGGACCTCCTCAGGTATACCCTCACCTGACTTCTTCATCAAGATGGTAGGGCGGCCATGAGCATCCCACTGCCCTAGAAGCCCTACTGGGGTCTCTGGATGGCATATTGCCCCCACACTTCTTGGGCTTCCCCACACCCATGAGCCCCTGAGACATTCTTCCTTTGCTACAGCATCCAGAATGCTGGAACCTCGGAGATTATGGAGGAACAGGACAGCAGATTTGAGGAAAAGGCAACAGCGAGAACCAACATATCTTCCTTCTCTACAGATGAAAGAGCAGTAATACCCCATCACAATCCTTAGCTGATGATTTTTGACTCCTCCAGGACTTGGTGAAAACAGGCTTACACACCATGTCATTAGTGCCCTATCATGAGTAAAAGGAAAGGGAAACTGCAACATCAATTCCCTACCGTGCAGAGGAGCCAGCCCCTCTGGCTCCGGTTATCTCTACAGTGGTGACCCGGGGTGGAGAAACAAGACATAAGAGCAAAGTGTTCTCCTCCAAGAAAGTACAATACCTAAGTAAATGCATGGACCTCTTGACTTGCGAGACTGTGCTGGACTGGATGGCCAGGGTCTCAGCCATACCGGATCTGGTGGCGGGAAACATTGCGGCTTGTCATAAGTAGATAGGTAAGGTAAGGGTTAATTTTCTTTTTCCTGTAAAGGATGAACAAAGGGAACCAAACACCTGACCAGAGGACCAATCAGAGAACTGGATTGTTTAAAAGTCAGGGGCGGGAATTTGTATACTCAGGGTCTTTGTTGTTTCCTCGCGCTGTGAGAAACAAGCTTTCTTCTAACTCCCTCTTATTTCAAAGTTTCCTCCTAAAAGTCTGTGAGTACAAAAGGAAACAAGTACATAGGCTGTTATATGCTTTGTGTTGTTTTTACATGTATGTGATTTGCTGGACTGGTTAATCGGGCATCTTTTAAATCAGACTGTTATTCATATTTTCTATAAGCAAGAGCCTGTATTGAGTTTCTTAATGCAAGATTATTGTTTGTATTTTCTTTCTTTTTTTTATTAAAAGTTTTCTTTTGAAACCTGTGGAAGTTTTTTTCCTAGTGAGCGGAGGGAAGGAATCTCTGTGCCCAGAGCTCTGTCTATATCGGAAGTGACAGCAGAGGGGGAGGCAAAGCCCAAACTCTGTGTCTCACCTTCTTATTGTCCAGCGTACGGAAAAGGCTCAGGACAAAGGGAGGGGAATCTCTTGTGTGAGCCGACTACGTGAATGCATAGCCTCGGGAAGCTAGATTGCCTCTCCGTTTATTACAAGGAGTGAAGTTATACAGCATTGCACACCGACTAACCCAGGAAAGGGGGGGGAAGCTGGAGGAGAGATAGGGAGACCCAGGCGGTCTGGGTCTTGGGGGTTTCTCCAGGGAAAGTCTGGGGGACCAGAGGAGGCAGGCGCTCAATATTCCTGTCTGGTGGCCAGCGAGAGAAAACCCAAGCTGGTATGGAGCTTGGAGGAGTTCAGGTAAGCCCCAGATTTTGGACGCTAAAGCCAGGTTTGGGAAAGGAGGCTTTATTACACGGCCTCTCTCATCAGTAGTGTAAAATCGATAAGATTATCTTAGTCCCTCCCAGTAGAGCTGCAAGCATCCAGTGTCTCTGACCCCCCTACTTATGTGTGAGGAGGTTATCAATTTTCCTTCCCACATAGCAGCCTGATAGGTTGCTTTATTCTGAACAAGCAACGGTAGGTGCATCCAGAGCATTACCTGAGAAGGAAAAAAAATCCTTTATTACTGTCAGGAGGACCAAATTGGAGACTGATGAGTTAAGAAGTCAGTAGTCCAGGGGTAAAAATCCTGCCTTCTTCTCAGGCTTCTTGCTGGGATCGTCTCAGTCCTCTTGGCTCTTGTCTTCTTCGGGAAATGGACACTAATTCGGGAGGGTATGACTTCAAAGAAAGGCCTTCTCTGTTAATACCAAAGGAAAAAGGGTAGCGCCATCACCAGGAGCAAGGAAGGAAATCACAGTTGTGTTTGCCAGCCATCAAAAGAGTAGCCCACCAACCAAGTAAAGGAAACTTCGTACCCAAGGCTCACAGGCTGGACAACATCGGCAGTTTCCTCAGAAGCAGACAACGATCATGAGGGCTTCCGCAGCACTGTATGGAACCAGCTTTGCCCTATGAGAAAAGTGAGATATCAATAAAAAACAGAAGTCCTTGTGGCACCTTTAGAAACTAACAAATTTATATTGAGCATATGATTTTTGTGGCCTAAGCAGCCCACTCAGTGGATACATAGAATGGAACATATATAGTAAGAGATCTTAACATATCTAAGTAGTTACATGAAAAGGTGGAGGTATACATATATCTATGTACATGAAACTCCAAGAGGCTAATATATTGTAGAGAAAAAACTGTCTAGTGATAATCAAGTAACGTCATTACAGACAGTTTGACAAATGTGTGAGGATACTTAACATGGGCAAATAGATTTAATGTGTGTGATGCGTCTCAAGACATTCCCAGTCTCTATTACAAACCTAAAACTGATGGTATCTAGATCTCCTACTGGTTTTTGAATGTATGATTCCTGACATTCACACCTCTCTGGTCACTTCACTAAACGCGACTCAAAGGTGGCAATTTTGAAACAGAAAACTTCACAAAAGACTCCAGTGAGAAAACTACTGAACTTGAATTATAATATCCAAATTAGACACACATCCATCTCTGTAACTGTTCCATTTTCTAATGTAACTTTTTTGAGACTAGAACTGCACACAGTATCCATATTTGGGATTTATAAGTGCACACACTTAGCCGATGTTTCAGAGACACTGTCTATGATGATTCAAAATCTCATTCTTGAGTGGTAACAGCTAATTTAGATCCATCATTCTGTATGTATAGTGGGATTGTGTGTTCTAATGTGCTTTATACTAGCATAGGAGGGTCTACCTCACAACCTCGTTGTGACATGTGCCCCACATTCTCCATGCTTTATATGATATGATATAAATTTGACATCTGTGATGATTATGCACATGATGATCTGTCATAGTATGTGACGTTATTGATAGTATAACTTGAGGTTACCATATAGAACATGGTTTGCAGCCAAGGTCTGTAGTGGCACCAAATCTTATGTAAAGGGGAGTCATATAAGGTGTCTAAGACCAGGTAATGGGTTGCTGTTATGATTATGCTGTCTGTATGTCTGTGTCATTTTGTAGTTGAAGTTATAAGTATTGGCTGTATACTGTCTGTATTTCAAATTGGTGCTGTAGTTCTGGGTAACACCACCAGACAAGTTGGTGTTAGCTCTGCTAGCCTCTGATGGCCATTAGGACCATCAACTTACACAATTGACCCTTGAGAGGAGCAGATACGCCGTAATTCAGCAAAGTATGCAGGGACTTGCCCATATGATCCAGACTCCATTGCTGAAGTAATTCCACAGTAAAGAACAAAGGGGGTTCTTACACCTGGAAAAACCTATATAGGCGATGCCTCATCTCCATCTTGTACCTCAATCCGTTTCTCACCTCTGGAGGGACTTTTGCTACCAACTGAAGCCTGCACAAAGGACTGAAAACCCACCTCCAGCGGGGATGTACTCCAAGACTTGATTGTGAACCGCAGTTTACTCCATCTCTGCTACAAGCCTGAACTAAGAACTTTGCCATCACTGTATGTAATTGATTCCATTTAACCAATTCTAGCTCTCATCTCTATCTTTTTCCTTTTATGAATAAACCTTTAGATTTTAGATTCTAAAGGATTGGCAACAGCGAGATTTCTGGGTAAGATCTGATGTGGATATTGACCTGGGTCTGGGGCCTGGTCCTTTGGGATCAAGAGAACCTTTTTCTGGGGTGTTGGTTTTCATAACCATTCATCCCCAGGACGAGTGGGACTGGTGGTGATACTGGGAGATTGGTATGTCTAAGAAAATTGTTTGTGTGACTTGTGGTTAGCCAGTGGGGTGAAACCGAAGTCATTTTTGTCTGGCTGGTTTGGTTTGCCTTAGAGGTGGAAAAACCCCAACCTTGGGCTGTGACTGCCCTGTTTGGGCAAATTGGTCCTGAATTGGCACCTCAGTTGGGCCCCACCAGAACCCCATCGTCACACACGTGTCAATGAAAAAATTATGATATGCTGAAATTATTTATTCTATTTGTGTGCATGTATCATTTTTGTATGTGATGCTATGAATATTGACTATGTATCTGTATTTCAAATGTAGTTACACCTGGGTGATGCACACTAGGCAAAATGCTTTCAATCTGGAAAGCTGGTGAAGGACCTATCCAGAGAAATGGGCCATTAGGGAAATAATAAGCCTTAGGAGAAGCTTATCCCCAATCTGGTGAGAAAGCTTCATACAGTCAAAGGATACTGGTTCCTATGACTCAGCAGCGCTTGCGTGAGCATGTGACCAGACCACATGATACTGAATTCTATTTTAGGTACCAGTATTTTTTCCATGAACTCAACTGGGAACTAGTTTTGGAACAGAGGATTCCATCATCGATTAAAACTATATGTGGTGGTGTGCGACGTCATTTAGTGGCCTCACCTCCCACAAAAAAGAACTGGAAATAACTGAGGAACAAAGACTAAACTGGAGGAACTGCTGGTCCCACTCCAGAAGGATTTCTTGTTTGTTCATGGAAACTGGTGGACTGCTTGGATCACCAGCCAGGGTGAAAAATTGCTAATCCATATCCAACCTAGCTTGTATTTTAGGCTTAATATTGGGTTTTTAATTATTTGTCAGGTAATCTGCTTTAATCTGTTTACTTTCACTTATAATCACTTAAACTCTGTCTTTCTGTAGTTAAACTTGTTTTTTTTCCCCTTTATCTAAACCAGTGTCCCCTTGAATGAAGTGCCTGGAGAAAATCTCCGCTTGGTTAGCACAGGCTTGTTCCATATCCTTCCCACAATGAGGGAAGGGCAACCTCCACTAATCATCTTACATTGTACAGAGCCATGCGTAATTCAAGAGGAGCTGGGAAATTGGCTGGACTCTGCTGTTTGTACTTGGGTGGCTTAGGTAAGACCTTACGTAGCTCAACTGGAGTTTGTGGCGCCATCTGCTATTGTGTTGGGCGATCACAAGGCCTGGAGAGGCTGAATCACCAGAAAAGCAGGGTAAAAAAGGAATAGCCCAGATGTGTAGTTAGAAGAGCGCAGCAGTTTCCATGGCTCCCAGTTTTCAGCTCGGGGGTAACAAAGCACATACCTTCCAGAGCCCAAATTTGTTCCTATGGTGCTTGTATGGGAGAGGAGCTGTAGCTCAAAGAAAAGATCCAGATATAGTAGTTGTTTGATTTCTTTACCACCATGTTATGACCCCAGCATAACACATTTACGTAAAAAACCACCACACTGAAATGGCCCTGTGGAAACATTTCAGGAGATCTCCACGGCTGTTCACTTGTAAAATGAGAGATTCCATGTGAGATGAACTCCAGGTCATTTTGGCCTGGGATAGGTGAAGGAATCACATAGTGAGTGGAGAAGTTCCATTATGTTAATTCTGACCCAGGATATCAGAACTCATTTCTGCATCGATTTCTGAAAGATCACCACAGTATTGACATTTGATGCTTCTCCAATTTAGAGATTTGATGAATACTGTTAATGTTAGAATCCTGTAAGAAGGAAGCCTTTCCATGTCCTTTGGCTTGCATCAATTCATGATCCTGTCATTTGGCCTTCCCAGGGTGGCAGAGACTTTTTGGATGCTCAGGGAATGGGCATTAATTTCATGTGTGGTATGCAGTGGTACGCTGCTACGATCAATAGAAAATGGGCTTTGGTCCAGTATCTTGTGGCAGCATTGCCACATATAGTGCAGACGGCAGCACATTACACACAGAAAAAAAATTAAAAAAAAGCCATTGTCAATTGCTAGGCTGGACAGTCTGCAAAGCTCAATTTTCCCTGACAATCTGAACCCCTGAGATTCATTTCTTCACTCCCAGGGGACTCTCTCCAACTGAAGTTCTTCAGGGTCTATTTTCTGCTCTTCCCACTGCTGATGGAGCCAAGGGAATTGTCTGGGAGCCCTCTATAACCTGAGAGTCTGCAGGGATTGCTCAGGGGAATCATAAAGATTGCTGTTCAGCACGCCGAGTGTCAGATGTGAGATTCATACGCTGATTCTCAGGGCTTTGCCTTCCTGTCATCATAAGGAGAATTCCACTCTCTCCTGAGCGAAATTTTGGTAAATTGCCTGTTTCGGCATTAAAGTTAGTGCTGAGGTCTCAGGAAGCATTCAAGGGTTCAATCCAAAATCCCTCTGGGCAGGAATTCACCAGCACAGTGACTTGAACTCTTTAGTATTGTTAGAAACATGAAGGGATTTACCTGCTAAAATTTGAACTACAAATGTATTGGGAGTAGTTTAGACAAATATTTGTTTTGAAAATCATTTCCTTGTCTCTTTCTGTGTCCTTCTATCTATCATAGTAGCTTCCTTTTTTTGGGTGGTGTGGTTTTCTGTTGGTTCACTGAAGTTTTCCAATTCACTAACTTCACTGCCATGTTGGGAAGTGCAGCTACAGCCTGTGCAGTGGGTATTGATTTTACCAGAAGGTTCAAAAGAAGAATGTGTTTTGGAATCCCCATTTTTCAGAACCAGTCTCAGAACACCACATAAACTGTGGTTTTTTCTCAGACTTTTTCAGGGCTCTCTGTTGCTGAACCCAAAGCCACGGTTTTCACAACCAGGAGTTGAATGTTAAACACTGAGAGTGAAATCTTGGTCCCACTGTTATCAATAACAAAACTCCCAAAACAGCCAATATTTCACACTAAATCCACATATAGAGAGTTAAATGAATTTCCTGATTTTCACCAGCCACAAGGTTCCAGTGACTTCAGCTGGAGACGTCCTGTGGCTGCTGAGGATGGGAGAGCTCATTTGGATGGAAGAAGAACTGACGGGAAATATCAAACTGACAGACTTGGAGGTTCGAAATCATGAGGATAACATTTTTTTCCAGGATGAGAGAGATCTGCTTTCTCCGTGGCCCTCCATAGATTCATAGATTCATAGACTCTAGGACTGGAAGGGACCTCAAGAGGTCATCGAGTCCAGTCCCCTGCCCTCATGGCAGGACCAAAAACTGTCAAGACCATCCCTGATAGACATTTATCTAACCTGCTCTTAAATATCTCCAGAGATGGAGATTCCACAACCTCCCTAGGCAAAATTTATTCCAGTGTTTAACTACCCTGACAGTTAGGAACTTTCCTTATAAACCTAAATCTCCCTTGCTGCAGTTTAAGCCCATTGCTTCTTGTTCTATCATTTAGAGGCTAAGTGAACAAGTTTTCTCCCTCCTCCTGATGACACCCTTTTAGATACCTGAAAACTGCTATCATGTCCCCTCTCAGTCTTCTCTTTTCCAAACTAAAAAACCCAAGTTCTTTCAGCCTTCCTTCATAAG
This sequence comes from Chelonoidis abingdonii, assembly GCF_003597395.2. Lineage (NCBI taxonomy): Eukaryota > Metazoa > Chordata > Testudines > Testudinidae > Chelonoidis > Chelonoidis abingdonii. The sequence continues at coordinate 370,399,287 of NC_133769.1, read as the reverse complement.
GTCATGTCTTCAAGACTTTAATCATTCTTGTTGCTCTTCTCTGGAGACCTCTCTCCAGTTTTCTCCACATCTTTCTTGAAATGCGGTGCCCAGAACTGGGACCAATACTCTCAGTGAGCCATAAACTTGAAATGCGCAGAGTAGAGCAGAGAATGGACTTCTCACACATGTCTTGTACAGACACTACCTGTATAGCATATCCAGAATCATGTTAATGCATCCCGTTTGCTGTTTATTTGCAACAGTATCACACTGTTGACTTCATATTTAGCTTGTTGGTCCACTATGACCCCCTAGATCCTTTCTGCCATATCTTCCTAGACAGTCCCATTCTGTATGTGTGAAACTGATTGTTTCTCTAAGGTGGAGCCATTTGCATTTTGTCTTTATTGAAACTTCATCCAGATTTACCTCAGACCATTTCTCAATTTGTCTAGATCATTTTGAATTTTGACCCTGTCCTCCAAAGCAGTTGCAATCCTGCCCCAGTTTGGTTATCGTCTGCAAACTTAATAAGCGTAGCTTTCTATGCCAACATCTAAGTCAGTGTGATGAAGATATTGAACAGAGCCGAGTCCCAAAACAGACCCCTGGCGGAACCCCACTTGTTATACCTTTTCAGCAGGATTGGGAATAATTTAACACTCTCTGAGTATGTTATCCAGCCAGTTATGCACCCACCTTATAGTAGCCCCATCTAAAGTTGTATTTGCCTAGTTTATCGATAAGGATATCATGCGGGACCATATCAAATGCCTTACTAAAGTCTAGGTATACCACATCCACTTGCTTCTCCCTTATCACAAGGACACTCGTTATCCTATCAAAGAAAGCTATCAGATTGGTTTGACATGATTTGTATCTTTACAAATCCATGCTGGCTGATTGCCCTATCATCCTACCACCTTCCAAGTGTTTGAGATGATTTCTTTAATTACTTGCTCCATTACTCTTCCCTGGCACAGAAGTTAAACTAACTGGTCTGTAGTTTCCCTGGGTTGTCTTTAATTCCCTTTTTATAGATGGGCACTATATTTGCCCTTTTCCAGTCTTCTGGAATCTCTCCCGTTTCCACGTGACTTTTCCAAGATAATAGCTAGAGGCTCAGATTACCTCCCTATTAGCTCCTATTGAGTATTCTAGGATTGCATTTCATCAGGCCCTGGTGACGCTGAACTTTGCAGGCATCTAACATTTTCTAAGTGATTTTTAACTTGCCTCTTTTTTTATTTATCTTCTAAACCTACCCCCTTCCATAAGCATTCACTATGTTAGACATTCCTTCAGACTTCTCAGTGAAGACCGAAACAAAGAAGTCATTTAGCATCTCTGCCATTTCAAGTTTCCGGTTACTGTTTCTCCTCCTCACTGAGCAGTGGGCCTACCCTCCTCCTTGGTCTTCCTCTTGCTTCTAATGTATTGACTAAAAAGTCTGTCTTGTTCCCTTTAATTTCCCTTTATTCTGGCCCATAGCCTATAGTTTGAGCTCATTTTGATTGCCTTTCCTTTCTAATCTTGCAAGATTCCCTGCATTCCTGTGCTAGAGTTTGCCCTATTAATTCATCCTTTGTAATCTGACCTAACTTTCCATTTTTTAGTATGACTCTTTTTATTTTGTAGGTCATGCAAGATCGCTCTCGCGGTTAAGCCAAGGTGGTCTTTTGCACATTTTTCTTTCTTTCCTACCCAGCGGAAATAGCTCTTGCTTTTGGGCCCTTAATAGTGTCCCTTTGAAAAACTGCCAAATCTCCTCAGTTGTTTTTGCCCCTCAGTTTTGATTCCCATGGGACCTTACCTATCAGCTCTCTGAGTTACAAATCCGCACTTCCTGATCCATGCTCTCTATTTTGCTGTACTCCCTTCTACCCTTCCTTAGAATTGCAAAACTCTATGATTTCATGATCACTTTCCACCCAAGCTGCTTCTCTACTTTCAAATTCTCAATGAGTTCTCCCTATTTGTTAAATCAAGTTCTAGAACAGCTTCCCCCTAGTAGCTTTTTCAACCTTCTGAAATAAAAAGTTGTCTGCAATGCAGTCCAGAACTTATTGGATGTCTGTGCCCGCATAACTGGTGTGTTATTTCCCCACATATATATCTAGGATAGTTGAAGTCCCCCATCACCACCAAATCTTGGGCTTTGGATGATTTTGTTAGTTGTTTAAAAAAAGCTCATCCACCTCTTCCTACCTGGTTAGGTGGCCTGTAGTAGACTCCTAGCACGACATCACCTTGTTTTTTACCCCTTTTGTCTAACCCAGAGACTCTCAACACTTCCGGCTCCTATGTCCATCTCCACCTCAGTTTCCAAGTGTGTACATTTTTAATATATAAGGCAACACCTCCTCCCTCTTTCCCCTGTCTATCCTCCTGAGCAAACATATACCATCCACACCAACATTCCAATCTCATGTGTATTATCCCACCAAGTTTCAGTGATGCCAACAATGTTATAGTTGATTTATTTATTAGCACTTCCAGTTCTTCTGCTTATTACCCATACTTCTCGCATTTGATATATAGGCATCTAACAGATACTGTTTTTGATTCTTGCCTCCCAGTTTTGCCCTGACCCTCCTTTCTCTCTGCCATTATAGCCCACGCTCCCTCTTGTTTTGAACCCATCTCCCAGGTCTTCATGTTCCCCACTTACCCTGTGGGCTTTGCTCACCTGTCCCTGTCGAAACCTAGTTTAAAGCCCTTCTCACTAGGTTAGCCAGTCTGTGTGCAAATAAGGTCTTTCCCCTCCTCGAAAGGTGAACGCCGTCTCTGCCTAGCAGTCCCTCCTCAAATAGCATCCCGTGGTCGAGGAAGCCAAAGCCCTCCTGGCGACACCATCTTCGCAGCCAGGCATTCACCTCCATGATGCATCTGTCTCTGCCCTTTGACAGAAAAAATCAAAGAGAATACCTCCTGTGCTCCAAACTCCTTCACCCGTGCTCCCAGAGCCCTGTAGTCACTCTTGATCCACTCAGTGTCACACCTCGCAGTATCATTTGTGCCCACATGGCATCTCTAGTTCTGCAGAGAATGAGAAACAGTAAAAGACAGTAACAAGAAAAGTATTTTTCCAACTTAGCAGAAACCAAGAAGAAATCTCACCAGGATGGGCCAAGAACACACAATGGCGGAGGCCAGGGGTGACATGAAGGATCCAAATCATAGTGGTGTGGAGTCCTTAAATCAGGTGAACAGAGAATGCACCTCCTGCCTAATGCACATACCAAACTGGCATAAGAAGGCTTCCTGGGGCAGAGGGTGTCTCAGACTGTAAAGTAACGTGGACTGCATTGAAACAGATTGTTTCTCACACCATCCCCCATCAGTAGCCTCAGGAAGGGCTGTCTGGGTTTCTAATGGGATGCCATACATTAAACTTTGTCATTTTGAGACAGAGTTATTCAAGGTAGCTTCTTTTAGTCTCCACATCCTCTCTCCCTCCTGCCAGGTCAGACTCTCTCGCCTTCCCTACACAGGTTGAGCTGCTGCTGTGGTTCACTTTGCCCAAGAAAGGCAGTTCAGGCTGATTTCCCCCCTGCCCCTTTTCCCCAGTGCAGGCAGATACTGAGTTTAACCTAGTGTAATCACCAAGGAGATGACCTAGATTCCCGAGGCTTTGTCTGCTGGCAGCTCAGGGAGAGGCACTGTCCGTGGTAGGGAGGGGGAACCAAGGCAGGCTTAGAGTCTGCCCAGCAACTGGGGGTGAGATGCCCTTCCCAGGGAGTTCGGGAAAGGGGAAAAGCCATTTTGGAGTCAGTCTGGAGCCATCCAGGGCAAAGGCAGGACTTGCTGTGTGGGGAGTTGGGGAGTCCCAGGCCTGGATGCCAGGTTACCCCTGAGAACTGGCCTCTAGGGACCTGAAAGCAAAATCTCTCAGCTGCTAGTCCAGGGCTGCTTCCTGCTGGGAGTGTGTCTGGACGCTGGGCTGGGAGATGACAGTTTGGAATTTAGTGTAGTTGTGTAACCTTTGTGGGGAGGGGAAATCCTGAGACCGATGCAGCGTGATTCCTGCCTGAAGAGGATCCCAGCCAGCAGAGACCAGCCCCTCTGCATTGACTGAGGAGTCTAGAGTCAGCTCTGACCCTGAGGATCATTCACGGAGTTTGTGAGTGCACCATCTTTTAGTTAGTCAGTCAGGGAACTTGTTTTGGGGACCCCCTACTGCCTGAACTGTGTCCACAAGCCAGGGAGTGAGGGTTGGGAATTTTATAACCTGCTGCATATTAAACCTGTGGAGGGATTTACCATCTTCTCCCACTTGTAAGTCCTTTGGGCTATACTGAATCTGCTAGCCACACGGCTAAACCACAGAGAAGAATTTTGTGATCATAGGTCATCAAGGGCCCCAACAAAGTATGCGTACCAATGGGACACTGATCTTACATTTGCTACATCAAGTCACGTGACTGGGGAAAGTCACAGGTATTAGTCAGACTGGGCACCAGTAACCCTAGAAATAGTGTTTTACCCTGTTATGTTATACTTGTCTCCTGTTTAACATAACTGTTGTGTTGAATATATTGTATGTGTTTGTCTTATTTCTTGGAAGTCTCCAACTATCTGGCAAGTAAGTGAGGATTACCCCATAGTTAGAGTTTTCCTCCCAAGCTGCCCCGATGACCCTGTCAGGCACAAGCGAGTGGGGTGGAGGCACCACCAAGGAAATTCATAGGGGAAATAAAGGAGGTAAACTCTGCTGAGTCGGTGGTGGGATCCAGAAGAACCCAGACCTGTCCGTCAAAACCGTTAATCAGATTGGCATCAAATAAGGTTATTGGGTGGAGAGGAGGCGCTACATTAGTCTGTGGAGATATTTCTGTGAGCTGTCACTGTGGGGTCAGGCCTGGGTGAGGTGTATCATGGCATGGCAGGGCTGGAAGTTATGGGGTTGCAGGATCTACATGGACAAGTGGCCAACATTGGCAGTTGTGAAGCAGTGAACACGTTGTGCATGCGCAGGCAGGCAATGCTGGGGTTTGTGGGGGAAGGCATGGGGTGTACATGGACAGGCAGGGAACACTGGGGGTTGTGGTGGCAGGAAGGGAGATATACATGGAGAGGCAGGCAGCGCTGGGAGCTATGGGTCAGGCAGAGGGTGTGCAGGGACAGGTGAGTGGCATTGGGTGCTGTGAGGCACATAGCGACATGTACACAGACAGGTGGGAAGCACTGCAACATTATTTTTTTCTTTGTGCTTGTTGGTCCAAAGCCAGTCCTGGGAACTTTTCTGGCCTTGAGTGCTTTTGGATGGGTGTTGGTGGAGGGGGGTTGCCCTGGCAAGGCACAGAACTCCAGCCTGGCTGTCACAATGTTACTCAGTTTTATTTCTAACAGTTCTTGTTATTTATTATGTATCTTCACTCTTTTCATCGATGGAAAGAACCATTGATATTTTTTCTGACACTGCACTGCATATTCTTCCTAGTGGTATTATTTTGATAAGATTAGCATAATTATGATGCATTTCATTAAAGATGAGTCACGTAAGATGTGATTGGAAAAGTTATGCTGTCCCGAATAAGATAATTTCATGTGTAGTCATGTATCATTTTTGTATCTGAAGTTTTGAATATTGACAACATATCTGTATTTCAAATGTAGTTACACCTGGGTGACGCCCACTAGCCAAGATGCTTTCAGTCTGGATAACTGTTTGTGATGGGCCTATGCAGGTCACTGAGCCACTAGGGAATATAATGGACCTTAAGTGAAACTTATCTCACACTTTGTGAGCCTTCCTGAGAACAGCCTATAACTAGTGGATAGTACAGGGGTTGGCAGCCTTTCAGAAGTGCTGTGCAGAGTCTTCATTTATTCTCTCTAATTTAAGGATTCGCATTCCAGAAATACATTTTAACGTTTTTAGATGGTCTCTTTCTAGAAGTCTATAATATATGACTAAACTATTGTTGTATGTAAAGTAAATAAGGGTTTTAAAATGTTTAAGAAACTTCATCTAAACTTAAATTACAATGAAGAGCCCCCCGGACCAGTGACCAATACCCGGGTAGTGAGTGTGCCATTGAAAATCAGCTTGTGTTCTACCTTCGGCACGCGTGCCATAGGTTGCCTTCCCCGGGGATAGTATTTTCACTTGTTTTTAGCAGACCAGGTATAATTTTTTAAGTGGCTTCCTTCTTGCTTTTGGGCTTCTGGAAGTGGCTGCTGCTTTTTTTCCCCCAACCAGAGCGCATTATTGGCTTCCGTTTGGAAAATTGCTCCAAAACCAAAAGAAAGAAACTGGAGATTGACAATCTCCAGGGCCGATGGGGAGAGGCCCACAGTCCAGGTGTTTTTGAGAACTGAAATGTTTTACCCTGCATTTGGGGTGTGTGTACCCCAGAATGTGATCAAGCCAGTTGCAACCATATTATGTGCACTCAGTCATTATGAATTACTAAAATAAACACCACATAGTTAGGGCTTAATTGGAAAGTAGTTTTTTTAAATTCCAGGTCAAAATCTAGCTGTCAGTTTCTGCTAATCAGAATAGAAGGAGTGGATAGATTAGTAAATAAGTGATAATGAAAAAAAATAGATGAAAATCTTGGGTCTAGATGCCTCTGATACTAGAGGTTTATTGAAAGTTAGGAAAAGTGATTATCAAGTAGATGATATAAAAATTTGCTAATACAGTGTGCTTTGGAGTAATCCTCTAAAACCATCTTGAGAGTCATTTTTCCTGACACTCTTTCTCCACAATGGGTGAGCAACCAGCCCCTGTATGGGAATGAGGCTGCTTATGGACCAGGAGGCGGCAGAAGAGGGAGAGGCTGCAGCTGGGACAGTTCAGCCCACACCAAGTAGGTAGAGGATGGGATAGTCAGAATCAATTTCAAAGGGGAGCAGATGTGATGTGCAACATCAGTTGGAAGTATATGAAGTTAAGGGAAGTATATATGGACAAATGGGATGGGAAACCCACTGAGGAATAAACCTCTTAAGTTGTTTCAGAGGAAGCTCATTGAGTTAACAGGACCAAGCATACTATTTAAGTGCACAGAACTGTTAAGATGGAGGATACTTACGCTTCTTACAATGTGGCTTTGCACATTTGCCAAAGCTGGTAAGCCACAGAACACAGGTGAGAAACTACCACTTCCAGTTTTAAATGATACGTGTGCAGCGATGTTAGGAGAGAAACAGCATCACAGCTAGATGAGATCCCACTTTCCAACGACACAGGAGTGGGTGGGTGAGATTCTGTGGCCTGCGTTGTGCAGGAGGTCAGACTAGATGATCATAATGGTCCCTTCTGACCTTAAAGTCTATGAGTCTATGAGACACAATCAATCACCATGTTGTGGAGATGCCCACTGATGTAAAATTGCAGCTCGTAGAAATTATTCAGCAGAGCTTTGTGACTGTCAGGAAGGAGTTTAAATTCAGCCAGAATAAAAAAGAAAAACTGCTAAAAAGCAAGGACACTGACAACTGTAAACAATTAATAAGCTTATATGATCTAATGCCTGCCCAGTAACTCAGTTCTTAGAACAGAACAAGTCTTCCCTTCACAGCCCACTGGATATTTGTAAGCACTTATCTTTACATCCCCCCGCCCCCCGCTTCTTCCCCCGCAAGGTAGTCATAAAAGTTTAATGCAATTAGAATGATCTTTATATGTGTGTACTGTTCTTATTTCTATCTTTCTTCAGGGTTCTTTCTTGACTTGTAACAATGTCCTTATGTACAAATAAATGTACATATAAATGCAAATGAATTAATCAAAAATGTATATAACTGACCACTATGGCACCATATTTTTGAAGCTGCTTCTCGGTCTTCCCAGTACCGTAAATAAACTCCCTTCAGTATTCTGAGCTTGCCTGATTTTAGGGGAAAATAATCTTTTTGCCTAACAGTTTTGGTGCAGTGAACAGGGGAGGATCGGGAATCCTCAGAGAGTTTCTCACAACCAGGGATAAAGGTGAATATCTTTTTACTTACCACTCTGGCACACACCTTGATTTGGGACTCCCCGAGCCATCCCTCCATATCCCGTTTTTGATATGAACCATATATAGGATGCACAGGCAAAAGGAGTGAATGGGACTGTGTTTGCGGACAAGGTTGTTGGGATGCAGGGATTGCTAGAGGCTAAGGTTGCACTGCCAGGTACCGAGCACCAGGGCGTGTTCTGCAGTGATTGTTGGGGTGCAGGGATCGCTGAAGGCGAAGGTTGCACTGCCAGGTATTGAGCACCCAAGTGTGTGCTGCAGTGACTGTTGGGGTACAGGGATTGCTGGAGGCAAAGACCACACTGCCAGGTACTGAGCATCCCAGTGTGTGCTGCCGTAAACTGAGTACAAGGGTGTGATCAGTCAGTCTCCCCTGAAGTGCAGCTTAACTGGCTTTCAGGAAACTGGGATACAATGTTTTACGAATTGTCCCAAAATGTGTCAACAATACCCTCCATGGGGCAGGCGGGGGCAGGGGGGTATCCATTGGTGTACCCCAGGATGCACCAATGATACCCTCTACAGAAGGCAGAGTCATTCATTGGCCCTGGGGCACATCAATGATGCCCTCCACAGGAGGGAGACTCATTGATTTATAAAAGGGAAACATAAAAATGTTCAAAAAACAATGGCAAAAAAAAATGCAATGAGGGTATAAGTACGACAAATAGCATGTTGTGGTGGTCTGGTCAAACAAAAAATAGCTTAGGGAAAGGGATCATAATAATGTATTGCAAATATAAAAAAAAATTCCAAGATCTAAAAACACTCCCAAAGACTCTTATGTCAGAGCTAAATCAAAAGACAAATTGCAGCCACAAGCTGAGCGAGCTTAAAGCCAAAAAAAAAAAAAAAGGCTCTAAAAGCAAAACTAAAAGGAACAAAAAAACCCTCCTCTTCACGTCGTATTGTTGCTAGCATGTAACAGAAGGGTAATTTTCCTAACCCCGACTCATGAAAACCAAAATGAAATTAATTAAAAATACCTTTAAAAACAAATTCAAAATTGGAACCTGGCACACACGGGGGAAGAGCAAGATAATTGGCCTCCTCTTCCTGTCCCCCTTTTAACCCAAAATTCATTGGCAGTGCTCCCTTGGCTCCTCTCCAAGAGACCGCTCGGTGGTCAGGGACCGGTGAAAACGGAGTGGCTCATAATACTTACAAGTACACTCCTCTCAGCACAGAGGAAATAAGGGACTTACTAAAAAATCTCCCTAATCTAAAGCTCCAAACCCCAAATTTAATATTCTAAAAAAAATAAGCCAAATGGTTACCACATATACATCACCTCTCAGGGATCTTTATATCCAAACAAAAGCTAAGCGCCCCAATCTATCATGGGCCAAGATCCCTACAGAAGGACACCAAAACAGTGTTTGGGCGTCTGTTAAATTTAAATCTAAAAATAATATAACCAGTGCCTGCACTGAGTTTAAGGAAGCCGTCCAAGAAGCCTTGGGGAATGAAGCTGGTAACTGAGGATTAATCTTGGCTGCGTACAAGGCAAGGATGAGCCTGCTTCTCAATACTGTGAAAGAAAGTGGGAGATGTATTCCAGCCATGCAGGTATTGCAGACCCAAAGAAAACTGACCAGGCATTTTTAAAGATGTTAAAGGAAGGTTTTAGCTCCCACCTGCAAACAGCCCTTAATTTCAGAGTGAACCCAGGCTCTGATTAGGAATCCATCTGTATGTGGGCATCTGAATGAAAAGCCAGACAGGCCGAAGAGATAAGGAGCAAGGCTCCTCGCATTGGTGTGGTAACAGCAAAAGATAATGTAGGCAGCTATAATTGTGGGTGTCTTGGGCATACCCAAAAGAACTGCAGGCGCAAAACCCAAAAGCCTAGTCAGGGACAGAATCATGGCCGGCTGAATCCCTGCAATACTTCACTGACTTTTCAGTCTGGTCTTGGTCCTGCCCCCACTGCTCCCCTACACCTCTCAGTATTTTGTGTGCGCAGACACTGGACATTGGGCAGCTGGCTGTCCAAGCCAAATAGCCCTGGGTAACCAACTACAGCCCCACTCGGTATCTCAACCCACTGCCAACCCTTACTCACACCTGAGTAAAGAGGAAATGGCCAAGCTTTTACTTCCATGACCCGCTAGGACTCAGTGGCCCCCCCCTTGCCTGTCCATACTGCCGATGCAGATATAAATCCCTTGAGGCCACATTTACAACCACGGAAAAGAGGGCAGTCTTGCAGAATTCTTGTGGACACGGAAGCATCTGTTTCCATTACTGACCTCCCCTTCCCCACTACTAAACAGAGTGTTACTATTTCAGGGGGAGGAGGTGCACAGCTCACGGCTTATAAAAGCTCCCCTGTTCTTATAAAATCTAATCGATTCTTCTGGATTCAGTCTTTTTTTATGTAGCTCCAAATGCAGAGAGGACTATGTTGGGCATGGACGTCCTCTGCGACCTTGCAGCAACTCTTACCCTTGCTCAAAGTACAGTTACGAATAAACATATGCTTACTCATACTATCCCCCTCTGCAATGACACATCCCTCTCTTCTGTTGCAACTGCCAAATCTGTGGCTCCTACTTGGGATACATCTAACCCTTTTCAAGAATTATGTTCCAGGTTCGTCTCTGTTTCGGCAGAAAATAAGCTGTATTCCAGTTCGATGCCTGATCATCTTTGCCCACCCATCCAGGTTACCAGTCAACTTCCTCCACCTACCAAGCAACCCCTCTCAAATCTGAGGCCGTGGACTCGGTAGGTGACATTATTCACTCTTTACTTCAGCAAGGCATACTGGTTCCTTGTATAAGTGCACCCTCTTAAGCCCTGGACCCTTCTTGGGTGAATGTACAGGAGGGAAATCAGGTCATAGTATTGGCCATACAAATACCTGTCTGAAAGTGCAAGAAATTCCAACATGGGTACTTAAAACCAAAATTGAAATGCATAAATAAATTCATTTTGCTTATTTTGTATCCTTTTAGGTAACAAATGTGACTCCTCAAGTTAATCCTCCTGGCAAACTTACCTAATGCAGCCCCCAGAGATCTACCCTTGGTACATGTTACGCAAGATCCCTGTTTCAAAGCTGGCCAGTATATGCAACTCCCAACAGGATACAGCAGTGAATGGGTACAGAAACCAGACACTTGGCTTGCCCCTAGACTGGACCACCTGGAACCTTACATGGTTACAGCTCGCCTCCAAAAACATCCACACTCCAAGGTCGCAATCTGACTAGCACAGCCTGGGAGCAGTCTTTGGCTCCCTCCCTGCATCTCATCCCATCTGAACTGTAACTGGGTATTTAGTTTCAGGGGATGTGGGCACACACATATAGGACCCTCCAATTTCAAAATGCAGAATCACAGAATGTTGGGTCTATCATAAGCTTTCCCAAATCTGGACCTTAGCGTCCAGAAATCTGGGTGCCTGCATGAAACCTCTCTAAGCTTAATTACCAGCTTAGATCTTATCTCACTGCCATCAGACAGAGGATTACAGTGCCTGTCTCACTCTGGTCTCCCCAAACCTTCCCTGGGGGGACCCCAGGAACCCAAACCCCTTGGATTCTTAAAACAAGGAGAAATAAACCATTTCCCTTCTTGCTCTTTACTTCCTCCCAGATTTTCCCACCCTGGGTATACTAGGAGATTTTCCTGCTTCAATCCCTTGAAATACGAAACCTAGAGGACAATTTACCTTCCCCACTGAGGCTATGCAGATTCAAACCTAGTCAAGCTAACACAAAGAGATTTTCTCCTCCTTCTTCCTTAGCCTTAACCAGAGAAAACTCAAACAAGTCTTAAAAAGAAAACTTTATATAAAAGAAAGAAAAAGACATAAAAATATAATCTCTGTATCAAGTTGACAATACACAGGGCTATTGCTTAAAAGAACAATATGAATAAACAGCCTTATTCAAAAAGAGATACAATTTAAACATTCCAGCATCTACACACATGGAAATACAAAACAAAACATATAAAAGCCTATTGTTTTGCTACCTTTGTACTCACAACTTTGAAACTGAAGATTAGAAGCTTGAAGATAGAAAGAAACCTCTCATAGCCGAGAGACAGACAAAAAAACACAGAGTCAAACATTCCCTCTCCTGAGCTTTGAAAAATCCAGTTTCCTGATTGGTCCTCTGGTCAGGTGTTTGGTTCCCTTTGTTAACCCTTTACAGGTGAAAGAAACATTAACCTTTAGCTATCTGTTTATGACAGGGTCAAATGCCAAACCACCCAAGTCCTTAGACATACCAACACCGGCTTAGCTTATGCTCTCACTGCAATTAATGTAGCCATAAAATTTTTTTTACAAAATCATTTAAAAAAACCCTCAAATGCTATAGTCAACCTGGCCAAGTCACAAGCTAATGGTCATGCTTGTGGTGTGCTGTTCTGTAAACTGTTTAATATTGCAAAAGAACCAACAACCTCATGTAGTGGGGCGGACTGCCCCACTTCCAGAGCGTGAGCGCTGTGGCAGGCCAGGGCAGCTGCACAGACAGGGAGCCAATTAGGGGATGGCTTATTGTGAGCCAATCAGAGACCAGAGTGGAGACAGCCAATAAGGGCCGGGCTCAGCCCTATAAAAAGGCTGCCCAGAGCGGGAGCAGTCAGTCTGTCTCAGTCCTTTGAGAAGAGAGGGTCAATCTCTGAAGGTGGGAGGCTAGCACCGTGGACAGCGAAGTGCTGACCAGGCTCTGGGAGCAGAAAGGAGCTCTAGCCTGTAGCCTGCCAGGCCACAGACCTTGAAAGGAAGGGCCTAGCAGGTGCAAGCGGCTGTAGGAGAAGTAGCCCAGGGAAGCAGACAGGCGAGAGAGAGAAGGATGACAGCGAAGCTGCTGCCAGAGGGTCCCTGGGCCAGGATCCAGAGTAGAGGGTGGGCCTGGGTCCCCCTCTTCCCTCCTTGCAGTACACCAAGCCAGGAGCCATAGAGAGCGGCCACTATAGACTATGCCAGATACCTGACCAGAGTGATTAGATGCAGAGGGTGTGGGTGGACATGGTGGCACACACCCCTGAGACAGACAACCAGTGGGAGCTGCTGGAAGTGGCACATAATCTGGGAACTGCAAAATGTGACCACCACAGTGCCAGGCAAACGCTTCCATGTGCCTGCAAATTACTAACTCATTTATCCTAGATAAGGGGCACCTCCCCGGCCCTGTGTTCACTAAAATGACAGCAACTCCTCAGTAATATAACAACCTGTACCTAAACAACACACCAGTTCAACTAACCAAAAAGCTACTACTCAAAATGGTCCTGGCTGCTGTGTCTGCATTTACCACTGTTCATAACTACATCACCAAAGGTCACATTCAAAGCCAGCTCTCCAATCTACTCATCACCCAACTAAAAAATCCTGTTCATAATGCATCTTACAGCCCCATCTCCTAACAAACTATTGTTCAAACCACAGCTTCTGCTGCTTCTATATTTATGTTATTAATCTCTCTTGTCTAGCCCTGTTTGTAAGCAGACCCCCACACTTTAATGTGTCACTTTTTTACCACAAATATTCGGCTTATAATTGAGTAAAAAAGTGATGCATTAAAGTGTGGGAGTCGGCTTACAAATGGGGCTAGAATTGAATACCATATACATTGCCATTATGTTTACTTGGAGCGTCTGCAGGCATGGAGCCCCTCAGTTCCCTGTGGCCACAGTTTGCTGTCCCCATGACACTTCCTGCAGCTGCCATTGGCTGGGAACTGTGAACTGCTGCCACAAGGAGCTGAGGGGCTCCATGCCTGCAGGTGCTTCACGTAAACAAAACGTCTCACCGGCAGCTTACCCTGATGGCCCAGGAGCCAGCGTTTGCCAACCCCTGAAATATAGGATTGGTTTATGAAAGGGTGATACAGTTTTTGCTATTTTTACCTAACCTTCTTGGGTGGTCAGCTTATAAACAAATGGGCTACTGAATGAGTATATATGGTACTTTAAACACATGCTTAAAAATCATACTGTGTTTTCTACCTTTACTCCCTTCCCCCAGTTCCTGTCTCCCTTCCCCATACCACCTTCCTCAAGCAACCCTAGAACAAATCATGCATATCAAAATATTTAAAATGTTAACTTTATCTCACTTAAAAATTCAATTTCTCAAAAAAAAGGGAATTGTCAGGAAGGAGTTAAAATTCAGCCAGCAGAAAAAACAAAAACTGCTAAAAAGCAAAGACACTAATAATTGTAAACAATAAGCTTATAAGGTCAATACCCACCCAGTAACTCAGTAATGCCCAATAACTCAATTCTTAGAACAGAAAAATCCTTCCCTTCACAGCCCACCGGATATCTGTAAGCACTCATCCCTTCCCCCTCCCCCCTCAAACCACGTCCTTCCCCCACCAGGTAGTCATAAATGTTTAAAGCAATTAGAATGACTTCTGTGTGTACGCACTTGTCATGGTATAATTCCCAAATCTGGACCTTAGCGTCCCAAAGATTGGGTACCAGCATGAAAGCCTCTAAGCTTAATTACCAGCTTAGATCTGATAGGCTGCCACCAACCAGGAATTTCAGTGCCTGTACACTGGGTCCCCCAAAACTTCTCTGTGGGACCCCAGACTCAGATGCCCTGAGTCTCCTAACAAAGGGAAATAAACCATTCCCCCCACTCTCTCCCCACCAGAATTCCTCTCTGGGCTAACCTGAGAGTTACTGATGCAACCTCTTTACTCACAATACAAGAGCATGTCTTCTCTCTCCAGAAAGAGACAATCCAATGACAAGGAAACAGAAAAGATTCTATCTGTCCCCCCTTAGCTTCTTCCCGCCTGGGACACAGGAAGTTAAACACAGAGAGCAGTTTTTCCCTCCTCCTGTCCTTTCCTTTCTCCCACCAATTCCTGGTGGGTCAACTAGAAAAAAAAATCAACAGGTCTGAAAAGCAAAACTTTTAATAAAAAGAAAGAAAGAATAGAATAACATTCTCTTAATCTAGATGGTAAGATACAGGGTTTTCAACTTATAGAAAATGAATAAACAATAGAAAAGGATAAACACCTTATCCAAAACAATATAATTAAAGTACTTATAGCCAAATACACATACAGACTCCACCAGCCAGATAAACAAATGCAAATACAGCAAAACAATTTAAAAACTATACTTTTGCTAAGTTGTACTTACACTGGGAACAGAAGATTAGAAGGACTGGAAAATGACCTCTCATAGCTGACGAGAGCACAGAACAGACAACCCAAGACCAAGAAACACCCACAAATTCCCTCCCTTAAGCTTTGAAAAATCCGGTTTCCTGATTGGCCCTCTTGTCAGGTGTTTGGTTCCCTTTGTTAATCCTTTACAGGTAAAAGAAACATTAACCCTTAGCTATCTGTTTATGACAGCACTGTCATAAACAGATATGTTCAGTGTTCTCTCTTGACTTGTAACAATGTCTGTCTCTGTATGTACATATAAGTGCAAATTAATAAAAAAATGTATATAACTGGCCACTATGCCACTATATTTTCCAAGCTGCTTATCAGTCTTCGTGGTACCGTAAATAAAACCCTTCAGTATTATCTGTGCTTCCATGACTCTTGCGGGTGCAGGAGAAGAAATCATCTTTTTGCATAACATGACATTATTGACATAAACTGTAACCATACAGATCATTGTTGCAACCACTATTTTATATTTGCAACAAATATTGTACAACCGTTGTCATGTGAGGTATTTATGAAGAAGATATGATATGCTGATTATAATTATGCTAGCTATATGTGTGTATCATTTTTGTATTTGAAGTTATGAATATGGGCCAAGTACTTGTATCTCAAATGTATTTAATTCCAAGTAGCCTCAGTGATACATTTGGTCAGCTTCTTGAGAAAGGACTATTTTCAGTAAATGCCCAGTCAAGAAACACTTGGTTGACAATGAACTTTGGGAGATGCCAATCCACATCCGAGCTTTCCTGAGCACGTTCAAACTAACATGTAAACAATGTCATTGGCCTGTAAAGAACTGAGTCATACGTGGACATGTAGCTTGCCTATGTGACTCCAGGCTCCATCTCTCTGCTGTGATTTCCACAGTAAGAACAGAGGGATGTCCTTCCATAGGCAGAGAATATAAAAGGCCCTGGAAACCCCTCCATTTTGTCTTCAATCCTGCTTCTAACCTCTGGAGGAACCTTGCTACAAACTGAAGCTCGGAAGAAAAGTCTGAATGGCCCATCTCAGCGGGTGATGTACTCCAGGGATATGATTTGAACCTGAAGTTTATTCCATCACTGCTACAAATCTGAACCAAGAACTTTGCCATTACTAAATGTAATTGATTCCATTTATCCAATTTTAGCTCTCATCTATATCTTTTCCCCTTTATGAATAAAGCTTTAGATCTTAGATTCTAAAGGATTGGCAACAGTGTGATGATTTTTTTTTTGGTAAGATCTGATTTGTATATTGATCTGGGTCAGGAGCTCGGTCCTTTGGGATTGGGAGAACCTTTTTTCTCTTCCTGGGGTATTGGTTTTCATAACCATTCATCCTCATAATGAGTGGCACTGGTGATAATATTAGGACACTGGAGTGTCCAAGGGAATTGCTTGTATGACTTATGGTTAGCCAGTGGGAGAAAAAACAAAGTCCTCTCTATCTTGGTGGATTGGTGTGTCTTATAAGTGGAGAAACCACAGCCTTGGGCTGTAACTGCCCTGATTTATGCAATTTTTCCTGAATTAATACTCTCAGAAGTGTTTCACCAAAGGCAGGATCATTACAAGCCTATATTATGCAATTCAGACATTGGCTGCTGAGAAGATGGAAGAAGAGCTCAGCAATGTTCTTTCAGTTGCAGTAAGTATTGCAGATTTTATAAGGCCATTGTAGAGCAACTAAATGAAGTCTTTGCATCAGTCTTCATAGCTTGAGATGTGAGAGAGATTCCCAAACCAGAAACATTCTCTCTAGGTGACAGATCTGAGGAACTTTCCCAGATTGAGGTGTCATTAGAAGAGATTTTGGATGGATAAATTACACAGTAATACATCCCCAGGACCAGATGGATACAAGTACCACGACTGTTCACCCCTCTTCTTAAATGGTCTAGAAAAAAAAAGGATAAACAGTGATGTGGCAAAGATATCTATGTGCAAAGCAGAATGCAAAGAGTTAAAAAGGGATCCCACCAAATTCTGTGAAAGGGCAACAAAATGGCAGATGAAATTCATTATTGAATAATGCAAATAATGCACACTGGATAACATAATCTCAACTATGCATATAAAATGATGGGGTTTAAATTAGCAGTTACCACTCAAGAAAGAGATCTTGAAGTAATATTGGATAATTCTCTGAAAACATCCACTTAATGCATTAGTAGGAGCATTGACAGTGGATCAAGGGAAGTGATTATTCCCCTCTATTTGGCACTGGTGAAGCCATATCTGCAGTACATCATCCACTTTTGGGCCCCCCACTCCAGAAAGGATGTGGACAAAAGTGGAGAGTGTCCGGTGGAGGGCAACAAAAATGATTTGTGGTCTGGGGCGCAACTTATGAACAAAGACTGACGGAACTGGAGTTATTTAGTCTGCAGAAGGGAAGAGTGAGGGGGAATTTGATAGTAGCCTTGAACTACCTGAAGGGAGATTCCAAAGAGGATAGAGCTCAGCTGTTTTCGGTGTTGGCAGATGACAGAATAAGGAGCAACGGTCTCAAATTGCAGTGGGGGAGGCTTAGGCTGGATATTAGGAAACATTATTTCACTAGGACGGTGGTGAAGCACTGGAATGGGTTCCTTAGCGAGGTGGTGGAATCTCCATCCTTAGAAGTTTTTAACGCCTGGCTTGATAAAGCCCTGGCTGGGATGATTTAGCTCAGGTTGGTCCTGCTTTTTGCAAGGGGTTAGACTAGATGACCTCTTGACTTCTTCTCCAATCCTAATCTTCCATGATTCTATAAACGCACACATGGACGGGCATGCACACACACGCTCAGGGACACGCACACACAGATACACACACACATTCCCAACCTCCAATCTCCATCCATGGGGGTAGTCTGAGAACCCCTGACAGATTGGACCTGCTGGGGAGATGGTGGGAGGGAGACACCTCATTGAAGAATCCCGCCAGAATTGGGTCTGAGCAAAGGCTCTGAGCAGCTCTTTAGCTGAGGAGCAGCGTCAGCATACAGGTTGCTTTGTGCAGGGTACTGGCAGAACGTTAGGTGATTGCATGATCAGGCAGCAGATAAGCCAGGTTTGAGAGAGACAGCAGCACCTAAAGTCAGTATTTACCTAAGTGCCTTTGTGTATCTAGCCCTGGATGCCTCTCTGGAAGATACTTTAGTCAAACACAAGTTAAGATGGTTCAAAGCCAGGGGAGCTGGCTGGTGACGCTTGGAGTAAACAGCCAAGGTCCCGGACATCCACTTCTCACTTTCAAAGAACTCTTTCCTTCTTTCTTTGTACAAGGAGCAGGCTCCCTGTAGCACCATCATGGGACAAGAACACGGTGTGGTTCTGTATGATGGAATATGACAATTGTCATCTTTGTTGCTGACACAAATATGCGATTGCAATAAATCTTGTACAAAGTATGTCATGTCAGGTGTCAATGAGAAAGTTACGATTCCTTAAGTCTGATTATCCAGTGTAAATATGTTTATTATCTTTCTGTCGGAAGTTATGATTATTGGCCATGGACTTGTATCTTACCCATGTGTTCCTGGGTAACACCCCTGAAGTAGATAAGGCCAGGCAGATAGGTACTGAGACCCAAGAAGGCCGCTGAGCTCTTACAATGGACCATAGAAGAAACACACCTCTGCAAAAATATAATCAATGGCTTCCCTTCTGACACATCAAAGCATGTGAGGACATGTGACATGCTCATGTGACCCTGGACTCCCTCTTGGGCCAGTAATTTTCCAGGCAACTGGGCTGTGGGCTTTGCTTGGGACTATAAAATTCCATGCAGAGGGCAAAGAATATAGAAGGACCTCGAGACACCCCCACCTTGTCTTCATTTCTCTGCACTGGGTTTCCATCAAGAAAGCTCTGAACAAGGACTGGTGACCCCAACCTCTCTGGGTAAATTCTAGAGACTTTTGCAAGCCAGCAGTCTATTCCATCGCTGCTATGATCCTCATCTCTGAACACTGAAAGACCACTTGAATGTATCTGATCTGTGAACCGTTTGTAACTCTTCTTTTCTTTTATTATTTAATCGTAAGTGTCTCTTGAGACTAGGAAACTATATGCGGTGAAATTGATTTTCACTGACTGCTCATCATGGTGTCCAGTGGCCGGGTGATGAGCCAAGGGCATTGATGCCTGCAGACACTGCATTTTTGGCTTCTAGTTAACCAGTGTGGTGAAACAGATGTTTACATTTGTTACTTGCTTGGTATAATCTAATGATAGAACAACCACCAGTCTGGGGTGAATCTGCCCTATTTCTCAGCAGTTTGTTCTGAATTCGGCATCCTCGGCTGTGTCCTACTGAGGCACAGTGACACATGGACACAGCTGACAGATGCTTCACATACTATTGCTCACTACTCCCAGGAGGTATCCCCCTTTTACAGATGTGGGAACTGAGGAAGCATGAAAAGAAGTGTCTTGAGCCGGAGTTCCTAGCTGCTGACCCCTCACTTAGCTTCTCTCAGACCTGTCTTGTACTGTCTGTGCACCCACTTACATCATTTGGCCCAAGTTATTTAACTAAATAAGGCATCAGCAGAGACCAGTGAGCTGGGAGGTAAGATGACTATGGTGTTTACTCTTCTCCTTCCAAAGGGCCCTAACGAGTCGCACACTCCATTGATGTGGTTCCTTGCAGCACACCGTTCAGTTCTATGCACTGTACAGAGTTCCAGGTAGCGTCTCGTCCCTGGTTAACAAGCAAGACAGGGCCGAAGAGTGAACTATGTAGAAACCTATTTTGTGGTCATAGTTTTCAACTATTTCTTTAATAAATTCCTCCTGTTTAAGAACGGCAACTCCACTGATCACGAGATACAAATAGCCTCAGTAAGTCTAATATAACCCAGAGGAGCAATGCCAGTTCATGGCCAGAGCAGTGCTGCTGTGGGGGGTGGCGGTGTCAGGACTCCCAGTTATTATTCTTAGCTCTGTCACTGACTCATTGTGTGCCCTTGGGTAAATCACTTTACCTCTTCATGGCTCAGTCCATCCAGGACAAGGGGATAATACTGCCTAGCAGCCTAGCTACAGAGCTTCTAAATGTAGTGGTCAAAAGTGGCATGTGCAGTGTATGTTAGACTCAGCTTCACTGCTCAGTTTCAGCCCCTGGGCAATGCGTCCCCTGTAGTTCCAGATAAGGAGCCCCATATGTGGGTCAATAGCTGGCTAATGGAAGCTGTGCTGTTTATCTCCTGCCCTGTGAAATATCAAAGCCACCCTGGCCTCTGCCCAACATCCCACCTTCCCAGCTAATGCAGGAGCTTATCCTTCTGCCTCTCTCAGCTGTTGTCCTCCTAGCTTCAAAGCAGATCCCTTGCATGCTCCCAGGGCCTGGCTCAGGGCAAAGGACTCCCAGTCAATCCTCATTGCCGGGCGCTCCCTTCTACAGCCGAGAGGAACAAAAGGGAGCTGAAAGCTAAAGAAATGAGACACACAGTAGTCTCTGCCCTCACCACTTTGTAGCTGAGCTTCAGGGCCTGTCATAAACATACTGCATCCAGCCCCATGTGCATGTCCAGTTTTTCTAAATAGTCCTCAACCTGTTCTTTCACCATGGAGGGCTGCTCACCTCCTCCCCTTACTGTGTTGCCCCGGGCAGCACTCTGGGAACTGACTATGTCTGTTAAGAATGAAGGAAAAAAAGCCTTCAGTACTTCAGCTTTTTCCACATCATCTGTCCCTAGGTTGCCTCCCCCATTCAGTAAGGGTCCCACGCATTCTCTGACTACCTTCCTGTCACTAACATACCTGTAGAACCCCGACTTATTACCCTTCACATCCCTTGCTAGCTGCAACTCCAATTTTCCTTTGGCCTTCCTGATTACACAGCTCTCGTCCCGGGGCTGCTCCTCTGGCCCCTCTGACTCTGGTCAGCACCGCTCCACTCCCAGCTCAGCCTGGGCCCCTTCTCTCTCCTTAGCAGTAGAGTCCACAAAGGATCACATGGAGTCTGGTTCATTTGCTATCAGTGGCATTGAGTAGCAAGCTCCATTGAACATTCAGTTTCCTGTATTCCTTTCAACCCGTGAAAGCTGGCTGACCCCCCTTAATAGATTACAAGCGGCTAGTGGGGGCGGGGGGGTAAGTACTGCTCATGAACACAGTAGCCTAAAATTTTGCACTATCTCTTTTCCTCTGCCTCAAAGCAGGAAAATCCTGCTCCAAACCAGTCAGTACTACCCAAATAACGAAAGCATAAAATTTTACACTTACCAATCAAGTATTAACATGCAAGGATCTTTGTCTAAATGTATATAAAAGGTTTGTAAAATTTGTGTAAAACAAAGTCTTTTGTACCAAGGTACAGGCTCTCCTTTTTCTGCAAAATAAAGTATTTTCCCTTATCCCTGTCAGGCTGTTAATTGGCTCTCAGCTAGGCAGACCCGATATTTCGGTAACAGTTTCTGGCGACCCTGATGGGACTCTCCTAGCTCGGACATCGGACTCCGGATGGCTGTGGCGAACTAGGAGCGGCGCCACTGGGGTGCTTAACCCCTCTTCCTCACTCCGCCGCAGCCCCTGGGGTTCGTGCTCCGATAAGGTGAGCCCTAATAGGATAAGGAAATACCATCTGGTTCTGGTTAGAGGCAGACCTCTTATCTGGTTCTGGTTCTGTTCTGTTTAACCAGTTACTGTTGTTTTTCTGCTCTGTATACATTTGCGCATTAGGAGTGTGGGCGGAACTGAACCTCTCATTCGTAATTCCTCAAAGTGGAAGCCATGTGTGCGAGGAAGCTCTGAGGTTGAATTGAGATCCTTCTGTCCCGTCCCCTGTAGCAGTCAGTATAATAAAAGTAGAAAAGCTGAATTAGACTGTAATTCCCTCTGTTCTCTGTGTAATTCCCTATTCTGTTTAAGTATCAGCAGACAGATGGGTGGGTCTCTGGGTAAACCTTCTAAATGGGTTTGAATTAAATGGCCTTTACCTGGTGTTCAGAAAAAATGTCAAATAAAATTAAATAGTTAAACACCAATGGGCCATATGTTTTTGTCCAGGTGACAAGCCTCACGAGGGAGGACTCGGGTCGTCTTGTGAGTAAGAATGTTTAAGGGAAGAGACCAGGAGGCGTGGGGGCTAGTTGAGAAGCCCACCCTCCTAGCTAAACTGGTAGTGGAACAAGTTGATGCCCATGGAAGGGGCGGTTCAGCGTAAAAAGCAGAATCGGGCCCAGGTGGGCAGGCAACAGACGGAGAGATTGGAAAACAGGTTGGAAATTCTAAGGGTATAGTGAAAGGAAGGAGTAAGTAAGTGTAAGCATGGGAATTTCAAATACCCAGGACAATACTTAAAATGGTTATTTAACTTGATAAAAGCGGCTGTTGGGAGACAAGCAAGTGATTTAAGGAAGAGTGAGAAGTTAACTCTGTAGTTGCTGGAGGGAACAGCAGTTAAAACTTTGTAAAATGCTAAAAAAAAAAGTTCTTGGTGTCTTTAAAATGTTTGTAAATAAATTCAAGCAAAAATATTATTAAATTGCAATCATTTAGCTATAAACAATTTAGTTAAATTAGCTAAAAAAATATATGCAGTGCTGTGTAATTAAAATTTTATTAGGCTCTAAGGGGCACTATAAGTAGTGATGTTTTCTTTCAATGTTTAAAAGCAAAAGTTAAAAGTAAAAAGCAATTAAAATTCTGGTAAAGTTAATTATGTCCCTTTTAAGGTAAAAATCTTTAAGGTGTAAATAGTTTTAAATCCAAAAGCAAGCCAAAAAGCATCTGTATTAATGCGAATTATCTAACTGATAAGGTAGAAGCCACTGAAACCTGGGCTGCCTATGAAACAAATACAAAAAAAATATGGGGTAATTCCTCTGTTTTGCCTAAAATCAACAAGGGTATTTATATATTTAAGTTATAATTGACCGCCCAGAAGGGGTAGACCTCTTTTTTTTGTTTTTCAGATAATCACAGAAAACTGATGCCAGCTGAACAGCATTCAACATATCATGCATTTACTAGCACAATAAAAATTATGTTTTGTGTTCTATGTTCTGTCTTGTGGTGTTTGTCTCTTGACCGAAATTGTTGTGTTTAGTGTTTTCATGGGATGGTCTGGTCTGGAATCAGGTAGAGGGGTTGGATTAAAATGGAAATACTTGTTTTATTCAACTTAAAATAAAAAGTGTTTAAATAAATTTAAAAAATGTGATATACTAAAGTCTAACACATTTGTTAAATAAAAACAAAAAACTTCCTTGGCCAAATCTTTTAATTAAAAATTGTTATTAAAATTTGCATACCACAAGCTGTATGATGCAAAATCTCAACTGCCTGACACACATCCCTTCTCCCAGTCCAGCTAGGGAGTCCATGCTATTCCCCAGGCATCTGGTTGCTCAGAATCTGAAAGTGTAAAAAAAAATTCTCCACACAAAAACCAAAGCTTTGCCAGTCAACGTGCCAGAGGGAAACGTTCCACAGGCAGCACTGTCTCAGAGGTATTAGCAGGAATGCTGTAAACAAGACACAAGATGTAATTCTTCCACTCTACTCCACACTGATTAGGCCTCAAAATCTGCAAGTGTAAAAAACACACAAATGCACAAAATAAAGCTTTGCCAGTCCATGTGTCAGGGGAAACATTCCAGCTAGAACCACCTTGAGGGAAGATGTGTGCTAGCAGCATTGCCTGGGTGGAAGAAGCAGAGTAAGAGGCCCCAGGGGTCATGGTGGCTAGTTCTCTGAAACACATCCACTCAATGGGCAGCAACAGTCGAAAAAGTATACAGAATGTTGGGAATCACTAGGAAAGGGGCAGATCATAAGATAGAAAATATTGTATTGCCTCTATACAAATACATGGTATGCCCACATCTTGAATATTGCGTGCAGATGTGGTTGCCTCATCTCAAAAAGGATATATTGGTATTGGAAAAAGTTAAAAAGGGCAATAAAATGATTAGGGGTATGGAACGGCTTCCGTATGAGGAGAGATTCATAAGACTAGGACTCTTCAGCTTGGAAAAGAGACTACTGGGGTGTGTATGTGTGTGGATATGATAGAGGTCTATAAAATTATAACTGGAGTAGAAAAAGAAAACAAGGAAGTGGTATTTACCCCTTCTCATAACTCAAGAACTGGGGGTTACCAAATGAAATGAATAGGCAACAATTTAAAACAAACAAAGGGAAGTATTTCTTCACACAACACACAGCCAAGCAGTGGAATTCCTTGCCAGAGGATGTTGTGCAGGTCCATCAATAGCCATGGTGGGAAGGGATGGTGTGTGTTTGCCAGCAGCTGGAAATGGGCGACAGTATGGCCCTTCTTATGCTCTTATATTCCCAGAGGTCCAGTTACCAGTAATTAGAAGCGTGGCAAACCAATGAGTTCTACACTCCAGGATACCCCAGATTGTCATAAGAACATAAGAACGGCTTTACCGGGTCAGACCAAAGGTCCATCTAGCCCAGTATCTGTCTACCAACAGTGGCCAATGCCAGGTGCCCCAGAGGGAGTGAAGCTAACAGGCAATGATCAAGTGATCTCTCTCCTGTCATCCATCTCCATTCTCTGATGAACAGAGGCTAGGGACACCATTCTTTACCCTTCAGCTAAGCTACACTGAATTTATCCAGTTCCATTTAAACACTGTATAGTGTCCCAGCCTTCACAACTCCTCAGGTCGGAGTTCCACAAGTGACTGTGCGCTGGTGAAATGAAACTCTTTTATTGTAAACCTGCACCTATTAATTCATTTGGTTGACCCCTATCGTATTATAGGGAATAAGTAAATAACTTTCTTATCCACTTTCCAACATAACTCTTGATTTATTATTTATCATATCCCTTAGTCTCTTCCAAGGCGAAGAGGCCTAGCCTCTTAATCTTCCTCTATGGGTACCTCCCAAACCCTGTATCATTTAGTTGCCCTTTTCTGAACCTTTCTAGTGCTAAATCTCTTTTTGAGGTGGGAGACATATCTGTACACACTAATTTGAGATTGTGCCGTACCATGGGATTTATATAAGGGCAATAATATATTTGCTCAGTTCTATTCCTAATCCCTGTTTCATGATTCCTAAGCATCCGTTTCTTTTTTGACTGCCTCTGCACACTGCGTGGACATCTTCAGAGAACTATCCACGATGACGCCAAGATCTTTTTCCTGACCCGTTGTAGCTAAATTAACCCCCATCATATTGTACGTATAGTTGGGGTTATTTTTTCCAACATGCATTACTTTACATTTATCCACATTAAATTTCATTTGCCCTTTTGTTGCCCAATCTCTTAGTTTTGTGAGATCTTTTTGAAGTTCTTCACAATCTGCTTTGGCCTTAACTATCTGGAGTAGTTTAGTATCATCTGCAAACTTTGCCACCTCACTATTTACACCTTTCTCCAGATCATTTATGAAAAAATTGAATAGAATTGGTCCTAGGACTGATCCTTGGGGAACACCACTAGTTACCCCTCTCCATTCTGAGAATTTACCATTAATTCCTACCCTTTGTTCCCTGTCTTTTAACTAATTCTCATTCCATGAAAGGACCTTCCCTTTTATCCCATGACAGCTTAATTTGTCGTGCTGACACAGCAGAGTAAGGTCAGGAAAGGGTCTAATGTCTCTGACTATTCAATCAGTGATTCACTGAAGAGAACACAACACCACGTCACCAGCCAGTTCTGCACAGAGTTCAGACTGAGAGCCAGAGCACCAGGAGAAAACATTACGTCCTTTTATGAGTAAAGAGCCGGAGCAGCCTGTCCCGGATCTGTTTGGTCCTCACCCCGTAGATGATGGGGTTGAGCATGGGGAACACCAGAAGGTACACGTTAGCAATGAGAACTTGGAAATGCAGGGGCACATTATGGCCAAACCGGTGTGTGAGGAAGGAGAAGAGACCTGGGATGTAAAAGGCTAAGATGACACAGAGGTGGGAGCAGCAGGTCCCCAAATCCTTGAGCTGAGCGTCCTTTATGGGGTGGCTGATGATGACCTTGAGGATCTGGGTATAGGACACAGCAATAAAAATCATATCCAGACCCCTCTCACAGAATACCACAAAGAGACCGTAGTAACTACTGATGCGGGTGTCGGCGCAGGCCAGCTTCGCCACGGCTATATGCTCGCAATGCATGTGGGGGATGATGTTGGTTCTGCAATATGGCCATTGACTCACCAGGAAGGGATAGGGTAGTATGAGGATGCTACCGTGAAACACCACGGCCAGGCCTATCTTGGCAACCATGGAGTTTGTCAGGAGGGTGGAATATCTGAGAGGATTGCAGATGGCCATGTAGCAATCAAAAGCCATGACCACAAAGATCCCAGACTCCATCACTAAAAAGCAGTGAATGAAGTACAGCTGGAAAAGGCAGGCACTGAAATCGATCTCCTTGGAACTGAACCAGTAGATGCTCAGTGTTTTGGGCAGGGTGCGGATAGAGGATGAATCACTAGCAAAGCACTGTGAAAAATGGCCAACTAGCTGGGTGGTTAGAGGGGTGCAGCAGTTTCCTCGGCTCCCAGATTGCACCCTGAGATGAAAATGTGTCACTCTCATACTCTTTGGAACCCAGGTAAAGGCCCCAGGCACTTGTGACACAAGCTTGGAGAAGGGTCTGTATCCCAAATAAAAGAGTCAGATGTAGCAATTGTTTCACTCCTTTTCCACCATGTTGTCACCCAGCAGGGCACAGCTACCTAAAGAACCACCATAGTGAAATGGCCCAGGGCAACAGATTGGTGAAATCCTGAGGCTGTGCTTTCCCACTATGTGGGACAAAATGTGAGAGGAAATCCAGGATATTTGGCTCTGAGAGCAGTGAAGGAATCAAACAATGAGTAGAGAAGTCCCATGGTACTAGTTCTGACACAGGTTAGTGCAACTCTTTTCTGTATGGGTTTCTGAAAGATCAACACACTAATGAAATTCTATGCTTACTTGATGCAGAGAGAAGATGAGCCATTAGAACAACTGGGAGCTGCCAGATATATCTCCACTTTTGACCTCACAAAGGGATACTGGCAAGTAACTTTGATGCCATAATCCTAGGAGAAGAAAGTCTTTTCCACGCTGTCATAAACAGAGAGATAAGGGTAACATAGAATGCCACCTGGGAAGCTGTTCTAAACAATTTTACCTGTAAGGGGCTATGAAACTCAAATAATCTAGTTGGCAACTGACCAAAAGGACCAAAAAGAAAGAAGATACTTTCAAATCTGTGATGGGAGAAGTTTTGTTTGGTCCCTCTCTAGCCAGAGAAAGAGACCAGGCAGGTGAAACATCTCCTGAAAACATATCTGAAATTATCCATTTAGATTTACAAAAATTGTAAGTAAGGGCAAGGAAATACATTAGATTATCTTTTCTTTTAGCTTGTGAATGTTCCCTACATTAAGATGGAATTTTATTCCTGTTTGTTGTGGTGTTTGTTTTTTTTGTTTTGTTTTGTTTTTTGGTAACTTTGAAGCTAAGCCTAGCAGGGAAACCTTTGTGTTTTAAATCTTTTTATTACCCTGTAAAGTACCTTCTATCCTGATTTTGCAGATGTGATTTCTTTTATTTTTTCTTTAAGTAAAGTTCTGCCTTTAAGAACCTGATTAATTTTCAGTGTCCTAGAAATAAAGGGTCTGGTCGGTACTCCAGCCTCCCCAGGAAAGGGGGTGAAGTGGTTTGGGGGAATATTTTGGGGAAATAGAGACTCCAAGTGACACTTTCCCTGAATTTTTGTGTAAATCACTTGGTGGTGGCAGCCACACCGTCCAAGGACAAGGAAAGGAATTGTACCTTGGGGAAGTTTTAACTTAATTTGGTAGAATATAAGCTTACAGAGTCTTTCATGCAGGTTTGTACCCCTGAGTTCAGAATGGGGAGTGAACCATGACACACACTATTTGGCTTGCAGAATTTCAGGATCACATCTTTTGGCCTCCACAAGGCATCAGTGAATTTCAGAGTGTAATGGAATGGATATTACAATTGCCTGTGTGGTATGCAGTGATATGCTGCTAAAATGAATTGAAAATTATTTTTGGTCTTGTATATTGTGGCAGCAGTCTCACACATAATACAGATGACAGTACATTGCACAGAGAAAAGAAAACAGTCCTCAGTTGTTAGGCTGAACAGTCTGCAAGTCTACATTTCTCCTGAGAATCTGACCCCAGGGAATTGGCAAATCTTTTCACTCCCAGGGAGATTCTCCAGCTGAAATTCTCCAGGGTCTATTTTCTGCTCTTTTCTCTTGCTGCTCTTTGGATCCAAGGGAATTGTAAGTAAGTCCTGGCCAATGTGAGAGTCCAAAGGGACTGTTCAGCTGAATCATAAAGGTAGTTGTCTGATGTTGTGAGTCTCAGACATTTGAGATTCATAGGTTGATTCTCAGGACTCTGCCTTCCTGTCACTGTAAGGAGATTTCCTCTCTCTGCTGAGCAGGATTTTGGTGAGTTGCTTGTTTCTGTATTAAAATTAATATTAATGACACGAGAAGGGTTCCAATGTTCAAGTCAAGAACCGTTTGGGCAAGAATTCACCAGCACAGAGATTTGAACTGCTTAATATAGTTAAAAACACAAACTGATTTACCTGGCAAAATGGGAAATACAAATGTTTTGGAAATAGTTATTTGTTTTTCCAATCCTTTCCTTGTCTCTTACCGTGTCCTTCTATCTATCTCAGTAGCTTCCTTTTGGGGTCTGTGTGGTTTTCCCTCTGGTTCACTCAAGTTTACCAATTCAGTAACTTCACTACACTGTAAGGAAATGCAGTCAAAGCCTCTGCAGCGCATATCTGTGTTACCAGAGGGTTCACCACAAGAATGGGTTGCACAGGGGTCAGATTCTGCTCTCACATTCTGCCTTCCATGGCCACTGCAGAGAGCAAAATCAGGGTCCACTTGTTTAGAATCTCTGTCTTTCATATACAGTCTCAAAATGCCACATAAACTGGGGCTTTCCTTCCGACCCAGCGCTCTCTGTAGGAGGAACCAAAGCCGAGATTTTTAAAGCTGGGACTGAAAGTTAAACACTAAGGGTGAATCTGGTCTCAATGGCAAAACTCCCAAAATGTCCAGGAGTTCACCCTAAATCAACACCTAGGGACAGAACTAAATGACCTGATTTACTCCAACCATGAGCCTCCAGTGACTTCAACTGGTGGGGTCCCATGGCCTCTAAGGATGGGTGAGCTCATTTGAACTGAAAAAAAAAATAGAACTGACAGGACAGAAGAGTTGCTGACATTTCAAAATCACAGACTTAGAGATTCAAAATAATTAGGATAACATTTTTTGTGTATGGACAGAGGGGGTTGCTCTCTCTGTGCCCCTGCATCTCCAATTCAGCAGAGAATGAGAAGTAAAAAAATCAGCAATAATATAAGCGTGTCTCTGGCTTAGAGGCAACCATGGAAATATGAGCTGGGGTGTTCCAGAAACGCACAATGTTTGTGTGTGTGTGAGCAGCGGGTCGGCCAGCAGAAAATACGGTATTTAGATCACAGTGGCTTGGAATCCTGAAATGAGGCGATATAGAGAATGCACATCCTGCTTAATGCACAGACCAAAGAAGTGTAAGTGGGCCTCCTAGGGCAGGAGGGTATCTCAGACTGTAACATATTGTGGACCGCTCTGTAGCAGAATGTCTCTGACAGCATCCCTCCTCTCATGAGAAATCTCACTACCGCCTCGTCACACTCTGCACAATTGCCAACACAGAAAAGCAGCCTCAGGAAGGGGTGTCTGGGTCTCTTGGGGGCTGCAATACATTAAAGCTTTGTGTCATTTTAAGGAAGAGTTACTCATGCTGGCTCCTTTTAGTCTCCACGTACACTTTTCCTCATGCTGGGTCTGTCTCTCCCTCTTTCCCTGCACTGTTTGAGCTGCTGTGGGATGTCCTTTCACTTCCCAGAAAGACCGTTCATGTTGACCTACCCCTTTTCCCTGGTGCAGCCAGTCACTGAGTTTAACCTAGTCCAAGGAGATATTGCTGTGAGCTGTCGCTTTGGGATCTGGCATGTGGTTTTAGTGCTGGCTAAGGGATATCACTGATGTTGCAGGCCTGGAAGTTGTGGGGGATGTGGAACCTACATCAAGTGACCAGCAGTGGGGGATATGGGGCAGAGAATGGGATGTACTTGATCAAGCAGGCAGTGCTGACTGTTGAGAGTGTGTGGAGTAGCATGTAATATTGTGATTCATAGAATCATGGAATATAAAGGTTGGAAGAGACCTCAGGAGGCATCTAGTCCAACCCCTGCCCAAAGCAGGACCAACACCTACTGAATCATCCCAGCTAGGGCTTTGTCAAGTTGGGCCTTAAAAACCTCTTAGGATGGAGATTCCACCACCTCCCTAGGTAACCTATTCCAGTGCTTCAACACCCA
Organism: Chelonoidis abingdonii; assembly: GCF_003597395.2. Lineage (NCBI taxonomy): Eukaryota > Metazoa > Chordata > Testudines > Testudinidae > Chelonoidis > Chelonoidis abingdonii. Next base: position 370,368,839 of record NC_133769.1, on the reverse strand, counting down.
CCTAGTGAAACAATGTTTCCTGATATCCAACCTAGACGTCCCCCACTGCAACTTGAGACCATTGCTTCTTGTTCTGTCATCTGAGAGCAGCCTAGCTCCACCTTCTTTGGAACCCCCCTTCAGGTAGTTGAAGGATCCTATCAAATCTACCCAAACTCTTCTCTTCTGCCGAGGAAATAACCCCAGTCCCCTCAGCCTCTCTTCATAAGTCATGTGCCCCAGCACCCTAATCATTTCCATTGCTCTATGCTGGACTCTCTCCAATTTGTCCACATCCTTCTGTAGTGGGAGGACCAAAACTAGGTGCAATACCCAAGTTGTGGAGTCACCAGTGCCGAAAGGAAGGGGATAATCACTTCCCTCGATCTACTGGCAAGGCTCCTACCAATACAGCCCAGTATGCCATTGGCCTTCCTGGAAACAATGGCACACTGCTGACTCATATCCAGCTTCTCATCCACTGTAAACCCCCGGTCTTTTTCTGCAGAACTGCTGCTTAGCCAGTTGCTCCCCAGCCTGTAGTGGTGCATGGGATTCTTCCTTCCTAAGTGCAGGACTCTGCACTTGTCCTTGTTGAACATCATCAGATTTCTTTTGGCCCAATCCTCTAATTTGTCTAGGTCCCTCTGTGTCCTATCCCTACCCTCCAGTGTATCTATCTCCCCTTCCCCCCCCCCCGCCAGCTTAGTGTCATCTGCGAACTTGATGAGAGTGCAATTCATCCCATCATCCAGATCCTTATTACAGATGTTGAACAAAACCAACACCAGGACCGACCATTGGGGCACTCCGCTTGATACCAGCCTCCTACTGGACATCGAGCCATTAATTGCTACCAATTGAACCCAACAATCTAGCCAGCTTTCTATCCACCTTGTAGTCCATTCATCCAACAGCTAGTTATAATAGCTGGCAACCATTAGGAGAAATTGGACACTTCACGAACCCAGTAGCCTGAACTTTTTAAACTGTCTTTCCTTATAAGTCTTGAGGCAGTTAAAGCTGGTCCTAGGCTGGTTTTTGCAAAACAAATTGCAGAAGTGCAGGGTATGCTAACCACCAGTCAAATGCGAGCAACCAAAGCCTGTGTGTAAGTGTGTATAAAAAATTCTTGGTTTTTGTATGGAGTAAAGTTTTTTTATATTTAAATACAAAACTCTCCTTTCTTCTGCAAAATAAAGCAAACTTTCCTTATCCCTGTTTGGCTGTCATTAGCTCTCAGTTAGGCAAACCCAACATTTCGGTAACACACTTTTTAAACTTACTGGCAAGAATACTGTGGGAGACCATATGAAAATATTTACTAAAGTCAAGATATATCACATCCACTTTTTCCCCTCATCCGTAGTGCCAGTTATCTCATTATAGAAGGCAATCAGGTTGGTCAGGCATGACTTGCAGTTGGTGAATCCATGTTGACTGTTCCTGATCACCTTCCTCTCCTCCAAGTACTTCAAAATGGATTCCTTGAGGACCTGCTCCATGAATTGTTAGGGACTGAAGTGAGGCTGACTGGTCTGTAGTTCCTCAGGTTCTCTTTCTTCCCTTTTATAAATATGGGCACCATATTTGCCTTATGCCAATCATCCAGGACCTCCTCCAGTTGCCACATATTTTCAAAGTTAATAGCCAATGGCTCTGCAATCACATCAGCCAACTCCCTCAGCACCCGTGGATGCATTACGTCTGGATCCAGGAACTTGTGCATGTCCAGCTTTTCTAAATAGTCCTTAACCTGTTCTTTCACCACTGAGGACTGCTCACCTCCTCCCCATGCTGTGTTGCCGAGTGCAGCAGTGTGGGACCTGACCTTGTCTGTGAAGACGGAGCTAAAATAAGCATTGAGTACTTCAGCTTTTTCCACATCATCTGTCACTATGTTGCCTCCCCCATTCAGTAAGGGTGCCACATTTTCCCTGACTTTCTTGTTGCTAAAATACCTGTAGAAACCCTTCTTGCTACATTTCACATCTCTTGCTAGCTGCAACTCCAACTGTGTATTGGCCTTCCTGATTACACCCCTGCATGCTCTAGTAATATTTCTTACTCCTCTCTAGTTATCTGTCCAAATTTCCACTTCTTCTAATCTTCCTTTTTGAGTTTAAGTTCCCTGAAGATTTCACTGTTAATCTGAGCTCGTAGCCTCCAGTATTTGTGAGTACACAGCCAGCACTCGGACCTTTCCTGGCCCCCAGTGTGTTTGGGAGGTCTCAGGGGCCCCTTGCCCTGGCAAGCCACAGAATTGCAGCGTGGGTGTCACAGCCTTTACTCAATTTTATCTGAAGTTATCAACACTGACTATGTTTCTGTATTTCAAACATTGTTAGACCTGGATACAGCCCACTAGGCAACATTCTTTCAGTCTAGTTAGCTATTTGGGGAGGGCCAATTCAGGACAATGAGTCATTAGGGAAGAGAGTAGGCCTCAGGAAAAGCTTATCTCCACCTTGTGAGCCTTCCTGGGAATGCTCCAGACAGTCATGAAGTAATGCAGGTTTTGTATTTACAAGTGCATGTGACCTGGCCACATATCTCTGGATTCCATTCTGGGATGTCTCTACTTTTATCACAAACTGGTCAGAGAACCAAAGTTTGAAACAAAGGGTTTCTGATATTTGTTAAAGTTATATAAGGCAGGGGGTGACACCATTGGTGGTTCTTCAATCCCCAAACAAGAGGACTTCTAGAAACACCTAAGGAAAAAAGACTGAACTGGACCCAGGCTAAAGGAATTTCTAACCCCTGTATGCAAACCTGAAAAACCAAAGCTGAGTTAAGTAACTTATTTTATGATTTAATGCAAACCAAGTATGTCTTTATGTGAAGAATCTGGTTGGAAAAATCTCAGCTTGGTCATGAGAATGTGCATTCTCCTCTCCATGTTGAGAGAAGAGTGAACTGGGTAAAAAATTCATACTGGAAGGAGTTTGCAACAGGGCAGGAGAGTACAAGTTGGAGGTTATAGGTAAGGGAGCTGGCAGTTATTTTGGCTACATCCTCTCTATTATTGGTTCATGCAATGGCTGGTTGGACAGCCTGCATGTAATCGCCCTTTGGTGTGTCCCTGCCTGTGTGACTACTGGTGGAGGCACAGGACCAGGAGTGGGTCTGCAGCTTGTCCCAGTAGCACAATGAGAGAGGGAGCCCAGGCTGGTGAGTCAGTGGGTTCAGTGGTTCTCCACTTCTAGGTGTCACACTGGAGAGAACCCAACACAATTTACTTCTCAGTTGCTTAAATATCCCACCATTCTGTGACCCCATGTCAGAACTCTCCATCCTCATCCTAGACTGTCCTGATTCCAACATCTTGCTGGTCGTCAGTATCTCCTCCACGCTCCCCAGTCATCCGTGGCCCCCACAATCTCCTAGCTGCCCCACGCTCCACAAAGCTCTTCTTTTGCAGGATGTGAGGTGACTGCCATCACACCTGCTCCCTTGTCTTACCAGTAAGATATCTCACACATGATTGGCAAATGCCAAGACACCAGCATAAGCTTCTCTTGCTACAACCATACACACTGCATGGTGCTTCCAGGGCTGCTACACCGGAAGAACTCAGAAATCAAGGACTATGCACAGTATATAATGAGAGCAAGTAATTCTGGGACTTGTGAGGGCCTAGATGAATACAGCTGCCACCTGCAGTAGCCAATGCTAGCAGCCTGAAACAGTGGACCACTGGGAAACAAACTTTAAACCTGAGATGCTCTGGGATCATTTTTAGCCATCTCTATTCGTCATTAGTGGCCGCTGTTGTACATTCATTCCTCAGTATTGAGATTTTCTGGGGTCAAATCAATATTTTTATATCATCTCCAAATTTCATTAATATTCAGACATAAGCAGGGTAAGTAGCTGAATTGCTGGCACATATCTCTGTTTACACATGTCAGGTAACATCTCTTGTGTCAGACAAAGCTGGGTGCCTACAAGAAAGTGTCTCACCAAAAGAAACAAGGGAATTAACAGAGGTGCAGGCCTGTACTCTTAAATACCAAGAAACTTTTGCCCTTCATGCCCATTCTGTTGAGCATAAAGTCATAGCCCAGCATGATAATGTCTCTTTCCAAGGGAGAAACTTGGTTCCTTTCCAACATAGGAAATGCATCGTGTATCAGACCTGTCTAGATGCTGTAGAAGAAGGTGCAAGAAACCCACCCATAGATGTGTGACTTGACCATGATGAGGGGGTCACCCTAATGAATAACACTGAGAGATTGGCTTGAGCCCTGAAATATGTGGACATATGGATTTTCCAAAATATTTATTTAGCTGTAACTATTATGAGTAGATAATCTCACTTTCCATATAAATGTCCAAACCTTCCTATTTCTTGCTTACCTCATGGACTGAACTACTTTTCTACCAGTCAGTATTTTCTAGATTTTCTCATGTCCTGTGCTATTCATCTCCTTTCTAAGGTAACAATCCCACTTTTTTCAGTCACTCTGTGCATGACATTTTCACCAGATCATTGATCATTCTCATTGCCCTTGCATGAACCCATCTAGATCTGAAATATTTTGTGGGAGAAGGGTGCCCAGTACTACACAGAGGGGTCCAGAGGAGGGTGAAACATTGACAGGCTATTTTCATGGCATTGTATTTCCTGTAGGATTCCCCATCCCATTCCTTCTGGAACCCAAAGTTTTACTCAGTTTCTCTTCATACTTGCACTGTGAGCAGAGTTTCGTAGATCTATGTATCATGACACCCAGATCCTTGTTCTGAGACCATACAGTTAATTAGAACATTGATTTGTGTTTGAGGAGTTCATGTTTTTCCCTGCAATGGAAACACACTTGAAGTTATTGATATCAAATTTCATCTGCCGTCATGCTGCCCATTCTCTAACTTGATTGGCTTTCTAGATATGTAATAACTATAAAAATATTTAATATTCTATTTCCTATAAAGCATGTTACCCACTTCTCCATGCTTCTTTCCCTTCACAGGCACCTTGAGAATTTCTGAGCCCTTTCAACCCACCGAACAACTCATCGCAGGTATGAACCTCACCCCCTCTGACCCTTCAACTTTCATCCTAACGGGCATCTCTGGCCTGGAATCTGCCCATGAATGGATTTCTATCCCTTTCTGTATATGCTACATTATCGGCCTGCTGGGAAATTTCATGCTTCTGTTTATTGTAGGGAAAGAGCCAACACTGCACAAGCCAATGTACCTGCTGCTCTGCATGCTGGCGCTCACAGACATTGGCACGTCTACCTCTGTTGTTACAAAGGCACTATGTATATTTTGGTTCAATCTGAAAGACATTACTGTGGGTGGCTGCCTCACCCAGATGTTCTTCCTTTACATGAGTTCTATTATGCAGTCAGCCATCCTTGTAATAATGGCCTTTGATCGCTATGTTGCCATATGTAGCCCTCTGAGATACACCACCATCCTCACCAATGGACGAATAGCTAAGCTAGTGCTACTGGGTTTTTTAAGAGCTGTTCTCTTCTCTCTGCCCATGCCTCTGCTCCTGAGCAGGCTGCCTTTCTGTGCCAACCGCATTATCCCCACCACATTCTGTGAGCACGTAGCTGTAGCGAAGATGTCGTGTGGGGACATCACAGACAACAAGACGTATGGCTTGGTGACAATTTTTCTAGTCACCGGGTCAGACCTGATGCTCATTGCCCTATCCTATGGTCTAATCATCAGGGCCATCCTCAGAATCTCCTCTAAGAAAGCCCACCAAAAAGCCATCAACACTTGTACAGCCCACATATCTGTCATGCTGATGTATTATACTCCCGGCCTCTTCTCCAACCTGACGCACCGCTTCGGTCAGGGCATTGCTCCCTACATTCACATCATCTTGAGCAACCTCTATCTTCTTCTTCCTCCCATGCTCAACCCTATCATTTATGGGGTCAAAAGCAAAGAGCTTCGTGACAAAGTGGGCAAATACACCTGCAGAAGTTAATTGCTGGGGGGCAACTGCCTTGAAACCTGTGTAACAAGAGGGGAAAGGAGATCTCCTTGTTACTCAAGGGTGCTCTGTCCTAGTTTGGCTGAGCTCAGCAATGTGCAAGTTCACTCTGAGAAGTTCTACACACCTAAGTCTTATCGCTCTATCATCAACCACTGCTCTCTCCATTGCTGAGTTCCCTCTCTCTGACCATCACATGAACTTTTCCTTTCTAACCCATCAGACCCCAACCCCACGTACCCAGTCACTCGGCTTTTCAATAACTCCGAGAATACTCGAAGATATAGCAACTTTCTGATGCTAGGTGGCTTTTCTATTTATGTGGACAAACTCCTGCTGGGGCTTGTAGCTTTTTTTTTTTTATTTTAGACCAAATCTGTACTGGGTATGTAATGAAAGCTTTAATTTGTTATTTAATGTATAGAACAATGTGTTCGTTAAAAAAACAACACCACCCTTCGAAGAAATGGATTGGGCTACTTTTGGGTTAGTTTTTATGCGATTTGGGATTATTAATGTAGTAGAATTCTGGCAAACCTGAGTAGCACTTAAATGTGAGCTGAAGGCAGAACAGCAACAGCGAGAAAGACAAGGGCCAGAAAAACAGCCCAGGAGGCAGAGCCGGGCTGGAACTAGTGAAGCAGCACTGAGCCAGAAGAGTAAGATCTGTGCTAGAATCAGAGCAGCAGTGATGAGGCAGAGCTGGGGAACTGCAGCTGGAGCAGACCAGAACCAGAACAGACCAGCTGCGCCAATGGGGAGCCAGGGCTAAGCTACATCAGGGAGCTTCAGGGACAGAGCCAGAATAGCAGATGCCCGCCATGCCCCAGTTTATAGCAGAACAAAATGAGTAGCTGGGAGAAGTCACCAGACAAGAGGACCTTGAAATCTAGACTCAGAAAGTGAAATGTGAATTTGATGAAAGGGCAGATGCTGGGCAGAAGGGTCCTGCCACCAAGAGCCTGAGGGCATATGGCCACTGCCAGAGGAAGTGTCTGACCTGTGGTATCACTGCAGTGCAGACACAGACCCGGCAGGAGGTCTGGGACATGTGAGGAAATGACAGTGAACTTTCCTTACATCCCAGAGACAGGGGTTTGTGATGTCCCTGTGCCCACACAGTGAGTTTTCTTGTTTCCACCATCCTTTCCCATTTTTTCCTTATTTTTCTTATAGTTGTTAATTAAATGATATTTGGTTAGAATTTAAAGTAGTGATCAGTGGATCAGGGAAGCGTCCAGTGTCAATACAGTACCCTGGAGCAGGGACACCCTAGGCCCTATCTTTAGGACTCTGCCACCCAGGAAAGTGGAAGGGTAAAGGATTCTGGGTAAAGGGACTGGGAGTGGGGACTCAAACCCTTTCTGTAGACATTTCCCCTAGGGTACAGCAGAAGCCAGGGAAGTTCCCCACCATTGTTCTCCACTTCCAGTACGAATGTGAGACAAACTGCTGGGTGGGATTTTAGTGATCTTTAACGAGATGTGCAACTTGTAAAATCTTCATTTGAATGAAAAAATCTGAAATGTGTAAGTTTGGGGAGTGCTCTTTCTGCCTAAGGTGAATTTAACATCACTTACATCCCAACGACTGGTATCCTTTAAAACCATTTTCCTGTATTATTTTAGGATGGAGTTCAAGCAGTAACCTGGCATTGGTTATTTGCCCTTTTGAACATTATAAGAAATGAAATCTGGGTCAAGGAATTGACTGCAGTGTGATCATCACCAACCAGTATGAATCACTCCTTTCTTACAGGCTATGTCTACTCTGACACTTTCAGTGTTAAAACATTTGTGGCTATCGGGGTGTAAAAAAAACCAAAAAACCTGAGTGACAAAAGTTTTAGCACTAAATTGCGCCACTGTAGACGGAAAAAGGTTCCACTCCTCATTCCGGGTGGTTTTCCTATAAGGTGAGCTGTGTAGACATAAACTCCAATTTCAGTTTTTAGACACAGCTGAGGCACCCATAGAAATATATCTCTGAGCACAAATCCCATTGAAACTTATATGCCTTTAGCATTAAAAAAATTAAGGAAAATTTTAGTTTTCTTTTTCTCGTTGTGGTTCAAAGAAAGATTCTGCAAAGATTCTTTCAAAACTGTTCCAATGCAAAGACACAGACCTATGCAAAGCAGCAGGAATACTTCCCAAAGCCACTGAACTTGTAGCTACATTTCAAACTGAGTACAAAGAAGCCAAACATTCAGGCAATAAATTAGAAGAATAATGGAGCAGACAAATCAAGTCTGAAGAGAAGTGCATGAGAAAGGCAAAAAGTCCGGGAAGCAGCTTGTTTTATGGCAGGCGAGGGAGGACAGCTGACTATGCTGGGCTTCACTGATTCCCTTTATTTGCTGTTTGGATTACCAAAGCATGGGAGAGCCTTTGGACTGAGCTAGCCCTATAGGTTAACTGAAGCACCTGTAGTCAATTAAGGCCCTGTTAGTAACCTAATAAATCCCCCTGTTTCAGGCAGTCAGGAGAGAAGGCGGAAGGAGAGAGGACTGAATCTTGGAGGTGTTCTGTGAACGTGGAAGATGAGAAAACTAGAGTAAGGGAGACCTTGCCCCAGCAGGGGAGGGAGACTCCCTACCCTAGCATTTAAGGCCTGAAGGTATCCTACCCAAGGGGGAAGAGGGTAAGACCCCGCAGGAGTTGAGAGGGGATGAGACTCAGAGTAAGGAGCAAACCCAACCCCCTCCCGTTTCCCTCCTTTACCATCTTCCTGGGCTACTAGTGGGGCCCTTGGTGCCCCATGAGCAGCAGCAAAGGGTGGCATCTTAGCCCCCCTGCCAAGAAAAGTGCAGGACCCACCATACTACATCAAGCCATCTTTTCACATGGCCCAAAAAGAAAGGAGAAATATCTTGTTACATGCAGCCACCAGAAGGTGACTTGGAGATGATTAGACATCCTTCACACTGCCTTACCCCAGATGGAGGCTGTGGTAGGTTCAGTGACAGAGACCCCCATGGGATTGTCACCTGACGTGCTGAAATTACCACTGAGCCCATTATCCATGCCAGCCTTGTCCCCCAGAACCCTGTCTATTGAGCTAGACACAGTAACCTTGCAGGTAAGCAAAACTATTTGCAGGCTTTTGTTCAGGTACATAGGAGCCATCATGTTCCTAAATAATCATTAAGGGTCCTTACTTAGCATAATTACAATAATATCTTAGATTTATATTTCCTATTCCTAAGTTTAAATATAAGAATGATACATGTGTAAGCAGAGTCAGGAAGAGCTCTACCCTGGTATCTGGTGGTGAATTGTGGTGTGTTGTGGAAAAGAACTTCAGGGGCTGATCTCGTTTGCATAGGCACACCCACTCCGCCTGGCATGAGTCCACAGCTGCCCAAATGGTCACTCTGGCTGCTGTGGGATCCCCAATTTCTCAGTTATTGGGGCAGGAAGAATAAAGTGTTGTCCTTGATTCACATAATCAGGGTAATGGAACTGTTTTATGACAGAGGGATGCACCATCAACTAAGTAGCACTCGATAGACAAGGGACATGGGTTCCAAAATCCAGTGAATTGAGGGAGGTTGGAGACAGGTATGTGTACTTGATGGTATGGGTCCCTTCTGAGGGCCTGAAACACCAATTGCAGTTCCTCCTTCTCCTCCTCCTCTCCCCATTGTAGAATATGTGAGCTAATTTTGATTCTATGAGGAGTCTAGTTACAGTCTGCTTAGCTGAATTCATTTTGGGCCAATGGTGCACCAGCATTGAGGTTCCCCGACTACAAGCTGAAGTAACCAAAGAGATGATATTGCTGAATGCTTGGGGTGGAGCGGTGGGGGTAAAGATATATTGCTGGCAGAGCAGAACAGTTTGTGGGATGTGGAGTGGAGCAGAGCATGTTCATGGGATGGCTGGAGCAGCTCACAGGAATGCTGATGGAGTGGAGCGGCTGGGGAAGTGGCTCGCGGTGAAGACTGCAGAAGAACCCCACGGAGAGGTAGGGCAGTCGGCCTCAGACCACGTAAGGTGCTCCTTAACATCCCTGTGCCCCTGTGACGATGTGGTTCTGGCGGGACCCAACTGAGAGTGCCAATTCAGGACAAATCACTTAAACAGGGCAGTTACAGCCCTAGGCTGGGGTTTTCCCATCTCTAAGGCAAACCAAACCAGACAGACAGAGAGGACCTTGGTTTTACCCCACTGGCCAACCACAAATCACACAAGCAATTTCCTTAGACACTCCAGTCTCCGAGTGCCACTCGTCCTGGGGATGAATGGTTATGAAAACCAACACCCCAATAAAAGAAAAAGGTTCTCTTGATCCCAAAGAGTCAAGCCCCGGACCCAGGTCAATATACACATCAGATGCTGTTGCCAATTGTTTAGAATTTAAAATCTAAAGGTTTATTCATAAAAGGAAAAAGATATAGATGAGATTTAGAATTGGTTAAATGCAGTCAATTACATACAGTAATGGCAAAGTTCTTAGTTCAGGCATGTAGCAGTGATGGAGTAAACTGCAGATTCAAATCAAGTCTCTGGAGTACATCCCCCACTGGGATGGGTCATCAGTCCTTTGTGCAGAGCTTCAGTTTGTAGCAAAGTCCCTCCAGAGGTAAGAAGCAGGATTGAAGAACAGATGGAGATGAGGCATCAGTCTTTTATAGGCTTTTTCTAGCTGTAAGAACACTTCTTTGTTCTTACTGTGAAAAATTACAAGAAAATGGAGTTTGGAGTCACATAAGCAAGTCCCTGCATACTTTGCTGAGTTACAAGGCATATCTGCCTTCTCTCAATGGGTCAGTTGTGTAGCTGATGGTCCTTAATGGGCCATCAAACAGGCTAGGCAGAGCTAACACCAACTTGTCTGGGTTATTTCCCGGAAATNAAATACATACAGTATACAGCCAATACTTATAACTTCATCTACATTATTGATACAGACATACAGACAGCATAATCATAACCAGCAACCCATAACCTGGTCTTAAACACCTTATATGACCCCATTTACATAGGATTTGGTGCCACTACAGGACCTTGATTGCAACCATGTTCTATATGGTCCCAGATTGTATCAATAATGTCACATCCCCCCCATTTCCACCCTGGCTGGGTGGTAAAACTCTGAAGATAAACTTTTGAGCTCTGGGGCTGCACTGACCAGGGACAAAGACCTTTGAGTTGTTGAACTTTTGGGTGTTTTTGGGATTGCTGGACTTAAGACCCTGAGAGGAAAAGGACACTGCCAGACTTACTTGGGGATGGGTCATTTGCTCATGGTTTGTGTTATAAATTCTATTTATGGTGTTTCCCCAACATAATGTCGCATTGTTTCTCTCCTCTATTAAAAAGATTTTGCTACACTCAGCCTCCGTGCTCGCGAGAGGGGAAGTAATGCTTCCTAGAGGCTCCTGGGGCATGGTATGTAATTGTCCCAGGTCACTGGGTGGGGGATCGAGCTGGTTTTGCATTGCGTTATTGAAATGGAACTCCTGGATACTGTACCCAGCCCTTGTTGCTGCCAACTCAGATGGGCAGAAAGGTTACACATACACACGAACAGGAAAACCACTTTAGATTATTAGTTTTTCAATGATACCTTACATGAGACCTTTTGCATAAAGCATATTCCAGTTGTGTCATATTCATAGTCATAAGTATATTTTCATAAAGCATATACAGTGCAACATCATAGAGACCTTGGGACATTCTCAGGGAGCTCGTAGGAAGTGGCCTCAGAGGGCCACCTTACAATATCTGTGGGTATAATAGGCCAGGAGAGGCTAAATCTCTGCTGTGGTACAGCTGCTTTCCTTTGGCGTTTGAGAGAGTGAGTGCCTTGGCCACGGTGGACCCTTCTGTGCTCTGCCCTGATGCCACCTCCCGCTTCTAACCCTGTGACCCCACCTATGCTTCACCTCTTTCTGTCCCTTCTACACTCATTCACTGAGGTCACTGCTGCTTTTTGCTGAATCCTTCTTTACCTGTAAGAGGCCTCCACAGCCTACCACTAGCTGAGTCTCTCTTTCCCCTCCTCCACCCCCGTACTCTCCCCCAGGTGTCAAGGTGTTTTTCTGATTCCCACTTCTCCTCCACCCCTCCCTTGTGGATGTCCCACCTCCCACACCCTGACACTCCTCTCCTGAGGTCCTTAATGCCATCTTATTTAAAAGTGGGCTTGGGCGTCCTCACCTCCTGCATTCCAGCCCCGTTACCTGAATTACTCCAGGTTCAGCAGCAGGAGTCCCACAGCTGAGCCAGGTGTTGGAGCCAGACAGCAACCAAAGAGAAAAGGCATATAAGTGGAGCACTTTGCATTTGTCTTTGTTAAACTTCACCCTTTTACCACAGACCATTTCTCGAGTTTGTCCAGATCACTTTGAATTATGACCCTATCCTCCAAAGCAGTTGCAATCCCTCCCAGTTTGGTATCGTCTGCAAACTTAACAAGTACTTTCTATGCCAATATCTAAGTGGTTGATGAAGATATTGAACAGAGCCGGTCCCAAAAGAGATCCCTGCAGAGCCCCTACTGCAGGCCAAAGGGCATGGAAAAGGCTTTCTTCTCCAAGTCTTCTGGCCTCAAAGGTGTTTGCTAGTATCCTCTTGTGAGGGCTAAAGAGGATACATATCTGGAAGTTCCCAACTGTTCTAATAGTTCACCTAGTCTCTGCATCGGTGATGCATCAAATTTCATAGATTCATGCCTGTTACATGGTCCCAGCTCAGTCAGAGCTGAGACCCCAGGCTGTGGGGGACAGAGGGAACATCCCGGCAGGAACCAGAAAGTTCTGTCAACATGCCGTAGTTTCTAGTCCACAACTTATAGTTCCCAGAGCTGCTGTTGAACCACACTGGACTGTGGGCTACAAGAGCAAAACAATATAATTCTGCGTTTATACTTCAGTCAGGGGTGTGAGGCTGGGGAGCTGGCAAATTGGATGGTGTCTGCTTTTTGTATTTGGGTGGCTTAGGTAAGCCCTCAGATAGCTCATTTGGGTGGGTAGCGCCATCTGCTGTTGTGTTAGGTGATAATCGGGTTGAGAGAGGATGAATCACCCGCAAAGCAGTGTGCAAAATGACCAACCTAGTTCCCTCAGCTCCCAGATTTCACCCTGAGATGAAAATGTGTCACACTCATACTCTTTGGAGTCCAGGTAAAGGCTCCAGGCACTTGTGACACAAGCATGGAGGAGGGTCTGTATCCCAAACAAAAGATCCAGATGTAGCAATTGTTTGACTCCTTTTCCACTATGTTCTCACCCAGCAGGGCACAGCTACCTAAAGTAGTGAAATGGCCCTAGGGCAACAGATTGGTGAAATCCTGAGGCTGTTCTTTCATACACTGTGGGATAAAATGTGAGGGGAACTCCAGGACATTGGCTCTGGTTCTGACACAGGTTAGCACAACCCATTTCTGCATGGATTTCTGAAAGATCAACACACTAATGAAATTTTATGCTTATTCGATGCAGAGAAAAGATGAGCCATTAGAATAGTGGGGAGTGCCAGATATATATCCACTTTTGACCTCACAAAGGGATACTGCACATAACCTTGATGCCATAATCCTAGGAGAAGAAAGCTTGCTTCAATTCAGGATCACATCTTTTGGCCTCCACAGGGTGGCAGTGAATTTCGGAGTCTAATGGAATGAATATTACAATTCCCTGGGTGGTATGCAGTGATACTCTGCTATGATCAATTGAAAATGATTTTGGGTCTTGTATGTTGTGGCAGCAGTCCCACACATAGTGCAGATGACAGTATATTACACGCAGAAAAGAAGGCCATCAGCAGTTGTTAGGCTGAACAGTCTGCAAAACTAAGTTTCCCCTGAGAATCTGAGCCTTGGGAAATAGCAAATCATTTCACTCCCAAGGCAAGCTCTCAGGTCTATTTTCTACTCTTCCTGCTCACTGCTCAAGGAGCCAAGGGAACTGTAAGTGAGTTCTGGCCAACCTGAGAGTCCACATGGACTGATTAGGTGTATCATAAAGCTCGTTGCCTGGCATACTGAGTTTCAGACATTTGAGATTCATACGCTGATTCTCAAGGTTCTGCCTTCCTGTCATTGTAAGGAGATTTCCTCTCTCTGCTGAGCAGGATTTTGGTGAGTTGCCTGTTTCTGCATTAAAGTTAGTGCTATGTACTCAGGAAGGGTTCCTGGGTTCAAGTCAAGAACTGTTTGCACAAGGATTCACCAGCACAGAGACTTGAACTGTTTAGTATTGTCAGAAACACAAAGGGATTTACCTGATAAAATTGGAAATACAAATGTGTTTGAAATAATTTAAACAAATATTTCTTTTTCAGATCAGTTCCTTGTCAATTACTGTGTCCTTCTATCTGTCTCAGTAGCTTCCTTTTTGGGCTGTGTGGTTTTTCCCTCTGGTTCACTCAAGTTTTTCGATTCAGTAACTTCACTGCACCGTAAGGAAGTGCAGCCAAAGCCTCTGCAGCGGGTATCTGTGTTACCAGATGGTTCACCACAAGAATAGGTTGCACAGGGGTCAGATTCTGCTCTCACATTCTGCCTTTCATGGCCACTCCAGAGAGCAAAATCAGGGCCCACATGTTTGGAATCCCTGTCTTTCATATATGGTCTCAGTGCCACATAAACTGGGGCTGTCCTTCCAACTCAGCACTCTCTGTAGGAGGACCTGAAGCCGTGATTTTTAAAGGTGGGAGCTGAAAGCTAAACACTAAGGGTGAATCTGATCCTAATGGCAAAACTCCCAATACATCCAGCAATTCACCCTAAATCTACACCTAGGGATGGAACTAAATGACCTGATTTACTCCAACCATGAGCTTCCAGTGACTTCAACTGGAGTGGTCCCATGGCCTCTATAGAAGGATGATTTCATATGGACCAAAAAAGAACGGACAGAAAAGAGTTGCTGAAATCTCAAACTCACAGGTTAGAGATTCAAAACAATTAGGATAACAATGTTTTGCATGGAGAGAGGGAGTTGCTCTTTCTGTGCCCCAGCGTCTCCAATTCAGCAGAGAATGAGAAGAACAAAAAATCCGTAACAATATAAGCATGTCTCTGGCTCAGAGGCAGTCATGGAAATATCAGCTGGGGAGATCCAGGAACGCATGATGTGTGTGTGTGTATGAGACAGAGAGAGAGCAGGGACTGGGCCAGCAGGAAGTACACTATCCAGATCACAATGATGTGGAGTCCTAAAATCACAGTGATATAGAGAATGCACATTCTGCCTAATGCACAGACCAAAAAGGTTTAATGAGGCCTCTGGGGCAGAAGGGTGTCTCAGACTATAATGGAATGTGGACCACACTGTAGCAGATTGTCTCTGACACCATCCCCCATCCAGACCATCCCTCCTCTCATGAGCAACCCCCACTATGGCCTTGTCACACCATGTGCAATTGCAAACACGGAAAAGCAGTCTGAGGAACGGGTGTCTGGGTTTATAGGGGGCTACAATACATTAAAGCTTTGTGAAGTTTTGAGGAGTTACTCATGCTGGCTCCTTTTAGTCTCCATGTCCTCTCTCCCTCCCACCAGGTCCATCCATCTCTCCTTCCCTGCACAGGCTGAACTGCTGCTGAGGGTTCCCTTTGCCCCCAGGACAATCTTCCCCTTTTCCCTGGTGCAGACAGACACTGAATTTAACCTAGTCTGAGGAGATATTTATTTGAGCTGTGATCTGGCACCTGGTTTGGGTCCTGGCTAAGGGGTATCACTGTGTTGCAGGGCTGGAAGTTGTTGGGGTGAGGAACCAGATTGACAAGTGGCCAGCACTGGAGGATGGGGGCCAGAGAAAGGGATGTACATGGTGAAGCAGGCAGTGCTGAGTGTGTGGAGTTGCATGTACTCTTGTGCCTGTGAGTACAAAGTCAGTGTTGGGACCTTTACTGGCCTCAAGTGTATTTGGGAGGTCTCAGGGTCTCCTTGCCCTGGCAAGCCACAAAATTGCAGTGTAGGTGTCACAGCCTTTACTCAATTTTATCTGAGGTTATGAACACTGACTATGTATCTGTATCTCAAACATAGTTAGACCTGGATACAGCCCACTAGGCAACATTCTTTCAGTCTAGTTAGCTATTTGGGGAGGGCCAATTCAGGACAATGAGCCATTAGGGAAGAGAGTAGGCCTCAGGAAAAGCTTATCTCCTACCTTGTGAGCCTTCCTGGGAATGCTCCAGACAGTCATGAAGTAATGGAGGTTTTGTATTTACAAGTGCATGTGACCTGGCCACATATCTCTGGACTCCATCGTTGGATGTCTCTACTTCTACCACAAACTGGTCAGAGAACCAAAGTTTGAAACAAAGGGTTTCTGATATTTGTTAAAGTTATATAAGGCAGGGGATGACATCACTGATGGTTCTTCAATCCCCAAACAAGAGGACTCCTAGAAACACCTGAGGAAAAAAGACTGAACTGGACCCAGGCTAAAGGAATAAAAGAATTTCTAACCCATGTATGCAAACCTGAAAAACCAAAGCTTAGCTAAGTAATTTGTTCTATGTTTTAATGTAAAATCAGTGTACCTTTAAGTGAAGTGTCTGTGGGGGGAAATCTCAGCTTGGTCATCAGAAGTGTGCATTCTCCTCTCCATATTGACGGAGGGGTGAACCAGATAACAAATTCATACTGGACAGAGTTTGGGCCAGGGCAGGACAGTATAAGTTGGGGGTTGTAGGCTAGGGAGCTGACAGTTATTTTGCCTATATCCTCTCTATTATTGGTTCATGCAGTGGCTGATCAGAGCGCCTGCATGTAATTGCCCCTTGGTGTGTCCCTGCCTATATGAATGCTGGTGGAGGCACAGGACCAGGAGTGGGTCTGCAAGTTGTCCCAGTAACACAATAAGAGAGGGAGCCCAGGCTGGTGAGGCAGTGGCCTCAGTGTTAGGGGGCTTATTCCTTCATCCTCCTACTTCCCTGGTCCTTCTCACATGAACAGAGAGCAACACCACCCGAAGTACAAAGGCGCAAACAATTTGATGTTTATTGGGGTGAACTTCCAGCAAGCATGATTCCAGTTTCCTTCCTCAGTGTCCCCCTTCCCAACTCTGACACCACAGAGCTTTGCCTGTGTCCCTATTGCTGTTCCCATCCCCTGTTCCCATTTTCCCCTTTAGCAAGACATGATTTTAATTCCTCCATCCCCAGTCCCTGTTCCCGTTCCCATTCCCTCCCCCCTTCCTGATTGACTGCAGACTATATAGCAAAACCTGTGTTTTGCTTAGCTGTTCCTTAACCAATCATTTTACTGAAATTTAACTAACCAATCCTAACATATTGTAACACGGTTATTTAACCGATTATATCCCACCACCTTAACTGATTTGCACACAACAAATGAATTATACAGTAGACTGAAACAATTACAGAACCAGACAGAGATCATGCGAATAAACATACAAAATAATACAGAAGTGAGGATTTCACAACTACATCTATACAGACATAAGGGTTTTCCAGCTGTGTCTATTGATAAGTGAGTTCTTGCCAGACAGGATGCTATCAAACTAAGTTTCCTTTTACATCTTCTAGGCTCTTCCCTTTCTCTGGAGGTGATGGAATATCAGGACAGGATTGTATTCCTAACAGCCCAATAGCACCTTATTTCAGTGTGACTAGTTTGGAATGTGAGGATGTGACCCTACACTTCCCAGATTATAGCTGCCTAACTACGTCTTAGCTGAAGGCTTTGGCCTGTCACACTAAGAGAAGGCCATTACACAGACAGTGATTTTGATTCTTTCTTTTATACCACTATAACTAGCTTAGCGATAAGGATACACCTAAATTCTTAAAGTATAAGCCTGTGCAGACAGGCCTGAATATGTATATCCTAACACTCAGTTGTTCTCCAGTTCTAGTTGTTACACTCTGGGGAACCTGACACACTTTGTTTCTCAGCTGCTTAAGTATCACATCACACTCCGACCCCCCCTGTCTGCACTCTCCTTCCCCATCCCAGGGTGCCTCGATTCCAACAACATGCTGGACACCAATATCTCCTCCATGCTCCCCAGTCATCTTTGGCTCCCAAAATCTCTGAGCTGCTCCACTCTCCCCACAACTCTTGCTCAGCAGGGTGTGAGGTGCCTCCCATCACACCTGCTCCTTTGGTTGGGGAATAATCAGTGACTACCTCACTAGTGAGAAATTTCACACATGAGTGACAAATGCCAGGACACCTGTGCAAGGTTCTCTTGTTACAGCCATACACACGGTGTGGCACTTCCAGAGCTGCTACACAAGAAGAACTCACAAACTGAGGATTGTGCACATTATATAATGAGAGCAGGAAACTCTGGGACATGTGAGGGCCTAGATAAATACAGCTGCCACATGCAAGAGCCAATGGTAGCAGCCTGAAACAGTGGGCCACTAGCAAAATGAACATTAAGCCCAAGATGCTCTGGAACCATGTCTTGCCAGCTGTGTTAGTTATTAATGGCAAAGGTTGTACATTTACTCCTCAGTGTGGAGATTGTATGGGGTCAATTCATTATTTTTATTTTAAGTCATCTCCAAATTTCATCGATATTCAGGCATTAGCAGGGTAAGCAGCTGAGTTGCTGCCATGTGTCTTTGCTTACACGTCTCAGGTAACATCTCTAACTTACGTCTCAGACAAAGCTGGGTACCTGCAAGAAATTGTCTCACAAGAAGAAACAAGGGAAGTAACAGAGGTGCAGGCCTGTAGTCTTAAATACCAAGAAACTTTTGCCCTTCATGGCCATTCTGTTGAGCATAAAGTCATAGTCCAGCATGATAATGTCTGTTTCCATGGGAGAAACTTGATTCCTTTCCAACATAGGAAATGCATCGTGTATCAGACCAAGGCTTGGTGCTAGCAATCATCAGGGCCGTCCTCAGAATCTCCTCCAAGAAAGCTCACCAGAAAGCCCTCAACACCTGCACAGCCCACTTCTGTGTGATGCTGATGTATTATACTCCCGGCCTCTCTCCAACCTGACACAATGTTTCGGTCAGGGCATCGCTCCCCACATTTACATCATCTTGAGCAACCTCTATCTTCTTCTTCCTCCCATGCTCAACCCTATCATTTATGGGGTTAAAAACAAAGAGCTTCATGACAAAGTAGGCAAATACACCTGCAGAAGTTAATTGCTGGGGGGCCACTGCTTTGAAACCTGTGTGACAAGAGGGGAAAGGAGATCTCCTTGTTAATCAAGGGTTCTCAGTCCTAGTTTGGCTGAGCTCAGTATTATGCAAGCTCACAGTCTGAGAAGTTCCTCAAACCTAATGTCTTATCACTCTATCACCATCCACTGTTCTCTCCATTGCTGAATTCCCACTCTCTGGCCATCACCTGTCCTTTTGCTTTGTCACCAGTCAGACCTTAACCCCACACATCTTGTCACTCGATTTTTCCATAACTCCTAGGATACCAGAAGATTCTGCAATATTCGGATGCAAAGTGGGTTCTCCATTAATGTGGACAAACTCCTGCTGGGGCTTGCAGCTTTTTTTTTTTTTTTTGATCAAATCTGTACTGGGTATCTAGCGAAAGCTTTCATTTGTTATTTGCTGTATAGATCACTGTGTTTAAAAAAACAAAACAAAAAAAACAACAACTTTCTTTCAGGAAATAGATTGGGCTACTATTGGGTTAGTTTTTATGTGATTTGGAATTATTAATGCAATAGAAATCTTGCAAACCTGATGTGACATTACTGACATAACCTGTGACCATACAGATCACTGTTGCAACCACTGTTATATATTTGCAGCAAATATTGTACAAAATTTGTTGTGTAAGGTGTCTATGGAAAGGTTATCATTTGCTGATTATAAGTATGCTATCTCTATGAGTGTGTAATTGTTGTAGCTGAAATTATGAATGTTGACTATATACTTGTATATCAATGTGTTTTGATTCTAAGTAGCTTCAGTGAAGCATTTGGTAACCTTCTTGAGAAGGGACTATTCTCCATAGGTGCCCAATCAAAATGACAATGGGCTTTGGGATACGCCAATCCACATCTGAGCTTTCCTGGGAATATTCCAACAAACATGTAAACAGTGGCTCAGCCTGTAAAGACCTGAGTCATGTATAGACATGAAGCTTGCCCAGGTGACTCCAGGCTCTGTGCATGACATTTTCACCAGATCATTGATCATTCTCATTGTCCTTGCATGAACCCATCCTAGATCTGCAACATCCTGTGTGAGAAAGGTGCCCAGTACTGTACAGAGGAGTTCAGAGGAGGATGAAACATTGACAGACTATTTTCATGGCATTGTGTTTCCTGTAGGATTCCTCATCCCACTCCTCCTGGAACCCAGAGTTTTGCTCAGTTTCTCTCTGTGCTTGCACTGTGAGCAGGGTTTCACAGAGCTGTGTATTGTGACACCCAGATCCCTGTCCTGAGTTCATACACTTAAATTAGAACATTGTTATGTATTTGGGGAGTTCAAGTTTTTCCCTCCAGGGAACACGCACATTGCAGTTACTAAAATCAAAATTCATCTGTCATCATGCTGCCCATTCTCTAACTTGATTAGCTTTCTAGATGTGTAATAACTATAAAATATTTACTGTTCTTTTTCCTATAAAGTGTGTAACCCAACTCTCTACACTTCTCCCCCTTCACAGGTGCCTTGAGTATTTCTGAGCCTGTTAGACTCATCGAACAACTCATGGCAGGTATCAACCTCACCCCCTCTGACACTTCCACTTTCATCCTAATGGGTATCTCTGGCCTGGAATCTGCCCATGAATGGATTTCCATCCCTTTCTGTATATCCTACATTATTGGCCTGTTAGGAAATGTCACATTTCTGTTTGTTGTAGGCAAAGAGCAGACCCTGCACAAGCCGATGTACCTGCTGTTCTGCATGCTTTCACTCACAGACATTGCCACATCTACCTTGGTTGTGCCAAAGGCACTGTGTATATTCTGGTTCAATTTGAAAGACATTACTGTGGGTGGCTGCCTCACCCAGATGTTCTTCCTTCACACGATTTCTATTATGCAGTCAGCTGTCCTCGTAATAATGGCCTTTGATCGCTATGTTGCCATATGTAGCCCTCTGAGATACGCCTCCATCCTCACTAATGGACGAATAGCTAAGCTAGGGCTAGTGGGTTTTTTAAGAGCTGTTCTCTTCATTCTTCCCCTGCCCCTGCTCCTCAGCAGGCAGCCATTCTGTGCCAACCACATTATCCCCAACACGTACTGTGAGCACATAACTGTGGTGAAGATGTCATGTGGGGACATCACAGTTAACAAGATGTATGGCTTGGTGATAGCATTTGTGGTCATCGGGTTAGATCTGCCACTCATAGTCCTGTCGTATGGCCTGATTATCAGGGCTGTCCTCCGAATTCCCTCCACGAAAGCCCACCAAAAAGCTCTCAACACCTGCACAGCCCACATGTTTGTGATGCTGATGTATTATACTCCCGGACTCTTCTTCATCCTGACAAATCGCTTCGGTCAGGGCATTGCTCCCTACATTCACATCATCTTGAGCAACCTCTATCTTTTTCTTCCTCCCATGCTCAACCCTTTCATTTATGGGGTCAAAAGCAAAGAGCTTCGTGACAAAGTGGGCAAATATACCTGCAGAAGTTAATTGCTGGGGGGC
>NC_133769.1:370297543-370347286 GCF_003597395.2 Chelonoidis abingdonii | reverse complement strand
CTCCCACCCCCGTCCCGATTTTTCAACAGGTTTGGCTGTCGGTCACCCTAAACACGTCGCACCTAGGGGGACCCTCACACTGCTTAACTTAGACTGGCCAGAGTTAAAGCCATGTTAAGTGTCTGTGAAGCGCCCAGCACAATGGGGCCCTGGAGCTAGGGTGTGTATGGGTGGGTGGAGGATGGGTTCCCATACTAAACTTACTTCACTATCATCAGCCACTGAAGTCAGCGGAACAAGCCGTAATGGACTTGATCTGCAGCAAGGGAGTTAGGTCAGAATGTGAGGCGAACTTTTGAACTCTTAAGGGTAGCTGCAGCTCTGAATGGCCTTCAAGGGCGGTTGATTCCAGTCACTGCAGGGTTTCAAAGAAACAGACTGACAAACACCCTTCAGAGACCGGTGGATGGTATATTGGCCCTGCCTCAGCAGCAGGGAACCGGACCTAGCTGACGCTCCCCAAAGGTCCCTTCAGCCCTGACAACATTGCTATAACAAAAAAAGTGCTAAGAAAGAAGACCCGCTTAGCAGAATTGTCCCCTACACACACACAGCCCCTGCAACTCCCGAACCCAGGGGCTTCCTCTCAGGTTCTCTAGACCACTCTAGCACTTGAGTTTGACATCGGTGCCCGCAGACTCCCTCTCCGCCAGGACATGCAGTGAGGACAGGTTCTGCTTGGGCAGAGAACGCCTTGGCCATTCACTGCCTGCACAGCAGCCAGAGTCCGCATGGAAAGGGACCTGGGTCGTTACTCACATATGACCCACAACAGCACTCAAGAGCCATGTCTCCATCTTCGCATGCCCAGTGTTTAACATGCCCTGATCCCTTCAACTTGATTTTCAGACACTATGGGATCCTTCACCAGTGCTGAGATGGCCAGCTGCCTCTAGGGAGGGAGACACAGCGTGGCGTAACAGTACAGTGAAGTGTAATCTTTAATTTAAGACAACAGCTTAGCAAGGAATAGATAATCATGTTTTGTTGGGTCAATTCTTATGATATGGCTGGTAAGGTGTGGTGTAATATTGCAAGGCCTGGCAGTGGATGACTTGAATCGTGATCTCCTAGGGCACAACCACTAGCGTGTCCGCTGCTCACTGCGACCTTCATTTAGCAAACTTCTGCAGCGCTCAGCCATCTCACTCTTTGCAGTCTCACATTAGTTCGCACCGCCTCTGAGTGGTGTGCGGTGTTCTCTTGATGGTACGCGCTACACTGTCTGAAAGCACTCTACCATCCCCTGTCTCCCCCTAGCACACTAGCCACTCTCAGACCTACGCTGAGTGCGCTGATGTATCAGCACTTGTTCCCATTTTGGATTAGAGGTATTGCTCTTCTATTTTACTTTGCACACTTCATCTAGCTTCGGGTTCGGCACACGCCACTGGTTCGCCGACAGCGGGAGTAGTCTTGTCGTCGCTGTATCCTCCAGGCTGTAAGGATAGCTGCCTCCCATACTGAGAATGTTCCATCCACGGCATGCGCACGAGCCAGCATGCTGCTCTGGGTTACAACCGCTAATCACTGCTTCATGCCATCGCTCGTTCTCACACACGGGACTATCTATGGAGCCAAGGTGTGTGCGCACCCGGACCTTGCAGTTTTTCTAATACCTACCTGCTTGCGCCCATTGCTGTTTCTGTCATTGCTTACCCTGAGCCATGCTATTCTCTTTGGTTTCCAGGTGTTCCGATATTCCTTTTTATTTCTGCGGCTCCACTCACGTTCCCTCCGCCCTCCTCATCATCATGTGTTCGTCTACCTCTTTTTGTTGCCTGGCTGGACTTTCCCTCTTCCTTTGTCGTGTGGGACCCCCTGACCAGTACTGCCGTGGCCTCACCTGCTGTCAGGGGCAGCTCCATCTCACTTGCTGGCATGCTCCTCACTTATACAGCCCCACACTGCCTGCCTTGCGGTACCCGTTACTCATATTCAGCTTCTTTTCCCGCTGTCTACGTCCTTTTGATGCTGCTAGCATTCGCTCCTAGTCTAGCCTGCATGGATTCTTCCATTTCGTCATCCTCTGACTTGTCTGTTGCTTATGCCCAGATTTTTTTTGCTTCTCTACTTTGTCCTCGGTACCTTCTGATATTCCGCCTCTATTCTATATCCTATCCCTACCCTCCAGTGTATCTACTAATCCTTGCAGTTTAATGTTATCTGCAAACTTGATGAGGATGCAAACCACACCATCCTCCAGATCGTTAATGAAGATATTAAACAAAACTGGCTCCAGGACTGACCCTTGGGGTGCTCCGCTTGAAACCGGCTGCCAACTAGACATGGAGCCATTGATCACTACTCGTTGAGCCCAATGATCTAGTCATCTCACTATCCATCTTATAGTCCATTCACCTAGACCATACTTCTTTAACTTGCTGGCAAGAATACCATGAGAGATTGTATCAAAAGCTTTGCTAAAGTCCAGAAATAACAGATCCACTGCTTTCCCCTCATCTATAGAGCCAGTTATCTCCTCATGGAAGGTAATTAGGTTAATCAGGCATGACTTGCCCTTGGTGAATCCATGCTGACTCTTCCTCATTGCTTTCCTCTCCTCTAAATGCTTCAGAACTGATTCCTTGAGGACCTGCTCCATAATTTTTCCAGGGCCTGAGGTGAGGCTGACTGGCCTGTAGTTCCCCGGATCCTCTTGTTTCTCTTTTTTAAATATGGGCACTACATTAGCCTTTTTCCAGTCATCTGGGACCTCCCCCGATTCCCATGAGTTTTCAGAGATAATGACCAATGGCTCTGCAATCACACTCGCCAACTACTTTAGCACCCTTGGATGCAGCGCATCCGGCCCCATGGACTTGTGCTCATTCAGCTTTTCTAAATAGTCCTGAACCACTTCTTTCTCCACAGAGGGCTGGTCACCTCCTCCCCATGCTGTGCTGCCCCATGCAGTAGTCTGGGAGCTGACCTTGTTCATGAAGACAGAGGCAAAAAAATCATTGAGTACATTAGCTTTTTCCACATCCTCTATCACTAAGTTGCCTCTCCAATTCAGTAAGTGGCCCACACTTTCCCTGACCACTTTGTTTCTAACATACCTGTAGAAACTCTTCTTGTTACTCCTAACATTCCTAACTAGCTGCAACTCCAAGTATGATTTAGCCTTCCTGATTTCACTCTTGCATGCCTGAGCCATATTTTTATACTCCTCCTTGGTCATTTATCCAATATTTCACTTCTTGTAAGCTTCTTTTTTTGTTTAAGATCAGCAAGCATTTCACTGTTAAGCCAAGCTGGTCACCTGCCATATTTACTATTCTTTCTACACATCAGGATGGTTTATTCAGGCAACCTCAATAAGGATTCTTTAATATACAGCCAGCTCTCCTGGATTCCTTTCCCCCTCATGTTATTCGGCATTGGTCAGGCCACACCTGGATTACTGTGTCCAAATTTTGTTCCCCACACTACAGAAGGGATGTGGACAAATGGGAGAGAGTTCAGTGGAAGGCAACAAAGATGATTAGGGGGCTGGGGAACATGACTTATGAAGAGAGGCTGAAGGAACTGGGGTTATTTTGTCTGCAGAAAAGAGTGAGGGGGGATTTGATAGCAGTCTTCAACTATCTGAAGGAGGGGGTGTCCAAAGGGGATGGACCTCAGCTGTTCTCAGTGGCGGCAAATGACAGAACAAGAATCAATGGTCTCAAGTTACAGTGGGAGTGGTCTAGGTTGGATATTAGGAAACACTGGAATGGATATTTGGAAGCACTGGATTGGGTTCCCTAGGGAGGTGGTGGAATCTTCTTCCTTAGAGGTTTTTGAGGTCAGGCTTGACAAAGCCCTGACTGGGATGATTTAGTTGGGATTGGTTCTGCTTTGAGCAGGAGGTTGGACTAGAACCTCCTGAAGTCCCTTCCAACCCTGATATTCTACGAATTTATGATTCTGTG
Source organism: Chelonoidis abingdonii (assembly GCF_003597395.2). NCBI lineage: Eukaryota > Metazoa > Chordata > Testudines > Testudinidae > Chelonoidis > Chelonoidis abingdonii. Next base: position 370,343,369 of record NC_133769.1, on the reverse strand, counting down.
CATAGAGGGGAATAATCACTTCCCTCAATATCACATCCGCCACTTTCCATATATCCACAGAGCCAGTTATCTCATCATAGAAGGCCATCAGGTTGCTGAGGCATGACTTGCCCTTGGTGACTTAACCATTCCTGATCATGTTCCTTGCCTCCAAGAAGTTCAAAATTGATTCCTTGTGAATCTGCTCCATGATTTTGCTGCAGAATGAAGTGAGGCTAACTGGTATATAGTTCCCCAGCTTCTCTTTCTTCCCTTTTTTAAATATGGGAACTATATTTTCCTTTTTCCAGTCAACCCTTTCCAGCTCTGATGCCACAAAACCTTTATCTGTATCCCCTTTTCAAGTTCTGACACCACAGGGCCTTGTTTCCCAGTGTCCCAAACTTTCTCCTCCTTACCCGGCATAATTTTCTTTTCTTTTCCTTTATACTAAAAAAACCATGTGGCCAGGCAGAAACAACACACACAAAGTGTCTTTGTCCTTTCTTCACACACATTGGCATACACTATAAGAATATATAAATATAAGAGTATCAAAAATCAAACAGGCAAACAAGGCTCAAAATTCTATCTCAGGCAAAGACACAGGATACAATCTTAAGTGATCGTAAGCCTTTTCTAACACCAGACAATTCCCCAGCTCATTAGGCTCACCTCCCCACAGTGGAGTATAAATCCAAAATTATACTGTCTGCACCGCTCAGGCATCTATATAATATAAGATGATTAATTAAGGTCACTCTCTCCTCAGTGTAGGAAGAATATGTACCAAGACTGTGTTTACCAAACTTTAATGATCAAGACTTTATTAACATAAAGAAAAGTGAAGCTGTGAGCCAGAGGAAAGTCCTGCTCACAGAACCTGGCAAGGAAAGGGCTGAAGTTGCAAAAACACACATACCTAAAAGATACCAGAATGCTCCGATACTTGCACATTCCACGCCGATAACACGGAACAGGCTGACCCATCCTAAAGATGGGGCAAAAAGGGAATATGAGGGATATAATTGTTTTGTTTGAACCAACATGTGCAAGGTGAAAAGCGGCACCTTGCTACGCAGAGGGGCTGCACCTTATTACGTCAGAAGCGATGTGTTTGTACTTGTGTATAAGAATTTAGCCCTGAGGAGCTGTCCTGGTCTGGCCTAGGGGGGCAGTGGTAAATCCTCCTCTGACTGAGTCAATCCATTCTCAGGGAGCACATATGTTCTAGCAGAACTGGAGATATCTGATCTGGAGAAGTAGTGTAGCCTGATTTAGGGTGTACTGATAATATTAGTTTGGATAATATGGGAATTTTATTTATTATAATTTTTATTTAATTAATAAAATATCAATAATTAACCAATAATATTAATTGTATGGGTTTTAGGCTCGCCAATCTGTTTGATCAGAAGATAAAAGCTCTTGTCCCAGATCAGGCTCCACAGAATACATAAAGGGCCCTCAGGGGTATGACAGGAAGCTCACACTGAGACAGATATAGCCTTAAAGACTTTTAATTAAAATCAATAATAGTAAGTAAATGATAAAATAAACAGAGTTACAAAGTTACAATTGCATTACTGCTATTCAAAAGATGCATATGATAATATAGTATTATATGCAACAAAGCTTTAGCTCACACCCTTCTTTGATAACCTGGTGGTAAGAGACACAGGAACAGCCTTGCAGTTCAGGTTTCTCAATTCTTGAGTGAGGGATGCAGTAAAAGCTCACGCTCCAAAACATCTGTAAGTCTATAAGGTGCCACAGGATTCTCTGCTGCTTTTATAGATCCAGACTAACACGGCTACCACTCTGATACTTGAGTGCTTAGAAGAAACTAATACTATGAGCTATTGAAGTGGACTTAGGGTTTACTTGACTATGTTAAACTTAAAATCAAAACCTAATAAACAAAGAATAAAAACTTAAGGAAACCAAACTTAGCCTAGTTCCTTGGAAACTTAAAGTTTAAGAAGAACAAGTACAGCCTACTAATAGCAGCAGTCATCGTAGATAGATAGAATAGATAGAGTGGAGGAAGTAAGTGAGAGTAGAGTAAAGTGAGAATGGAGATGGAGTAAAGTGAGAGGAGTTCTCTATTGAGGTAGGTCACCTTTTCTATAGGGCAAATGTCGGAAATCCTTCCTCTTATGCCCAAATTTCATTCCTCGCCCACAGAAATGTTAGGGTTCACTTACCCCATGGGCTAATATGTATATGCATATTGATCACAGGTATGTGCTCACATCAGTCTCTTGTGATGTTCTTGTTAAGTCCGTGGGTACAACACTGAAACCCTCTTCCCATACCATTCTCCATTGTCTATTGGTCTAAATAAAAGGTCATAAACATAGATGTAGATACTTTATCTATTTGGGTTTAGAATAAACAAGATAAAGGTCAACTTTGCTTTCTGAGTAAAAAGGTCTTAATATAGATATGCTAACTATGCTTTAGCTTAACATACAGGATGTGGCCTGTAGGTCTCTTGTATTACAGCCAAACTTATTTTAATATACATTTATAAGCCTATTCAATAAACCAAATATTTAAACTACAAGATATCTATCTATCATCAACAAGCAAGCAGGTTAGTCCTATGGGCTACAGTAGAGACTGTGTTTCATTTGGCAATAAACCTCTCCGGGTGCCTTCATATCTTATCGGAGACGGTGGTCATTGGGTCTTTCGCTCAAGATCTGCTGTGCCAGTGACCAGTGCAGAGCCGGGGCAGCACACAGGGACACCACCATGTAAATTCATGGTGGCTAAGTCCATAAATGGCTATTAGCCAGGAAGGGTAAAAATGGTATCCCTAGCCTCTGTTCATCAGAGGATGGAGATGGATGGCAGGAGAGAGATCACGGTCATTGCCTGTTAGCTTCACTGGCATTGGCCACTGTTGGTTGACAGATATTGGGCTAGATGGACCTTTGTTCTGACCCGGTACGGCCGTTCTTATGTTCTTATGTTCAGTCAACTGTTATCGTCATTGAACAGAGCAGAGCACCACACAGATAATGACTGACGACACACCAAACCAACAGGAATAGGAACTGTGGAAGTAGAGATGGAAATGAAGGGGATTTCAGTGTAAATTCTGTAGTTTGTGAGCAAGAGTTAAGCTAACTGTGACCCTAATAACATGAGATTTGTAGAAGTGAGTATTGTGCGAGGCGAGGAGGAAAGAACTGTGTGAGAAGTTGTTGTGACCTTGAGTTAGATAAGTATGGTATGTAGACTATAGTTTAAATTGGTAAGAAAAATAAGATGTCAGGATGATCTATGTCTAAACAAAATGCAGCTGTAGCACATAATTGTTTGAAACAAAAGGTATAAATGTTCGCTGTAATTGTTTATCGGGAGAGAGAGACCTGTTTAGCTCTCTCCCTCCATGCAATTGCTAGAGATAATAAAGTGTCTGACTTTCTGCACCCAACCTGAGTCTGAGAACTCTGTTTTTCTCCAACAGAACTGATGCTTTCTCCTCCTCTAACTGATCTCCTATCTCTCTCTCAATCTGATATAGAGGGCAAAAATTTATAAGTTTACCCTGTATAGGTTTTATACAGAGTAAAACGGATTTATCTGGGGTTTAGATCGCATTGGGAGCTGGGTGTCTCAGTGCTGGAGAAGGTATCCTGCTGAGCTATTTTCAGTTTAGAACTGCAGCTTTGGGGGCATGGCCCTGGCCCTGGGTGTGGTAGCAGGCTAATGTGTCTGGCTCAACAAGACAGGGTTCTAGGGGCTTAGGCTGGCAAGGAAAATGGGCTCAGAGGTAATTTCAGCCCATCAGGTGACAGTTCCAGAGGGGTCCCTGCGACCGAACCCCTCACATAGCTTCTTCTGAAAAAAGCTTGATGGGATTTGATAGTGAGGTAGGGTGTTTTGTTTTGAGATGCTGGTGTAGCTTGCAGGGCCGCATCCTGTCGTTTGCCAGTACTTCACTGCATATGACATATTGAGGCTATGGTGCATTGCTGGACCCACTCCACATAAAGCCTAGTTTGAATACTTTGTCATACACCTCCCATAGTTTGTGAACCACCCCTTTAAATGAATTGGAATGAAAGCAGAGGAGAGAATCGGGACATAAAGAACACCACAGCAACATTCGTCTATTTGAGACCTTCAGGCCAAATTGCCCTACTTGGTTGATCTGAATTTGAGACCCAGTGATCTAGACACAAAACTCTCCATTGCTGCTCCAAATGTCCAAGGTCTCTGTGAAACAATGGCAAAAATGAGATATCAGTGTATCTAGGTTGTGAATCTGATGAAGTAGGTTATAGCCCACGGAAGCTTATGTCCAAATAAATTAGTTAGTTTCTAAGGTGCCACAGGACTCCGCATCGTCTGAAACCTTAGTACTGCAAGTTGTTCAATCACTTGAACATTTGGTAGCAATCTCTGTTTCACAAAATCCAAGATGAAATCTCAACACCTACTTTTGACTTCTTCAACTACAGGAATGGTTACTGTGTGTTTTGAAAGTTCTAGCTGAAAGTGACTCCAAAGCTGACTGTGGAAAATGGTAAATTATTTTACTCCAAGGCTATGTCCTAATTTAACACAGCAGTCTGTTACACTGTGTTTTCAGACTCCAATGCCAGGCAAACTTAACTATTTCACTCCAGGCAATTTTAAGAATAAATCAATGGGAACACAGCAATTCTGTCTGATCGAGGATTAAATGCAATTAATCATGCTCCTGTATAAATATGCACTTTATTAGACTTAAGCACACACAGACATAAGCAAAAATTTAGAATGTCTCAGATATTTAGCTAACTGCCATAACAGTATTGAATAATTAATATCTCTCAAGATGCTCCAAAGGACACTGCATTAACTAATCTTTTATAACTTCTACAAAACACAACGGGTCTAATGGAAAACCACCTTGCTTCAGACAGATGTAGTATCTTCAGGTGGTTTGGAAGTCATGGAAAGGCCAAGTGACAGGATACGTGGAAGTGAAGGCTGATGAGTGATGCTGAAAGAGATCAGGTGATGGTCAGAGAGAGGAAACTCAGCAACAGAGAGAGCAGCTCTTGGTGATGGAGTGATAAGGTGTTAGGTGTGAGAAGCTTTTCACATTTTGAATTTCCAGAATACTGAGCTCAGCCAAACTGGGACAGCACACACTTGATTAACAAGGAGATATTGCTTTCCCTTCTGGTCATTGTGCTTTAAAGTCAATGGTCCTAGGAGATCACCTTCTGCAGGTGTATTTGCCCATTTTCTCACGAAGCTCTTTAGTTTTAGCCCCATAAATGATAGGGTTGAGCATGGGTGGGAAGAGGAAATAGAGGTTGGCCAAGATGATGTGATCCTGTGGAGCTATGCCCTGACCAAACCGATGTGTCAGAGTGGAGAAGAGGAAGGGAGGATAAGACATCAGCATCACAATGATGTGGGCTGTGCAAGTGTTGAGGGCTTTCTGGTGGGCTTTCTTGGAAGAGATTCTGAGGACAGTCCTGATAATCAGACTGTATGACAAGGCAATGAGAGTCAGGTCTAACATGATGACTACAAACGCCATCACCAAACCATACGTCCCATTGACTGTGATGTCTCCACATGACATCTTCGCCACAGCCATGTGGTCACAGTATGTGTTGGGGATAATGCTGTTGGCGCAGAATGGCTGCCTGATCAGGAGCAGGGGCAGGGGTAGAATGAGGAGAACAGCTCTTATCAAACCCACTAGTCCTAGCTTAGCTATTCGTCCATTGGTGAGGATGGTGGCGTATCTCAGAGGGTTACATATGGCAATGTAGCGATCAAAGGCCATTGTCACGAGGATGGCTGAGTGCATCATAGAAACCCCGTGAAGGAAGAACATCTGGGTGAGGCATCCACCCAAAGTAATGTCTTTCAAATTGAACCAAAATAAACACAGTGCCTTTGGAACAACAGAGGTAGACGTGCCAATGTCTGTGAGCGCCAGCATGCAGAGTAGCAGGTACATCGGCTTGTGCAGGGTCTGCTCTTTGCCTACAACAAACAGAACTGTGAAATTTCCCAATAGGCCAATAATGTAGAATGTAGAAAATGGGATGGAGATCCAGATGTGGGCAGCTTCCAGGCCAGAGATCCCCATTAGGATGAATGTTGAAGGGTCAGAGGGAGTGAGGTTGAAAATTGACATGAAATGTTGAATGCTTATATTGGGCTCAGAAATGCTCAAGGTTCCTGTGAAGGGAGAGGTGCACGGAAAGAAAGGTTACAAGCTTTAAGAAAAATATGGTAAATATTTTTTAAGTATTAACAATCTAGAAATGGAGGTGAACAGTGAGATGGCAACATTTACAGATGGCATCAGATTATTTAGGTCATGGTCAAGGCCAGAGAAGTCCTCAGAAGGAGCTAACCAAGCCAGGTGAATGGGTCGCATGATGGCATATGTACTTTGAAGTCAATAACTGAAACATTTATGCCCATATGATGGAAAAACTTGAACTCCTCAAACACATTATAAGGTTCTAATTTAACTGTATGAACTCAGGAGAGGGACCTGGGTGTCATGGTACTCAGCCTTGTGAAAACCTTTTCACCATGCAAGAATGGACAGAACCTGAGCAAAACATTGGGATGCAGGAGGCACAGAATTGGGGACTCATGCAAACAATATAATGCCATGAGATCAATCAGTTAATATTTCACCTTCTTATGGACTCCTGTTTGTAGTACTAGGCACCCTTTTCACAAAAGATATTGAAGAACAAGAGGGTTTCAGGGAACAATCTTGGTCCTGAGTTAACTCTCATATGGAAAGGGATTGAAAAGACTGACATTGTTATCTTAGAACTGAGATGAATTAGAGGGGATATGAGAAAAGTCTATCAAATAATAGCTGCTAGACAGTACATCAAAAATATGTTCTCCGTGTCTCCTAACACAAGATCAATAGGACATTCAATTAAACTGAAATGTGGCACATTCAAAACAGACACAAAGAATGCTTTCTTCACTCAGCATCTAATTAGAATGAGGAGCTGATTGACACAGGAGGTAGTTGATTCCATGAGCTAAGTAAGAATCAGGAAGGGTTTAGACATTTTTATGGATGGTAAAACTATCTAGTTGCAACAGGTACAAATAAATAAATATTTTGGAAAGCTTGGATGTCCATGTATTTCAGGACACAAACTTGTCTCTACCTGTTAGGTATTAGGATTGTGTGACAGGGTACTGGGCAGGAACTCCTGAGCCCGCCCTCTGTCACTCCAGCTCCTATTAAGGAAGGTAAATTGGAGCTGACTAGAGAAACCTGCACCTAACTGGTGAATGAGAAGCAGATACCATCCTAATTCACCAGGGGCTACATACAGGCCCAGAGGCAGGAAGCCAGGGATGGGAACCAGAGAGTGGAAGGAGAGCAGTAACTCTTCCTCCTAGGTGCTGAAACTGAGAAGTCCTTCAGGCTGAAAATCCATGCTATGGATGATGATAAGGTGATTGCAGTACCAAAGGGGACCCTATTACAGAGTGATATCCTCATGATACCCCCCCCCCTCTGCTTTTTTTTTTTTTACACCTTTTACTACATCATCTTTCCTGAAATGTGGCACCCAGAACTGGGCACAATACTCCAGCTGAGGCCTATCAGCACAGAGTAGACAGGAAGAATTACTTCTTGTGTCTTGCTTTCAACACTCCTGTTAATACATCCCAGAATGATGTTTGCTTTTTTTGCAACAGCATTACACTATTGACTCATATTTAGCTTTTGCTCCACTATCATACCGAAATCCCTTTCTGCCATACTCCTTCTTAGCCAGACATTTCCCACTCTGTATGGGTGCAACTGTTTGTTCCTTCTTTGCATTTGTCCGTATTGAATTTCATCCTATTTACCGCAGACCATTTCTACAGTTTGTCCAGATCATTTTGAATGATAATCCTATCCTCCAAATCACTTGCAAACCCTCCCATCTTGGTATCATCTGCAAACTTTATGTGTACTCTATTCCATTTTCTCAATATTTGACGAAGACATTGAAAAGTACCGGACCCAAAACTGATCCCTGCAGAACTCCACTCCTTATGCCTTTGCAGCATGACTGTGATCCTTTGATAACTACTCTCTGGGAATGGTTTTCCAACCAGTTATGCACCCATGTTATAATAGTTCCATCTAGGTTGCATTTCCATAGTTTGTTAATGAGAAGGTCATGCGAGACTGTATCAAAAGCCTTATTAAAGTCTAGATATACCACATCTACCCTATCCACAAGTCTTGTTACTCTGTCAAAGAAAACTATCGGGTTGGTTTAACATGATTTGTTCTTGACAAATCCATGCTGGCTATTAATTGTCACCGTATTATCTTCTAGATGTTTGCAAACTGATCCCTTAATCATTTGATCCATTATTTTTCCTGGTACTGAAGGTAAGCTCACTGGTCTATAATTCCCTGGGTTGTCCTTATTTCCCTTTTTATAAATGGGCATTATATTTGCCATTTTCCAGTCTTCTGGAATCTCTCCCATATTTCATTACTTTTAAAAGATAATAGCTAATGGTTCAGATATATCCTCAGTCAGTTCCTTGGGTATTCTAGGATGCATTTCATTAGGCCCTGGTGACTTGAAGACATCTAACTTGTCTAAGTAATTTTTTAACTCAAGGAGAAGAGGAGAAGGTATTTTACCTGGGTATTTAGCACTTGTGGGATTTCTGCTGGAATCCTTTGTCCAGTTCTGGTGACCAGGATTAAAGATGGATGCTGATACACTGAACGGGGGTTCAGGGAAGAGTCACACGGATTATTACAAGATTAGAAAACCTGCCTTATAATTATAGACTCAAATATCTCAATCTATTTAGTTCATAGAATCATAGAATATCAGGGTTGGAAAGGACCTCAGGAGGTCATCTAGTCCAACCCCTTGGTCAAAGCAGGGCCAGTTCCCAACTAAATCATACCAACTGGGGCTTTGTCAGGCCTAACCTTAAAAACCTCTGCGGAAGGAGAGTCCATCACCTCCCTAGGTAACCCATTTCAGTGATTCACCACTCTCTGAGTGAAGAAGTTTTTTCCTAATATTCAATCTAAACCTCCCCCACTGCAACTTGAGACCATTACTCCTTGTTCTGTCATCAAGTACCACTGAGAACAGCCGAGCTCTATCCTCTTTGGAACCCCCTTTCAGGTAGTTGAAAGCAGCTATCAACCCCCCCCAACTCTTCTCTTCTTCAGACTAAACAATCCCAATTCCCTCAGCCTCTCCTCATAAGTCATGTGCTCCAGCCCCCTAATCATTTTTTGTTGCCCTCTGCTGAAATCTTTCCAATTTTTCCACGACAAAGATGCTTAAGGGATGACTTGATAACAGTGTAAGTACCTTCATGGGGAACAATATTTAATAATTGCCTTTTCAGTCTAGCATAACATGATCCAGTGACTGGAAGTTGAAGTTAAAGAAATTCTGACTGGAAATAAGGCGTGCATTTTTTAAGCAGTCAGAGTAGTTAACCATTGGAGCAATTTAAAAAGAGTCTTGGCTGATTTATGAAGTCAGACCAGATGATCAAAATGGTCTCTCCTGGCCATGGATTCTACTAATATGTCCCAGGAGTCAGCTGGAGGCATTTTGTCTACAAGTTTGTGCCTGAGCTTACTGAAGGCATTTTTTTCTATTCATGACCATGGTGAATTTAGCACTATAGGGAGAAATTCTTATGTGACTTTGGCACCTTGGAAATGTTACACTAGGTGTGTATTTCATGAGGCTCAGGAATCCCATGAGGCACTGCATGGATAAACATGTTAGATGAGAAAAATAATGACCTGAACCCATAAAATTCCCACTCTGAGGAATGAATATACAATCGTCACAGTGAATGACTAACAGAGCTAGCTAAAAAATAGTCCCAAAACATCCTCGGTTTAACATCTGTGTCCCAGTTGCCCACATTTGCAGGCAGCTGCCAGCAGCTCCTGTAGGTGGCAGCTGTATTTATCTAGGCCCTGACATATCCCAGAGTTTCCCACTCTCGTAATATAATGCGCATAGTCCTCAACTTGCAAGTTTTTCCTGTGTAGTATCCCCTGAAGCTGTGTGCGGCGTCTATGGGTGCACCAAGAGCAGCAGCACAGCTGCCCTGGCATTTCCTAGTCGTGTGTGAGATATCTCACTGGTGAGATACCGTCAGTGATTACTCCTCAGACAAGGAAGTGTTGTGGGGAGATGTCAAGGCCCATTTCTCACTCTGCCAGTTCGAGTGCAGAAGGTAGGGGCCCACAAGGACTCCAATAATGAATACTTGCCACTCCAGGCCTGTATTAAATTCCAAAGGTTACAGCTTTTCTCTGACCTTGGATGGGTAGATGCTGTCACCACCCAAGTGCAGAACCCTTTGAGAGCCCAGGAAGGAGCAATTGGGAATTCCTTCCTGTGGGGCACCCTCAAGCCCTTTCACCCCCCTTCAGGGAAGAACTGAGAAAGGAAAAGAAAAAAAAAACAGCCGTTGCCATCAACTAACTAAAAAATGTGCACAAATCTCTTAAAAAAGGTAAAATTTATTAAAAAAAGAAGAAAGAAAATACACCTGGAAACTCAAGTTGTAGAGCAACCGCAGGAATTAAGAACTAAGAATAGCTTCTTGGGGTTCAGATTAAAGGTTACCAAGCAAAACAAAACAAAAGCACCTGGGGTTAGCACAGAGGAGTCCACAAGCCGTAAAGAAATAAAAAAAGAGAAACCTAAATGCATCTTCCTAAACATTTCCTAATCTACTTACATACCCGGGGTTCCAAATGAGTAGTGTGTAGGTCTGATCCCTGATGGTTTCCCATACTTGGCTCAAAGCTTTGTACAGCATAGTTGCTGCACTGTCTGTTTCTGCCCAACAGAACTAAAGGCCCCTACCCCCAGCAGTGTTTTCCCAATTTTAAAGGGTTCAGCATCCCTACTGGTTCCCCTGGTCAGGTGCCAACTCATTTTAAGCTTACCTCTTAACCCTTTATAGCTTCAGCCTGGGTGTCACAATCTTTACTCAGTTTTGTTTCAATTTGTTGTTGTTGTTATATAACTTCAAGTATTTCACCAGTGAAAAGAACCATAGATCTTTGCTTTTCAGTTGGTTCGATCTCCCATCATACTCTGACCCCCTGTCCGTACTCTTCTTCCCCATCCCAGGCTGCCCCAATTCCAACAGCACACTGGTTGCCAGTGTCTGCTCCATACCCCCCAGTCATCCCTGTCTCCTACAACCTCCAATCCTTTGATAAACGAGGGCAGGTAGCTCCCTTTCAGGGACACCCAGCCAATCAGTTAGCTATAGAATCCTCCTTAGCAGCTGCACCCTAATTGCTTTAAAGCTTTGTGGCTTGCCAGGGCAAAGAGACCCTGACAGCAGCCCAAACACACTGGGAGCGAAGAAATCTCCCAGCACTGGCCTTGGTCCAACTATCACAAAGAAAATTTATTGTCAGCAGCGCTGCTTGCCTCTCCCTGTACACTTCTCTCCCTGCATCCACAACCTACAGCACTGCCCACCTGTCTGTGTTCAACCCGATCCCCACCCCCATAACATTCAGAGCTGCTCACCTGTCCGTGTACACTCCCCTACCTGCCCCCCAAAACCCCAGTGCTGCCTGCTTGTCCATCTTGTTCCCACTGTCCCACAACGTGAAGCTCCAACACCCAGTGATACCCCTCACCCAGGATCAAAAGCATGTGCCAGACCCCACAGTGACAGCTCACAGAAATATCTCCTCAGACTAGTTTAAACTCAGTGTCTGTCTGCCCTTGGGGAAAAGGGAGAAATCAGCCTGAACTGTTTTTCCAGGGGTGAAGGGAACCCCAGCAGCAGCTCAGCCTGTGCAGAGAAGGAGAGAGGGACAGACCCTGTGGCAGAGAGAGAGGGCATGGAGACTAAAAGGAGCCAGCTTAAATGTATTGCAGACCCTTAAAATCCAGATACCCCTTCCTGAGGTTGCTTTTCTGTGTTGGCAATTGCTAATGTTACCATGAGGCTGTAGTGGGGGTACTCGCAAGAGGAGGGATGGAGGACAGCGTCAGAGACAATCTGCTACAGTGTGGTCCACATTCTGTTATAGCATGAGACAGTCCCCTCTCCCAGGTCTGTGCATTAGGCAGGATGTCCATTCCCTATTTCACCCATTTTCAGGACTCCACGCCACTGTGATCTGGATACCGGACGTCCTCCCTTCCGCCCACACGCACACAGACACTTCATTCCTGGACCTCCCACTCTGAGATTTCCAATGCCTCCTTGGATTCTTTTAAGACATGAACATGCTTTTACCTTTACTACATTTTGGTGCTTCTCGCTGCAGGGGCACAGAGAGAGCAGACCCCTCTCCCCACTCAAAAAAACTGTTACTCTGATTGTTCTGAACTTCTAAGCCTCTGAGTTTCAGATTTCATCAAGTCTCCTCTCCTGTCAGTTCTTCTTTGTTCCTGATAAGCTCCCTGGTCCTTAGAGGCCACAGATAGCTCCAGTAGAAGTCACTGGAGGCTCAGTGCCAAGGTAAATCAGGCCATTTATTGAAGTCTCTAAATGTGTATTAAGGGTGAACTCTTGGCCCTTTTGGGAGTTGTGCCATTGAACTTAGTAGCACCAAGATTTCACCCTGGGTGTTTAACATTCAGCTCCAAGCTGTGAAAATCACGGCTTTTGGTTCTGCTACAGAGAGCTCAAAGAGTCTGAAGGAAACTCTCAGTTTATGTAGCATTCTGAGACCAGGGGCATGAAAGATAGAGATTTCACTGTCTATCACCCTGATAACACGCATACCCACTGCAGAGGTTTTGGCTGCACTTCCTAACAAGGCAATGAGGTAGCTGAATTGGAAAACATGAGTGAACCAGAGGGAAAACCACACAGCCCAAAAAAAGGAAGCTACTGAGTCAGGTAGAAGGACTCAGTAAGCGACAAGGAACTGATCTGAAAAACAAATATTTGTCTAAACTATTTCCAATACATTTGTATTTCCTATTTTATCAGGTAAATCCCTTGGTGTTTCTGATAATACTAAGCAGTTCAAGTTGCTGTGCTGGTAAATTGCTGCCCAGATGGTTCTGGATTTGAACCCTGGAACCCTTCCTGGGACCTCAGCATTAATGTTAATGCAGAAACAGGCAACTCACCGAAATCCTGCTCAGCAGAGAGAGAGGAAATCTCCTTACAGCAACAGGAAGGCAGAGCCCTGAGAATCAGTGTATAATTTTCACATCTGATTTTCAACATACTTGACAAAGTCCTTTATGATTCCCCTTACAGTCCCGGCAGACTCTGAGATTAGCCTGGACAACCAGAGAATTCCCAGGAGCAGCTGGAAGAGCAGAAAATTGACCTTGGAGAACTTCAGCCTGAGAGTCTCTCCTGGAAGTGAAAAAGTGATTTGCTGATAAGAGAGGCTCAGATTGTCAGGGGAAACTGAGTTGTGTGTTTTTGTGTCATCCTCTTGGTCAGGAATGTGCTGACTTGGTTCACTGACACCTGGTCTAACTCAAAAGTACCAATAAAATAATATATACCCAATATACACTTGGCTTAGAGTTGACACTCCTTTACTTAACAATTTAAGAAAACATGATATAATAGGTTCAGATTAATTAAAATGTCACAACCAATTTAAATCAGCAGGGGACACTTCAATAAATCACTTAATACATGCAGTTTACAGTAGTAAATGAAACATCACCAATTTACATTTGTATTGTCAACAGTTACCTAACCCCTGACTGTGCACTCCCCTGAATCTGCTTGAGTGCGTGCATATGGAGATGTTTACGCCCAAGACAGCACTTCGTCAGCTCAGTAAACCAGTCTGGCCCATGCAACTAAGGGCAGAGCAATTCTAACTATGGGTTCTTTCCAAGCTCCATAGAGCCTCTGAAGATAGGAGTTGTTATAACCCTGGATTCTGGTTAGATGATAAGACCACTGCTTCTCTTCTCAGTCTCAAGCAACCCCTTAAAGTCTCATCGCTATACCCCTTCCCTTGCAAGCACTTCCCCAAACAACAAAAGTGCTGGTTACTCACACTGGCTTTGCTGTAGGCCCACCTCTGTCAGCTCTGACCTCAGCAACAGTCTCTGCCCTGGCTCCATTGAAACCCAGCAATAGTCTCCATGGCTCCCTGCTTGGTCAAAGCCCCAGCAGTTCTCTCAGCAGCAGTTTCTGGCTTGGACAGAATTCCACAAAGCTTATTCCCTCTTCACCATCCTCTCTTTGCTCACAGAAGTCTAACAGTTTATCTTTGACCCCGAGTTCGGGTGTGCAGTATCTCAGTAATTAGGGGTACGTTTTCATGTTGACCTTGTTAGATACGCCTGTGGGAACTAAGAAATAGGAGCCATCTGGTTTGCTGAGGTCTTTTGAAAATTTTGTTGAGAGCAGCAACAGAACATTTTTGATCAATGCCTCTGCATTAGTCTGGCCACAGCTAACATGCTTTCTTATCTTTGCATCAGGATACAAGGTAGGTGCCAGTTTAAGTTCACAGTCACACAAACAATAAGCGTGTTAATGGACTAGTATGTGATAAACGTGAGACTGTTCGGAAGTGATAACCTGGATATTGAAGGATTAATTTGGCCTGCTGAAAAAATTGAGACCAGAGTATTTCTCTTGTGAGTCATGATGTTTTGTTCATAATTTTATGAATCAGCATGATGCTTAATGTTGGAGTCAGCACCAGGGGACAGGCTAAATTTCATCCAGCATGCTTTACAAAATTCTCTTCACTCACACTTGCAGGATTTCCAAATCCAAGTGAAAGTGTTTTTCCATTCTGTTCTATATCTGCACTCTCTTTTTTGTTTGTTGGTAGTTGGCTCCTCACTTGCCATTGCCATTTTGGGATTTTCAGCTGAAGACGGATAGCTAGCTAGCTAGCAATTGAAAAGAACCATGCAGTCTCTGTATGCATATAGGTTATTACACACCCACTGTAGTTTATGCTACATCATACACTGCATTTCAGAACTGTAATGTAATGTAAATTACATATCTCTACTGTAAATTCTGTTACCCCTGAAAATGAACCAAAATACCAGAATTCCCATCATGTAACATAGAGCACACTCAGGATTAACAAATAAAACAGCCCAAATTGGCTAATTTCTTTTTCACTACCAAGTTTTAAATTTTACTTGAATATCGGGACAAATGGCATCTCAATCGCACATTGATTGGGATGCAGGACAAAGAATTAAATATCAGGACAGTCCCAATTTTATCGGGATGTCTGGTCACCATTGTCAAATTCCTCATAGAACCATAGATCCACAAGATTAGAAGGGACCACAATTATTGTCTAGTCTAACCTCCTTCCAAGATGCAGGATTTGTGTCAAAGACAGATGGCAAACCAGTCTCTTTCTGAAAACCTCCAACAAAGGAGCTTCCATGACCTCCTGAGGCCTCTGTTCCGTTGTCCTGCCATTCTTACAGATAAGTAGATTTTCCTGAGATTTAATCTAAATCTGCTCTGCTGGATTTTTCCACCAGCCCATTGGTCTGTATCATAGAATCATAGAATCATAGAAGATTAGGCTTGGAGGAGACCTCAGGAGGTCATCTAGCCCAACCCCCTGCTCAATGCATGACTAACACCAACTAAATCATCCCAGCCAGGGCTTTGTCAAGCCGGGCCTTAGAAACCTCTAAGGATGGAGATTCCACCACCTCCCTAGGTAACCCATTCCAGTGCCTCACCACCCTCCTAGTGAAATAGCATTTCCTAATATCCAACCTTCACTTCCCTCACTGCAACTTGAGACCGTTCCTCCTTGTTCTGTCATCTGCTACCACTGAGAATAGCCGAGCTCCATCCTCTTTGAAACCCCCCTTCAGGTAGTTGAAGGCAGTTATCAAATCCCCTCTTATTCTTCTCTTCTGCAGACTAAATAAGCCCAGTTCCCTCAGCCTCTCCTCATTAGTCATTTGCCCTAGCCCTCTAATCATTTTTATTGCCCTCTCTAGACTCTCTCCAATTAGTCCACATCATTTCTGTAGTGGAGGGCCCAAAACTGGTTGCAATAATCCAGATATGGCCTCATCAGTGATGTAGATTCATCTAAAACACAACTGGAGGTGGCATGTTAAGCGTGGCATCAGATATCACCACTGTGCTGGCCACCATATTCCCCAGGAGTTGGAGGAAGTGTCTGGCTGATATTTGAGGGTTGTTTTGCCCTGTCTATGGATTGGCCTGTAATGAGTCAAGGTCAGTCCCTATGAACTCTTGGCTCTGTTCAGGGGTGAAGTTAAATTTTTGGAAGCTTATATGCAGACCCAGTTCTGTGAATAAGTCTGTTGTAGTTTGAGCACAACCTCACAGACCTCGTTGAAAGAGCAGGCTGTGAGGAGACAATTGTTTAGGTAGGAGTAGATCATGGTCCCTTGGGAGCATAGGTGAGAGAACCTGGAAGAATAATCTTAGAGTCAATGACAGCCCAAGGATGAGTGTTGTGTACTGGTAGTGGTTTTGTCCTAGAGTGAATCTAAGGAAATATCTGTGGGTCGGTCAGATTACAACATGGAAATAGGCATCCTGAAGGTCAAGGGCTGAAAACAAGTCACTTGTTCCAGTGCTGGAATAATCATTGGTAGAGAAACCATCTTGAATTTTTGAACTTTGACAAACTTATTGAGCTGTCCGAGGCCTAGGCTGGGTCTCCAACCTCCCTTCGCCTTTGGTATTAGGAAACAGCAAGAATAAAAATGTTTGCTGGGTAGATGTCGAGGTGAAAAAGGAACGAGCGCTTTAAGAGCCCAATGTGTTAAATTATGAAAGTCAGATCGCACTGATAATGAAGTCTGTGACTGGCATATGTGAAAATTTGTGCTGCAGTTCCTTGTCTCTTGACAGGGAGATAAGGCTTTTCTCTTCTTTGGCAGATAACATATCTGTGGGGTTCAGCTTAAAGCAGAATGGGTTCCCGGTCCATTGATTACACTGGTCTTTTCCCATTACCCCTCCAACGCATCATCAGGGATCTACAACCCATCCTGGACAATGATCCCATCCTTTCACAGGTCTTGGGTGGCAGGCCAATCCTTGCCCACAGACAACCTGCCAACCTGAAACTTATTCTCACCAGCAACTGCACACTGTACCATAGTAACTCTACCTCAGGAACCAATCCATGCAACAAACCTCGATGCCAACTCTGCCCACATATCTACACCAGCGACACCATCACAGGACCTAACCAGATCAGCCATACCATCACTGGTTCATTCACCTGCACGTCCACCAATGTAATATACGCCATCATATGCCAGCAATGCCCCTCTGCTATGTACATCGGCCAAACTGGACAGTCACTACGGAAAAGGATAAATGGACACAAATCAGATATTAGGAATGGCAATATACAAAAACCTGTAGGAGAGCACTTCAACCTCCCTGGCCACACTATAGCAGACCTTAAGGTGGCTATCCTGCAGCAAAAAAACTTCAGGACCAGACTTCAAAGAGAAACTGCTGAGCTTCAGTTCATCTGCAAATTTGACACCATCAGCTCTGGACTAAACAAAGACTGTGTATGGCTTGCCAATTACAGAACCAGTTTCTCCTCCCTTGGTTTTCACACCTCTACTGCTAGAACAGGGCCTCATCCTCCCTGATTGAACTAACCTCTTTATCTCTAGCTTGCTTGCTAGCATATATATACCTACCCCTGGAAATTTCCACTACCTGTGTCTGACGAAGTGGGTATTCACCCACGAATGCTCACGCTCCAAAACGTCTGTTAGTCTATAAGGTGCCACAGGATTCTCTGCTGCTTTTACAGATCCAGACTAACATGGCTATCCCTCTGATACTTGTTCCCATTACAGGGAAGTACTCCTGAAACTGCGCCTGCAGATCCACAAAGTTCTGAGCAATTATGTCCTGATAGTGTCAACTGACAGACCACCACCCTGCTGCACAATATCCTCCAGTGATGAAATCTGTAAACAGGTCTCTGCTGCACACGTGAAGACCATGGTTCAAGTTTGCTATCTGATCATTAGTGCTGAAACATTTGCATCTCATCTTTAAAATGACACATTCACAAAGTTCAGTCACTCTCCCCTTGTACAGCTTTTGAGTGACACTCTTTGGATATCCTTGTTGTCATATCTGGCTGCTACATCATATTATCAGCAAGAAAAATATGGACTTCCTTAATGCAGTTCACAGAGACTTGTCAGCATCTTGCGTCTGGACAGCCAATGAAATACTGCATGTAACAATAACTGTGTAAGCTTGCGCCCATTTCTTTGTATAAAATGGCAAGAGCCCTTGAATTAACCAGCCAAGACTTGATAAAGTTTATAATTTTTACTGAAACTGAAAAAATATTGTTGAGCTCCTCTGCCATCGTCTTAGCAGCCAATGCCTGGTTGTGGATCAAACAAAGATTCCAGGGTCCTATGGGGGCCACTTCTTGTACCCTCCTCACAAGCCTGTGATATCGGCCCATTATAGATCATGCTCCATTGTGGCAAATTCCAAAGCAATATCCCTAGTCAAGGCCTGTGTCTTAGACAAAATTATGTAATAGTTTAAAAAACTTGTCTTCAGTGGATGGCAAAGCAGAAATTTCTCTTTTAATTCCATTTCTGTAGCAAAATATACACAAGCAGCTGTACAGCATTTGGTATATTGGTAGACTCATCTTTCTGAATTGAATACACCTCTACCCCAATATAACACAAATTAGGATATAACACGGTAAAGCAGCACTCCGGGGGGATCAAAGCAAGTTTGATATAACACAGTTTCACCTATAACACGGTAAGATTTTTTGGTTCCCAAGGACATTGTTATATTGGGGTAGAGGTGTAATATGGGCCCTGATTAACACTTTCTAGGAAACGCTCTTTTACATAAGTGGCCACCTCCACAATAAATATGTGTGTAGCTATGTTGTTAGAAAGTGGGATCACATCTAGCTGTGATGCTGCTTTCTCTCCTAGCATCAATGCACACATATCCGTTGCAGCTGGAAGTCATCGTTTCTTCTCTATGTTGTGTGGGTTGCCAAGATTGGCAATGTGCAAAGCCACACAGTAAGAAGACTCAGTAGCCTTCATGATAGCAGTAGTGTGCACTTCAACAACTTTTTTTTGATCCTGTTAACTCATTGATCTTCCTCCGGAAAAACTCATTGGGTTTAGATACTGTGATGAATGGTGGGGGGCGGAGGAGGAACACAACTTTCTGCAAGTTCCAGTCATTCAGTTAGCTAAAATCTTTATGAGCAGTTGTTAATGCTTTAGATCTAACTTTAATTGTCTTGCCTGTAAGCAGGACCGCCGGCAGCCTTTATGGTGCCCTAGGCAGCGGAAGGTCCCACCTCCAAAATGGCGCCCCCGACAGAGACAGTGGAAGGTCTCACATTCAAAATACCACCAACGACTGTGGTGGCCAGATGTTTGGCCGCCGCTGTTGCCGCCCTTTGAATGTCAGCAGGGCTGGCTCCAGTCACCAGCTTAGCAAGCAGATACTTGAGGCGGCCACTCTGGAGAGGGGCAGCATATCCAGCTATTCAACAACAGGTCCCTCACTCCCGGTCGGATTGAAGGACCTCCTGCTGAATTGCCACAGATTGCAATCGCGGCTTTTTTTTCTTGTTTTCTTTTTGGCTGCTTGGGGCTGCAAAACCCCAGGAGTCGGTCCTGAATGTCAGCGCCCTAGGCAACTGCCTAGGTCGCCTAATGAGTTACGCCAGCCCTGCCTATAAGGATTAAAATCATAGACAGTGAGTCCTAGACAATCTCAGACTTTCAGGAATGCTTATGGTCGCAGGCAGTGAGTTGGCAGGAGGCCAGGAGAGCCTATGAAAACAAAGTATGGGATTTTGAATTGGAAGCAACAGCGCTTTCAGTTCTTGTGTTTGGGAGGCAGAGCTGATGAAAGGACATGAAATAAGCCCAAGGGCCAGGCATGGAGAATCCAGCAGCATCCATGCCTAGGAAAAGACTAAACCTGGAACTACAGATATGTGAGTAGATGAGGAAATGTTTAGTTGGACACAATCAGGTTTATTTCTTTATTTTGGGCTTGTTGGATTCTCTGTGCTGAGCACATGTAACTTCCCCCTCGTACTGCCTGCTCACTGTATTGCAAAAATGAAAATGTCCTTGTAATATTCCAATGTAAATGAGAAAGATCGAGACACAACTCTACTTATTCCAGTGTCCCTAGTTCACTTTCCCTCCTTCTTTAAACTTTATGCTGCTTATTCACCTATGACATTTGCATACCTCTGCTTTTTGGCTGATGTCTGGCTCCTAGCTGTGAGACTCTGCCAGCTGATGTTGGATCAACTCAGCTCAGGAAACAGGTGTTGGAACTAGGGGTAGTGAGCGTGCTTCAGGCCCCCCTGGCTTGAAGTGGCTTCCATCATATATAGAGTTTACAGGTGTCATAAGCAGATAGTTAAGGGTTAATGTCTCTTTTACCTGTAAAGGGTTAAGTAACTCAGTAAACGTGGCTGACACCTGACCAGAGGACCAATAGGGGGACAAGATACTTTTAAATCTTGGTGGGGGGAAGTCTTTGTTTGTGTTTTTGTTTTGTTTGTTGTTCGCTCTTGGGACTAAGAGGGACCAGACATACATCCAGGCTCTCCAAATCTTTCTAAATCAGTCTCTCATGTTTCAAACTTGTAAGTAATCAGCCAGGCAAGACGTGTTAGTCTTCTGTTTGATTTCTCAACCTGTAAATTTTTCTTTTTGCTGGAAGGATTTTTACCTTTGTTTGCTGTAACTTTGAATCTAAGGCTAGAGGGGGTTTCCTCTGGGCTATATGAATTTGAGTACCCTGTAAAGTATTTTCCATTCTGATTTTACAGAGATGATTTTTACCTTTTCTTTCTTTAATTTATAACATGTCTTTTTTAATAAGCTGATGATTTTTCCTTGTTTTTAGATCAAAGGGCTTGGGTCTTGACCTCACAGGATTGGTGGGGGAAAGGAGGGAGATGGTAAATTTCTCTCTTCTTAAGATCCAAGGGGTTTGGATCTGTGTCCCCCAGGGAATGGTGAAGTCCTCAGGCAACCCAGGGGGAGGGGAAAGTTGGGGGACGAAAGTGCCTCAGATACTGAATGTCGTGGTGGTGGCAGTGTTACCAGATCTGAGCTAGTAATTAAGCTTAGATTGTTCATGCAGATCCCACACATTTGTACTCTAAAGAGTTCAAACTGGGGGAAAAGCCTTGACATAGTGAGCCGCGGTGTGGGATTTCTTAGGAGCCAAGCCAGTAGGATTTTTTCTCTCCTTTATAGCTGCTTGGAAAGCAGGCCTGAGGGCAGAGATGGTAAGTTTTTTTACAATAGGGTCTTTTGTTAGGAGGAGGCTTCAGATTGCAAGCAAGTAGCGCAAGACAAAGGAAATTTGACAAGCTGAATTGTTTTCTTCTATCAACCTCTCAGATATAGCTAGGTTCAGGAATATATCTCTGTTAATCAAGCAGCCCTGAGCGGAGTGCAGTTCAGTCAGTGCAGCTGCAGAGGAGTGCGGCCGCACAATGAAAGACAGAAAAAGTCAGTGCCAGAAAGCAGGTTAAACAGGAAATGGCTTAGGCCTTGACGCAGAAGAGAAAGCCAAAGAGGCTGAACACAGGGCTATGGGAGATGAAAGAAAACGAAGATTAGAGATGAAGAATAAAGAGATGGAGACCCAAAGGGAGCCACACACAGCCCTGGATTAGAAAAGGCTACAGGATGGAACAGCACACCCTAGCAAACCCTTTTTCCAGTACTTCCCCATCCAGGAAATTCCCCACCTACGAAGCAGGTGATGATACTGAAGCCCTTCTTACAAATTTTTGAAAGGGCCTGCCTTGGGTACAACATCTCTACAAGATCAGTACGTGATAGAGCTGAAGCCACAGCTCAGTGCAACCTTAGCAGGAGGTGACGGCCTGGAAATGCATAGGGAAACACATGAACATTATATAACCTTTTTCAAACAAGGCAGAATGCAGAATGAAGCTAACACCTGGCATAGCCAGGTCGGCAGCTTCAGAGTCCCTAAGTGGAAAACCAGATGTGTCATTTACCCACACGCCTACCACACTGGAATATAATTGGGATGCTATGGATATCAGGAGCCAAATGCGAACACTCTGGGCAGAGCTGTCCTATCTGACTGCAATGGACGCAGTTTCTTAGAGGGTGTTCCTGACGGAAATAGAAAAGGTACTCAGATGGACCAACTGTATAAGCGAGGAGGGGATGATTGGAGCCAAATGGGTAGGAATGGCAGGAAAGAGAAAAAAACTGACTAGCAAGGGGAAGAGAAACAGAGGCGGCAAACTAGAAAATAAACCCTATGCACTGGGGACAAACCCAAAGACCGCCCACCTACAACCCAAGGAAAGCCCCAGACCTCTATTGTCCCACCTCACCAGTCCAGCAACCCACCTCGTCCCAGGACAAACATGTCACTGGAGATGTTTTAAATTACTGAACTGGGACATATAAAGCCCAACTGCCCCCAAGAAGCCCAATACCCGACTACAGTTCATTTACACCTCATCACACTCACAATCCCAGGCAGATGCCCTCAAAATACCCTCAGAGCGAAGGGAACCTTAGAGAGTCTGGGGTGAGAGAAGTTATCGGCATGGAGATATCACCGGGGCTACAAGTTGTCAACTAATCCCCACTCCTTAGTGAACTCCAAATTTCATCAACCCAGTAGCCCATAATGACGAAATTCACCCTTCGAGGTAAAATCATTTTTGAACGTTGCCTAAGCTAATTGCCTGTCCAGTCTAACAGGAGCCAGGTGCTAGGGTTTCTGGCCCCTAAGGCCACCAGGCACACTATTCACGCGCGCGTGGGTTCTCACGGCTCCCATGTCCTCAGGGCGGGGCTCGGACCGTCTCCCGCTCAGGCTGGGTGCGTGCTGCTCTCTGTGGTGCCTGTGTCTGCGGTGGCATGCGGCTCCTGCCGCGGGGGGGGGCGACACCTGGGGCTGCCTGGTTGACAGCGGGCGGCTTCCTCTGACCCGGCGGGGGGTGGTGCCCTTGGGGTGCTGGGTGCGAGCGCCGCGCGCCGCGCCAAGAGAGAACATAACTCTGGCGCTAACTCTGCGGGGGCGTCACTGTGCGGACTGACGTCGAAGTGCCCGCTGTCCTCCGGGCTGCTATGGTTTTCTAAATATTAGGTCGGCAGTCCTGGGCGCGCCCTCTCTGCCCCAAGTGAGAGGGGGGCGCGCCCTGGGCTGCCCGGTAGGTGTTGCGGCTATTAGGTGTGGGCTGCCCCCTGGACGCCTGGGGGTGTGGATTGTCCCATGGGCTAGCAGGCGCTGCCTCGCGCTCGAGTCCAGCGTGATCTACGCGCTGCTGCCTGCCGGGGTGTTGCCATACGAGACTCGCACCGTGTGTGCTCTCCCTCCTCCCCAGCACCTTCCTGGGGAATTGACGGTCTCCCTGACCCTGGGGGCAGTGGTCCTGCCCATTTTGTGGGTCGGCCGACCTAGAGCGTACAATGAAGACCCTGGCTGCAGGATAAGAAACACTTGAGTGTTTAGTGAGCGAGCTAAAATGGCGGGCGTGCGCTGGACGCCGGGCGGAGCCTTCCCGCGGGGCGCGCGCTGGGTACCCAGCTGCGAATCGCGGCTCAGGTCCAGGCCTAGCACTGATCACTCTCAAACGGTGGGTGTGCGTTGGGGGGGCACCCTGGGCTGCCGGGCTGCGGTGGCGGCGCACTGACCTCAGGGGCGCTCTGACCGGCGGCACCCTGACCCAGGGGACACCTTGGGCTGCCGGCGGCAGGCAGTTGCTGCTGCCAGCAGCTCAGCCCCTCCAGCAGCAGCGGCTGCAACCATTTAAAAAAATTTTTGGGGGCGCCACTTTTTGGCACCCCCAAATCTTGGCTCCCTAGGCAACCGCCTAGTTCGCCTAAATGGTTGCACCGCCTCTGAGTACAAGGGCTGGTCAGGAATGTGGAAGTTTGCAGTCTGTGACAATTATCCCATCCTCATGGTACTGGGGGAAGACTTGACCAACCATGGTCACACGCAGCCAAGCCAGGCAAGCTTCCCCACCCATCCCTGTTCCTGAGCCGTCCACAAGGGCCCCGTCCATGTTACCAGAGATCCAGACAAAGGTGGTGGAACCCGATCCCCTGCCAACGACTGCAACAGCCATAGTGCATCCAGTCCCAGAACCGGAACTGAAAAAGAAATCAGCACCAGAACCGTTGCCAGCACTGACGCCAACGCTTGCAAACCCATCTACTACTCCAACGGCAAAGAGCACCAGCGGGCCTGAACTGGCAGAAGAAGCAGACAACCTTATCCAAAAGGCTCATCCAGAGATTGAAATATCACCTAGTGCACCAGCGGACAGCTGTTCACCATCAACGAAAACAACCCCATCACCTACATCGCTTCCAGAGGGACCAAGCCCAAGTCCACAGTCTAAGGAGGAACTGGTGTCTCCAGCCTCAAGAGAACAGTTCTAGGCCAAGCAGGAAGCAGATGACAGCCTTCAGAAAGCTTGGGTGGCAGCATGGAGCACCCCACCGCCTCTCAGCTCTTCTAACCGAGCCTGGTTTGTTGTAGAACAAAGACTTTTATACAAGGAGACTCTTTGTGGTGGACGCCAGGAAGACTGGCATCCTCAAAGACAGTAGGTAGTTCCAACTAAGTACTGGGGAAAACACTTAAGCTTAGCCCACAATCATCCCAGTGGCCATTCTGGAGTGAACAGAACCAAAGACAGGTTGGGGAAGTCCTTCCACTGGGAGGGAATGGGCAAGGACGTTGCTAATTATGTCCGGTCTTGTGAGGTGTGCCAACGAGTGGGAAAGCCCCAAGACCAGGTCAAAGCCCCTCTCCAGCCACTCCCCATAATTGAGATCTCAGTACAGCTAATAGCTGTGGATATTCTGGGTCCTTTCCCCCCGCCCCCCCCAAAAAAAACCCAGAGGAAAGCAGTACATACTGACTTTCGTGGACTTTGCTACCCGATGGCCGGAAGCAGTAGCTCTAAGCAACACCAGGGCTAAGACTGTGTGCCAGGCCCTAACAGACATTTTTACCAGGACAGGTTGGCCCTCCAACATCTTTACAGATTTGGGAACTAATTTCCTGGCAGCGACCATGAAAAATCTGTGGGAAGTTCATGGGGTGAATCACTTGGCTGTCACCCCGTACCACCACCAAACTAATGGCCTGGTGGAAAGGATTAATAGAACTTTGGGGGCCATGATACATAAATTCGTAAATGAACACTCCAGTGATTGGGACCTAGTGTTGCAGCAGTTGCTTTTTGCCTACACGGCTGCACCACATCCCAGTTTAGGGTTTTCACCATTCGAACTTATGTATGGCCATGAGGTTAAGGGGTCATTACAGTTGGTGAAGCAGCAATGGGAGGGGTTTACGCCTTCTCCAGGAACTAACATTCTAGACTTTGTAAGCAACCTACAAAGCACCCTCCGACACTCTTTAGCCCTTGCTAAAGAGAACCTAAAGAATGCTCAGGAAGAGCAAAAGGCCTGGTATGATAAACATACCAGAGAACGTTCCTTCAAAATAGGAGACCAGGTTATGGTCCTGAAGGTGCAAGAGGCCCATAAGATGGAAGCGTCATGGGAAGGGTCATTCATGGTCCAAGAGCACCTGGGAGCTGTTAACTATCTCATAGCATTCCCCACCTCCACCCTAAAGCCTAAATTGTACCATGTTAATTCTCTCAAGCCCTTTTATTCCAGAGACTTAAAGGTTTGTCAGTTTACAGCCCAGAGAGGAAATGACGCTGAGTGGCCTGAAGGAAAAAGTGACGGTGGCGTGGAAGAGGAGACCCTCTCCACAACCTTGGAACATCTGCAGTGGCAACAGATCAAGAGACCATGCACTAGCTTTGCCCCATTGTTCTCAGCCACCCCAGGATGGACTGAACGGGCATACCACTCCATTGACACAGGTAGTGCTTACCCAGTTAGAACCCCACCCTACTGGGTGTCTCCTCATGCCCAAACTGCTATAGAACGGGAGATCCAAAACATGCTACAGATGGGTATAATCCGCTCCTCTACCAGTGCATGGGCATCTCCAGTGGTTCTAGTTCCCAAACCAGATGGGGAAATACGCTTTTGTGTGGATTACCATAAGCTAAATGCTGTAACTTGCCCCGAGAACTATCCAATGCCACGCACCGATGAGCTATTGGAGAAATTGGGATGGGCCAAGTTCATCTCTACATTAGACTTAACCAAGGAGTACTGGCAAGTACTGCTCGATGAACCCACCAAAGAAAGGTCAGCCTTCATCACCCATGCAGAATGTATGAATATAATGTGCTTCCTTTCGGGCTGCGAAATGCACTCACCACCTTCCAAAGACTTGTAGATGGTCTCCTAGCAGGACTGGGAGAATATGCAGTTGCCTACCTCGATGATGTGGCCATTTTTTCTGATTCATGGGCCGAACACCTAGAACACCTGGAAAAAGTCTTTGAGTCCATCAGGCAGGCAAGACTAACTGTTTAGGCTAAAAAGTGTCAAATAGGCCAAAACAGAGTGACTTACCTTGCACATCAGGTGGGTCAAGAAACAATAAACCCCCTACTGGCCAAGGTGGATGCTATCCAAAAGTGGCCTGTCCCAAAGTCAAAGAAACAGGTCCAATCCTTCTTAGGCTTGGCTGGGCATTACAGACAATTTGTGCCACACTACAGCCAAATCGCTGCCCCACTAACAGACTTGACCTAAAAGACCCAGTCGAATGCAGTTAAGTGGACTGATGAGTGTCAGAAGGCCTTTAACCAGCTTAAGGCAACACTCATGTCTGACCCTGTGCTAAGGGCCCCACACTTTGACAAACCATTCCTAGTAACCACAGATGCATCTGAGCGTAGTGTAGGAGCAGTTGTAATGCAAGATGGACCAGATTAAAACTTCCATCTTGTCATGTTTCTCAGCAAGAAACTGTCTGAGAGGGAAAGCCACTGGTCAATCAGTGAAAAAGAATGCTATGCCATTGTGTATGCCCTGGAAAAGATACGCCCATACGTTTGGGGACGGCGTTTCCAGCTACAAACCAACCATGCTGTGCTAAAGTGGATTCATACTGCCAAGGGAAACAACAAAAAACTGCTTCGATGGAGTTTAGCTCTCCAAGATTTTAATTTTAAAATTCAACACATTTCAGGAGCTTCTAACAAAGTAGCTGATGCACTCTCCCGTGAAAGTTTCCCAGAATCAACCGGTTAAAAATTGTCTTTGAAATGTGAAAAGTCTTGTAATTTTACATAATTAGTAGTATATGCAAAGGTGCATGTGTTTATTATTCTGTTTATTCTAAAGTTCTAGGAAGAAATCACCACCAGTGTGGTTCTACACTGTCTGAGATTTGGGGGGCGTGTCATAAACAGATGGTTAAGGGTTAATGTCTCTTTTACCTGTAAGGGGTTAAGAAGCTCAGTGAACCTGGCTGACACCTGACCAGAGGACCAACAGGGGGACAAGATACTTTCAAATCTTGGTGGAGGGAAGTCTTTGTTTGTGCTGTTTGTTTTATTCGTTGTTCGCTCTCGAGACTGAGAGGAACGGGACATCATTCCTGGTTCTTCAATCTTTCTGAATCAGTCTTTCAGGTTTCCAAACAGTAAGTAATAGCAGGCAAGGCGGATTAGCCTTATGTTTGTTTTCTCAACTGGTAAATGTGTCTTTTTGCTGGAAGGATTTTTACCTCTGTTTGCTGTAACTTTGAATCTCCGGGTGGGGTCGGGGGAGTCCCTCTAGTCTATATGAATGAGAGTACCCTGTAAGCCATTTTCCATCTTGATTTTACAGAGATAAATTTTTACCTTTTCTTTCTTTAATTAAAAGCTTTCTTTTTAAGAACCTGATTGATTTTTTCCTTGTTTTAGAATCCAAGGGATTGAGTCTAAACTCACCAGGGATTGGTGGGGTGAAATGTTTGGGTATGGTTATTTCCTCTTTGTTTTAAGATCCAAGGAGTTTGGATCTGTGTAGCCTCTCAAGGCAACCCCGGGAGTGGAGAGTCAGGGGGGAAAAAGAGGGGGATGGTTTATTTCTCCTTGTTTTAAGACCCAATGGGTTTGGGTCTTGGGTTCCCCAGGGAAGGTTTTGGGGGAACAGAAGTGTACCAGACACAGACTTCTGGCTGGTGGCAGTGTACCAGACCTAAGCTAAGAATTAAGCTTAGAAGGGTCCATGCAGGTCCCCCACATTTTTACTCTAAAGTTCAAAGTGGGGGAAAAAACCTTGACAAACTGTGTCGTTAGAAAGTGGAATCACATCTAGCTGTGATGCTACTTTCTCTCCTAGCATCACTTGTAGGTATCCTTTGCAACTGAAAGTAGCAGTATCTCACCCAGATTGTGTGGCTTACCAGGCTTGGAAATGTTCAAAGCCACACAGTAAGAAGCCTCAGTAGCCTTCATGTTACCACTGCTATAAACTTCAACAACTTTTGTTTCCTGTTAACTCATTGAGCTTCCTCTGAAAAAAACTTGATGGGTTTAGATACTAAGGTAGGGTGTCTTGTTTTGAGATGCTGGTGCAGCTTGCAGGGCCACTTAATATTGTTTTCCAGTACTTCGCAATGTACAACACATGGAGGCCTTGCTGCATCGCTGGATCCGCTCCACGTAAAGCCCAGTTTGAAATGAGCTGCATCATATTTTCTGCATTTTGCTGGAACCACTGCTGCTGCCCTCACTTCGGCTTGTGTTGTGCACTTTTCTCTCGTTGTCATAAGATGGCCTATGTAAGCTATTTTTCACTGTAAGCACTGCTGATAATCGTTTTAAGTTTCTTTTTAAGTACTTGTGGGGAACCATACAACTGACATATGACATGTCACAATTGCCAAGAGACCCTGCACGGGACTAGTGTAGAGCCCTGAACAGCCCCATGAGGCTGCATCTCCCGCTGTCACCCCAGGCTCTCACTGTCATCCCACACAGATTGAGCCTCCGTTTACACATTTCCACAACTCCCATACTTTGAAAACTGCTGCTCTAAGCAGATCTGAATGAAAGCAACTATCCAGGTCAAGAACAAGACGTGTTTTGGAACGATTGGCTAGTTTTTCAGGTCTTTCATACAAATCCTCATCACTTGCAGAATTAAGCATATTTGGCTGAATGATGCTCAGTTCATCGGCACCTACCTATAAGCTTTGAAAGTGATTGGAAAGCTGTGCATTTATTATATTTAGACATCTGTAAAATACGTTCACTTTGAAAAATATTTTTGAGTTTGCAAGTCTTTCACCTTTTGACGGCTATTGTTCTGAGTTGGTTGTCAGGGGCGTGCCAACTAGTAGTCATGGATTAGGTCTGTGACATATAGAGGGTTGTTGGTAGGGGAGTCCAGGCCATTCCAGTGCACCAGGCTTTGACCCAGGGACCTTTGGGGGGCTGTCAATACTCTGACAGCTGGAAATGAAAAGACAGCATGGATGTTGCATGGTTCTGGCATTTGGGGAGCTGGCCCAAGCATTGGAAGCTCCCGTGGCACCCGGACCATGGCCCCTGCCCCTTGTTCCACCTCCCTTCTGCTTTGGCCCCCTTGCCCACCCCATCGACTCCATCCCCTCCTCTATCTCCTCTTTCACATGGCCCCACTGCTCAGTGAGTTCCTCCGCCCTTCACCCCCAGAATCCCCACCACCTGCCATTAGCTGAGTCCCTACTTCCTCTCCTGTACCTCAAGACCCACCGCCTGCTGCCCATCAAGTCCAAGGAAGTTTTGAATTGATTGAAAGGGCACTTGAATATTTACTGAGCAGTCCATCAGTGCCCTCTGGATCACATTTTAGTCCTGCACCTGCACTTTTAGCAATGTCCATTGACTGGAATGAAAACCTGTGATTACAATCACCTAACAGTGTGTCCAACACAGGAAAATACAGCTGTCTGCCTCATTTTGCTTTAGGATTCTCATTTTTAGCTGGCTTCTATTCTCATTCTCTCAGTGTACTTGGAAGTACTGTACAGCCAAGGAAGGTGTTTTTTTTTTTGGTCGTTTGTGAGCGTACTCTTCCTCTACACCAGGGGTAACAGGGACATAATGCAGCTCACAGAACTTTTGGGCTTCCTTCAAAAGAGCATCCTGCTTAGCGCTGGGTGGCATATGTTCTAATGCTTGGACAATTCCCTGGTGTACACTGCAGACCTGAGAACGTATCATTCCTTGTTTCTGCAGAGCTTCACATGCTACGTGAATCATACTAAGAACATGGTAAAAAAAGACCAAGCACAGACAAAAATGGATATTCTGCCCTTTCTTCAACAAACCAAATGCTCCAATAAATCTTCGGTAGGGAGGCTCTGACAGTCCCAACAAGCTACTGAGAAGCTTTCATGGAGTTCTTTGCAGGAGATGGGTTTTTCCATCTGGATGACCATCTTGTGTCACTTTAACTGGATGATTTCAGTTTCACTCCAATCATCTTCTGGTCCTCCAGGTAAGCATGGTGGTGTATATATATATAGCGGGACGGGGCAGGGGGGAGATTATCTTGCAGCAGTTTTGGAGGTACTCCAGTTACATGACTTGCCATGATAGTGGCCCCATCATAACACTGTGCAATGACCAGCAAATTTGCAGTCCACGATGTTTGTAAAAAACGTTTAATGCTGTGATAGAGGGCACCAGTATCCCCATTCTCAAAGCAATCAATAAATCCTAGAAATCATTCCTTTATTTCCAGATTTTCTGTGTCTCTCACACAGACTGTCATTTCTCCTTGTTTAAAACTGTTTGCTTTGCCAACAAGAACAGTACAAAACACATTCTCATGAACTTTCTGAATGATTATTCTTTTCATATTATCAGGAGCAAATTGTTAAAGCTCATTTTGAGTTGAGTGGCTTGTGAGATTGAATGTACCACTCCATTTTTTCTCTTTGTTTCTTTTTGTTTTGTGAATGGTTCATTATACTGTGAAAATAAATTGAATAATTACTGAAAGTTTCCAGGGTTTGCTGACTCTTCTCTCTCTTCCTGTCCCTGCAGGGCAATCCCTTGGTTAGCCAGGTAAAGCAATACCCTGGGGATTCTTGCAGCATAGTTTGTTTTCCTGTAATGCCACCTTGTGAGAATTTGACAACTGTGCAACTACAGAGCCCACTTCTTTTCACTGTCTGAATAAATGACACCTTTCAGAACAGTGCCTGTGTATGGGAGATTGGATATTTCTGAAGCTTTTTTTCCTATATTTTTCCAGTCTCTTACTCCTCTTTGGTGAATGTAGGATCTCTCAAACCACTGGAAAACTCTCTGCAGGGAAACCAGAAAATTGCATCTGCCCACTCATGGTACTTTAAAAAAGAAAATGTCTTCTTGTATTCCGATGTCAATGAGAAAGACCAAGACACAATTTTGCTTATTCTAATTTCCCTAGTTTGCTTTCTCTCTTTCTTTGGACTTTGCACCAATTAATCACCTATGGCATTGGCTCTTTTGTTGATGTCTGGCTCCAATACCTGATCCAGCTGTGGGATTCCTCCTGCTGCTCTGGAATGTGTCAGTTCAGGGGGCTGGAACACAGGGGCCCAGGAGGACACTTTGAAATGTGATTCTGTTTTTCACTGGTGAGTGGCAGGTGGTAGGGGCATTAGGGGAGGGCTGTCTGGGTGGAGTAGAGGAAGGACTCAGCAGTCTACAAGTGCAGGGGACTTAAAGGAATGGGGTGTGGGAGAGAAGGGAGTAAGGACTCAGTGAATGCTGTGGCTTATGTGGGGTCCACCAGGGGGATGGAGTTAGGAGAGATTTGATAAGTAGTTGGCTGTCGGGGCCTCTTGGGGGAGGAGAGGAAGGATTCAGAGCGAAGCAGCGGGGGCCTCAGCAGAGGGTGGGGCAGGGGAGGAAGAGGTGGAGCATGGGCGGTGCCACAGGAAATAAGCGAGAGAGGGTATCAGGGTCAGAGCGCAGGGGGGTCACCACATCCCAGGCATCCATGCTCTCAAGGGTGGTGAGGCAGTGGTTGCACCACAGGGGAGGTTTAGCATCCCATGGTCTATTATTCTTCCCACCTACGTAAGGTGGCTATCTCTGGGTCACTTCCTACCACCTCCCTGAGAATGTCCCAAAGTCTCTGTCTGGGGTAAGGCAGCGTGAAGGGTGTCTGCTTACCCCAAGGCACTTTCTAGTGGCTGCATGTAGTGAGGTCATTTGCCTTTCCTCTCTGATAGCAACTGCCTCCTCCTGTGATTTGGCCCAGCTTCCCAGAGCCAGCTCAGTCCAAGTTCTCTCCCCTGCTGGGGTAGTCCAGACAGCAAATAAAGGGGATCGATCAAGTTCAGCATTCAGATAAGAGATTAATGCTTCCTTCTCAGGCTGTCCCTGAAGCAGGCCCTCCCTTCCCTCAGAGAGGGACCTTTGGGCAGTTGTTCAGGGTGAGATTCTTCCTTTCCTCAGCTCATCTCCCCTGGAGCTGCCGGAAGCAGGTCTATTCTCCTCCCTGGTATGTCACAAAATGTGTTGTTCCTCTGCCTTTTTGCCTCTCTTGGACACTTCTCTTCATAATTGATTTGTCTGCCCCATTTTTCTGATAATTTACTTGCTGAACATTTGGCTTTTTGAACTCAATTTGAAATGTAGCTACAAGGTCAGTGGTCTAAACACTGAATCTGAGAGGAAGAAGTGATTCGCACAGGTTCTTTATCAGTTGTGTGGTCAATTGCTCAACCAAGATTTCATTTGTTATTAAATATATTCAAGAGGTGAAATAAACAATGTCAGGTTTACTGCTCTAATCCCATAATAAAATAGTACAGGAAAAAGATTTTATATGAAACCAGTCTCTGGGAAGCCATCTTGCGCAGTGATGTTACATTCACCTTGCGTAGAAAGCATGCTCCCTAAAGTTACCCATTTCAGCTTTTATCATTTATATGAAAATTGCATGAGTTACACCTCTCTTTATCCATCACTAAAATCCAACCCATCAGTTCCCTAATGTAAATGGGTAACTATTTTGGGTAACTTTCCTGGCTTCTTCATTACCGCAGGGATATTGGCTAGTGAAAGGGCCTGAGTCCCCACTCCCTTTACCCAGAGGCCTTTCTGACATCAAGGACTCTCCTTCCACTCTCCTGTGTGGCAAACAGCCCATAATAGTGACACAGCTGGGCCCACGATTCCTGGGAAGCTGAACCCCCAGTCTCATCGTGGTTACCTAGAACAGGGGCTAGGGTGTTCCCACTCTGGGGTGCTCTCTTCACACCGGATGCTTCAGTGACCCACTGATCACTGCATTAAGTTCAAAACAGATATAATTTATTAAAAAAATAAGAAAAAATGGGATAGGTTCACGGAAACAAGGAACAAGCACGGGCAGTGTCCACTATCCTGGCTGTGGCCAGACAGCTCCCTGCTGTAACTGATCACTGGCTTCTCATTAGCAGAGCTGATCTGTGCTTGTACGGGGAGTCTTTGGCAAACCAGTAAAGTGCCTGAAACCACTATGGCTTATTGTTAAAGGCAGCCTAGTCAGCAAGCTGTAAATTGGCCCTTCAGCAATCTCAGCTTGACCAAGGCAGGAAGAGAGAGGGGTTTAGAGTGCCATGAAAGAGGCAGCTTGACTCCACATCCTTCCTGATAAAAATTGTGTTGAAGTTGCTGATATGCCCCAGGAATGTCTATTGGGGTCTCAAGGCTGCAGGCTTTGGAAAGACCCACACCTGATTAATCAATAGTCAGAAGAAGCCTCTTGCTTAAAACTGGTGACTTAGCAAGGTGTCTTTAAGGGGCATGTCATTCTATTACTAATGTATAAATAAAGGGACTCATCTGGGGACTCTTCGGGACGGATCTCTCCCTCTGGATCCGTCTTGTGTTCCCCACCGGCAGATGGGCTGTCGCTGTGTCACTGGAGAGCCACACTCAGCTTTGGTAATTATCAAGGGTCGGGGGTGTTTTACTAACCTGTTGAGGACGTGTGTAAGTGCTTGAGAGTAGCAAAGTTTAGCTTTAAGTGAAAGCGCTCTTCTGTTGTCCTGTCTGTGCCAGCCATCTACAGGTCGGACAGCCGCCTCTCCCCTGATTTATTTCTTGACACCACCTCGCATAGAGTAAAGTGACCAAGAGCTTTGGGTTGAAAGAACCCCGAGTAACATGCTAACCCAGCTCCTGGTTCTGGTCTGCTCCAGCTGCAGCTCCCCAGCTCTGTGTCTGCTCTGTGTCCAGCCAAGCTCTGAATTCGGGACTGCTTCTCTGGCCCTGTGTTTCTGGCTGCTGCTGCTCTGCCTCCAGCTCTGCTTGAGGTAGTTTGCCAGATTTCTGCTGCATTAGTAGGCCCAAATCTCTTCAAAACCAACATGAAAGCAGTCTAATCTATTTACTGAAAGAAGTTTTTTTATTAACATATTTGTGTGTACAAGTAACAAATGAAAGCTTTTGTTAGATACCTAGTACAGATTAGTACAGATTAGGTTAAAAAAAAAGCAACAAGCCCCAGCAGGAGTTCATCTACATTAGCAACAAAACTGTGAGATGACAATCATACTCAAAATCAAACCCCCAATGCTAGTACTTGTATCCTAATTGAGAGATTGCAGGTGTTTCAATGAAAAAAGGGTGAATAACAGTGTTAAAAATAGCTCCAAATATGGCCAAAATGTATCTAGTGTAAAATCAGCAATAATATTATTCATTTCTAATTCCATTCAGTGATGGCAGTCAATGTCCATTATTTAAGTTGAATTAGTTTGTTACTGATAGTCTCTAAAAGGCATCATTTTATCATAGCCGTCTTCATCAGAAGTAGAATACTTCTGCTGCTGGTCATACATATGCATTGACCAGTGCAATCATTTCTTACATTGGTGGAAACTGTTCACAACAGATTTTGTGCTGTTGCATGTACATCCTAACATGAAGAATGCTTTCTAAAAGTTCCTCTTGCATCTGGTAGCACAGGTTTGTTTTTATCAAATTCATCTGAGAAAATAGTCTTTCAACTTTAGCGATGCTAGAAGTCAGGAACAACAATGAAAAAGAAAACAAGGCAAGTTAACTAAAGACTTTGTCCCCAGTGGCATCCAGATGTTCGAGACCTTCAACCGAAATCTGCGCTACTTGGTTGTTCTGAGTATGAGGCCAGTGAACCACAGGTAAAACTCCCCACCACTGGGGACAATGGGAATGGTTAGTGTGTATTTTGAAACTTCCAGCTGAAAGCAACTCCAAAATCAACAGTGCAAAGCAGTAAGATATTTGACTCCAAGGCGATGTCGTAATTTAACACAGCAGTCTGTTACCTGCAGATGTATTTGCCCACTTTGTCACGAAGCTCTTTGGTTTTGGCCCCATAAATTATAAGGTTCAGCATGGGGGGGATTAAGCAATAGAGGTTGGCCAATATGATGTGAATGTAGGGAGCGATGCCCTGACCGAACCGATGTGTTAGAGTGGAGAAAAAGAAGAAAGGATAAGACATCAGCATCACACAGATGTGCGCTGTGCAGGTGTTGAGGGCTTTCTGGTGGGCTTTCTTAGAGGAGATTCTGAGGACAGCCCTGATGATCAAACCATAGGACAGGACAATGAGTGATAGGTCTGACCAGATGAATACAAAGGCTACCACCGAGCCATACATCCTATTGACTGATGTCCCCACACGACATCTTTGCTATAGCCATGTGTTCACAGTACGTATGGAGAATAATGCGGTTGGCACAGAATGGCTGCCTGATCAGGAGAAGGGGCATGGGCAGAATGAAGAGAACAGCTCTTATCAAACCCACGAGCCCTAGGTTAGCTATTCGTGCATTGGTGATGATGGTGGCATATCTGAGAGGTTTAAATATGGCAACATAGCGATCGAAGGCCATTGTCACGAGGACAGCTGAG
This sequence comes from Chelonoidis abingdonii, assembly GCF_003597395.2. NCBI lineage: Eukaryota > Metazoa > Chordata > Testudines > Testudinidae > Chelonoidis > Chelonoidis abingdonii. The sequence continues at coordinate 370,307,554 of NC_133769.1, read as the reverse complement.
TGCATTATAGAGCTTGTGTGAAAGAAGAACATCTGGGGGAGGCAGCCACCCATAGTAATGTCCTTCAAATTGAAGCAAAATATATACACTGCCTTTGGCATGACAGAGGTAGATATGCTGATTTCTGTGAGCCCCAGCATGCAGAGTAGCAGCTACATCAGCTTGTGCAGGGTCTGCTCTTTGCCTATAACAAACAGAATCATGAAATTTCCCAACAGACCGATAATGTAGAATATGGAGAAAAGGATGGAAATCCAGACGTGAGCAGCTTCCAGTCCAGGGATGCCCATTAGGATGAAAGATGAACGATCAGAGGGGTGAGGTTGAAAGCTGCCATGAAATGGTTGATGCGTTGATCAGGTTCAGAAAAGTTCAAGGTGCCTGTGAAGGGAGATAAACACAGCGAGGGGGTCATACACTTTATAACAAATAAGACAGTAAGTAATTTATAGCTATTACCAATCAAGAAAGGGTTGAGCAGTAAGGTGGCAACATATGCAGATGGAACCAGTTCATTTAGGTCATATGCAAGTCCAGAGAAGTCCTCAGCGGGAGCTAACCAGCAAGTGAATGGGCAGCATGATGGCAGATGAACTTCGATGTCAAAAACTGCAATGTGTATGTCCATTGGAGGAAAAAGCTTGTTCTCCTCAAACACCTAACAAGGTTCTAATTTAACTGTATGAGCTCAGGACAGGGAACTGGGCATCATTGTACACAGCTTTGTGAAACCCTGCTAAGAGTGCAAAACATTGCCGTCCAGGAGGCATAGGATGGGGAATCATATAGAAAATACAATGCCATGAGATCAGCCAGTTAATATTTCAACCTCCTCTGTACTCTTCTGTGTAGTACTGGGCACCCTTCTCACATGGGATATTGCAGAGTTAAAGGGGTTCAGACAAGGGCAATGAGAATGATGAAGGATCCTGGGAAACTGTCTTAAGAGAGAGATTGAAAAGACTGGGATAGTTACTTTAGAAAGGAGATGAATAAGATTGGATATGAGAAAAGTCTACAAAATACTGACTGGTAGAGACTAGATCAAAAACGTGTTCTCCGTGTCTCATAGAACAAGATCAAGAGGATGCTTACATGATTGGGGACTATCATGGGAAGCGCAATGACTGAACAAGGTTTGTAGGGTGTCAAGGTTTATTCTCCACTCTGAACTTTAGGGTATGCATGTGGGGACCTGCATGAAAGACTCCTCTAAGTTTATTTACTAGCTTAGGTTACAGTAGCTGCCACCACCAAGCGATTTAAATCTTAGGAAAGAACCACTTGGAATTCTACCTTCTGCCAAATATTTCCTAAGTCCCTAACCCCCATTTCCTGACAGGAATGAGACTAATTCCTCCCTCCCAAGTCCTTACACCTCTTTTCCTGGGTAGACTTCAGAGAATTCCCTCACCAAATCCTGGTGAACACAGATCCAAACCACTTGGATGTTAAAACAATGAAAAATCAATCAGATTCTTAAAAGAAGAATTTTAATTAAAGAAAAAAAGGTGAAAAGAATACCTCTGTGAGATAAGAAAGCAAGATAATCTCACAGAGAACAATTTCAAAACACAGAGGATTTCCCTCTGGGCAAAACTTTAAAATTAAACAGAAACCTGATTTGATTCTCCCTCTATTTTTCAAAAGAAATTACAAATAGAAATAAAATTAATTTAATACATTCCTTCTCTAATTACTCACTACCCTGTTAGGAGTGGGATGGTTCCTTCTTCCTGTCCGGAAAAAGCCTACACTGACAGACAAAAGACTGTTTTCCCCCTCCCAACTTTGAAAGTATCTTGTTCCCTTATTAGTCTTTCCTATATCTAGTTCTGGTGTCCACTATTAAGGATGGATGTTAATACATTGAAGAGCATTCAGAGCAGAGTCACAAGAATTATTAAAAAATTAGAAAACCTGCCTTATAGTGATAGACTCAAGGAGCTCTATCTATTTAGTTTAATAAAGATGATTAAGGGGTGACTTGATAACAGTCTGTAAGTATCTACATGGGGAACCAATATTTAATAGGCTTTTTTGCCTACCATACAGAGGTATAACATGATCTAATGCCTGGCAGTTGAAGTTAAATAAAATCTGACTGGTAATAAAACATGCATTTTTAAACGATTAATGTAATTAACCATTGGAACAATTTACCAAGGGTCTTCATGGATTCTCCATCATGGAGAATTTTTAAATGAAGGTTGGTTGTTCCTCTAAAAGAGCTACTCTAGGAATAATTTTCAGGAATTTCTCTGGCCTGTACCCTACAGGAAATCAGATCAGATTATCACAATGGTCCCTTTTAGGCTTGGAATCTATGAACATGTCCAGAGTCAGCTGGAGGCATTTTACCTGCAAGCTCGCGCCGTTTTTTCTGTTCATGACTGTGTTGAATTTCACCCTATGAGGAGAAATTATCATGTGATTGTGGTACCTTGGAAATCTTACACTGGGTGTGGGTTTTTCTGAGGCAGAGGGAGCCCATGACACTGCATGAATGAACGTTTTAGGTGAGACAAATAATGACTAGACCCTGTAAAGTTTCCGCATTGAGGAATGAATGTACAACCCTCACCCAAACTGAGTAACAGAGATTGCCAGCAAATGGTCCCAGAGCATCCTGGTGTAGTAAGAGGAGGACCTGAAACATAAACCCTTATCAGAGGCCTGGTATGAGGCCTAAGGCCTGAACTAAAGTAATGTCCAAGACTTTGCTCACATAAAGCAAAGTTAAGCTGTGAGCCAGAGGCAGGCCTTGCTCACAGAAGCTGGCAAGGAAAGGGCTGATGCTGCACAAAGAGACATACCTGAAAGGTACTGGACACCAAATATCAGAACATTCGCATACTTGTACAGTCCACATGGATAACAAGCAACAAGCTGACCCATCCCAATGACAGGGCCAAAAGAGGAATACGAGGGATAGAGTTGTTTTGTTCAAACCAACATGAACAAGTTGAGAGGTGGCACCTTACTGTGTAGAGGGGTTGTACCTTGTTAGGTAGAGGGGTTGTACTTCAATATGTCAGGAGTGATGTGTAACTTGTTTTTACCTGTGTATAGCAGTACCTTGGACTTCTATGCCAGGGAGATGGAGACTGTGTTTCTCTTCGACAATAAACCTGGCCTGGGTGCCTTCGTATCTTACTAGAGTCTGTGGTCAGTGGGGGTTCTCTCAGGGTCTGCTGAGTCAGCTTTCTGCGCAGAGCTGGGGCAGCACACAGAGGGAACACGCATGCAGCTGACTGATATCAACATTGACTAGAACAGAGCACCACCCCAGGAGTGTCTGACAACACCTGGTTTGATCATCTGTGTGTTTGTGGCCCACATGGCAGCTGTATTTATCTAGGCTCTCACATGTCCCAGAGCTGCCCGCTCTTGTAATATAATGTGCATACTTCCCAGCTTGCAAATTGTTCCAAGCTTGCAAATTGCATACTTCCCAGCTTCCCAGCTCGCAAATTGTAGCAGCCCCCAAAGCAGCATGCAGTGTATGGGTGCTCCAAGAGAAGCAGCACAGGTGTCGTGTGTGAGATTTCTCACAGGTGAGACAGACTCACTGATCTCCCCCTCGCCAAGGGAGCAAGTGTGACGGGAGGCACCTCACTCCCTGCAGAAGAAGAGCTGTAGGGAGTGTGGGTTGGCTTGGAGGTTGTGGGAGCCAGGAATGACTGGCGAGAAAGGAGATAACATTGGCGTCCAGCGTACTGTTATAATCAGGGCAGCCTGGGATTGGGAAGGAGAATACAGATGGGATCAGAATATGATGGAAGATTGAAGCAGCTGAGGAACAAAGATCAATGATTCTTTCCACCAGTGAAATACCAGAAGTAACGAATTAACATTCAAGAACTACATTTGGAAACAAAATTAAGTAAAGGTTGTGACACCCAGGCTGCAGTTCTGTGTCTTGGTAGGGCAAAGATACCCTGAGATACCTTCACCAACACACTTGGGGCCAGAAAATGACCCAGCGCTGGCCTTGGTCCAACAATCACAGCGAAAAATTTAATTTCAGCATCACTGCCCCCTTTCCATGTACATGCTGCTCCCAGTCTCCACAACCCCCAGCACTTCCCACCACTCTAGGTACCCCCCGGCGGCCCCACAAACCTCAGCATTGCTTGCCTGTCTATCTACACTCCCCTGCTAGCCCCACAACCTCCAGCTCTGCCCACCTGTCTATCTACACCCCCCTGTTCGCCTCCACATTCTCCAGCTCTGCCCACCTGTCCATGTACACCCCCTGCTTGTCTCCACGTTCCCCAGCACTACATGCCACTCCGCACACCCAGAACCCCCAGCACTGCTCTCCTGTACTTGTACATCCCCTCCCTGCCCCCACAACCCCCAGCCCTACCATCCTATATATGGATGCCCTGCCTGACCCAAAACTCCAAGCAGTACCTGCCTGTCCGTAGACATCCCCTGCCTGCCCAACACCCTCAGGGCTAAGTGCTTCTCTGTGTAAACCTCCCTGGTTGCCCCCCAATCCTCTGGGCTCTCTACCTGTCCGTATGCACCCCTATCCCCACCCCAATAACCCTCAGTGCTGCCTGCTTGTTCATCCCTATCCCCACCCCCACAACTTACAGCCCTGCCACACAGCGATACCCCTCACCCAAGACCAAAACCATGTTCCAGACCCCACAGTCACAGCTCACAGAAATATCTCCTCGGACTAGGTTAAACTAACTGTCTGCCTCCACCAGGGAAAAGGGAGAGATCAACCTGAACAGCATTTCTGGGACCAGTGTGTGGCACATTCTTCTTGTGAACTCTCTGGTCACACAAATACCTGCTTCAGAGGTTTTGGCTGCAGTTCTTAACAGGACAGTGAAGTTCCTGAACAGGAAAAAATGAGCGAACCAGAGGAAAATCCACATAAACCCAAAAAAGGAATCTATTGAGGTAGACAGAAGGACACAGTAAGACTCAAGGAACTGATCTTAAAAAACAAATATTTTTTCTAAACTATTTCAAAAGCTTTTGTAACTCCAGGGTTACAAAGTAAAACCCTTGGTGTTTCTGACAGTACTAAATTTTTTCAAGTTGCTGTCCTGGTGAATTCCTGCCAAGGTGGTTCTTGACTTGAACTCTGGAACTCTTCCTAAGCCCTTAGCACTAACTTAAATGCAGAAACAGGCAACTCACTGAAATCCCGCTCATCAGAGAGAGGAGATCTCCTTTCTGCAACAGGAAGGAAGAGCCCTGAGAATCAGTGTATGAATCTCACATGTCTGACACTCGGCTTGCTGGGCAGAGACCTTTATGATTCTCCCATACAGTCCCTCCAGAGTGTCTGGTTGGCTGGACTCCCAGACAATTCCCTCAGCTCCATGAGCAGCAGGAAGAGCCGAAAATAGACTGTGAAGAACTTCAGCCTGAGAGCCTCCCCTGGGAGTGAAAAAATGATTTGCGGATCCCAGGGGCTCAGAATGCCACGGCAAACTGAGACTTCCGGACAACTCAGCCTAGCAGTTGATGGTGGTTTTCTTTTCTGTGTGCAATGTACTGTCATCTGCACTATGTGTGGCTATGCTGTCACAAGATACAGAACCAAAAACCATTTTCAATTTATCATAGCAGCGTGCTGCTGCATCGCACCCATCCAAAAAGTCACTGTCACCCTGTGGAGGTCAAATGACTTGATCCTGACTTAATGCAGGCTGAAGGGCGTGGAAAAGGCTTTTTTCTGCCAGGGTTCTGGCATCAAAGGTATTTGCCAGTATCCTTTTTGGAGATCAAAGTGGATATATATCTGGCAGCTCAAACTGTTCTAATAGTTCATCTACAGAGCATCGAATTTCAGCTGCCATTATGCTGTTCATTGACTTGGCTTGGTTAGCTCCCTCGCAGGACTTTTCTGGACTTGAATATAACTTAAATAATCTGATGCCATTTGCAAATGTTGTCACCTCACTGCTCACCCCTGTTCTAGATTGGTGATAACTATAAAATATTTACTATACTAATTGATATAAAGTGTGTAACCCCCTTGTCATAACCAGATGTTTCAAAAGGAAGGAGAGAAGATTCCTTTGTTTAGAGTCAGTTTCAGTTTAGGCCGGAGTGGAAAAGATCAAGGAACCAGCATCTTATCAGAGTAGCGAGTATTAAGGAAGGAAATAAATAGGTTTATGTTTATTTTTCTTTTTGCAACTTGGCTTGACATTAGGGGAATAATCAAATTGGGAATTCTTTTGTGTATTAAGTTTGCCCAGGGGAACATCCTCTGTGTTTTGAATCTGTTGTCTGTGAGATCAGCTTGTATGCTATCTCCCAGAGGGATTTTTTTTCTTTTACCCTTCTTTTCTTTAATTAAAAGCCTTCTTTTTTAAAAAACCTGATTGATTTTTCCTTTTTTTAGATCCAACGGAACTGGATCTGGACTCACCAGGGATTGGGGGGGGGAAGGGTGAGGAGAGAAGGAGTAATTCTTCCTTGTGTTAAAATCCAAAAAGTTTGGATCAGTGTTAACCAGGGTATTGGTGGAGGAGTCTCTCAAGGCTACTTAGGGAGGGGAAGGTTTTCAGGGAGAAGACAGAGTTTTCCAAATGATTTAAATATTTGGATGGTGGCAGCATATTGATCTAATTAGGCTTAGGGCTTCTCATGCAGGTCCCCACATCTATACTCTAAGGTTCAGAGTAGGGGTGAAACCTGTCACACCCTTCACTGTGCTTCTCTCCCTTCACAGGCACCTTGAGCATTTCTGAGCCCAATCAATGCTTTGACCACCTCAAGGCAGCTTTCAAACTCACCCCCTCTGACTCTTCAACATTCATCCTAATGGCATCCCTGGCATGGAAGCTGCTCATGTCTGGGTTTCTATCCCTTTCTCTATGTTCTACTTTATCAGCCTGTTGAGAAAGTTCACAGTTCTCTGTTGTAAGCAAAGAGCAGACCCTGCACAAGCCAAGGTACCTGCTTCTCTGCATGCTGGCATTCACAGACATTGGCATGTCTACCTCCGTCGTGGCAAAGGCACTGTTTATATGTTGGTTCAATTTGAATGGCATTACTGTGGGTGGCTGCCTCACCCAGATGTTCTTCCTTCATGCAGTTTCTGTTATGAAGTCAGACATCCTCATGACAATGGCCTTTGATTGCTATGTTGCCGTATGCAGCCCTGTGAGATATGCCACCACCCTCACCGATGCTCGAATAGTTAAACTAGGGCTAGTGGGTATGATAAGAGATATTCTCTTCATTCTGCCCCTGGGGAGGCTGCCATTCTGTGCCAACCACATTATCCCCCATATTTACTGTGACCACATAGCTGTGGTGAAGATGTCATGTGGGGACATCACAGTCAACAGGATGTATGCCTTGGTGGTAGCGCTTGTATGCACTGGGTTAGACCTGACACTCATTGCCCTATCCTATGGTTTGATCATTAGGACCGTCCTCAGAATCTCCTCCAAGGAAGCTCACCTGAAAGCCCTCAACACCTGCACAACCCACATCTGTGGGATGCTGACGTCTTATGTTTCAAACCTCTTCTCAAACCTAACCCACTAATTCGGTCAGAGCATGCCTCCCCAAGTTTACATCATCTTGGCCAACCTCTATTTCTTTGTCCCCTGCATGTTCAACCCTATCATTTATGGGGTCAAAACCCAAGAGCTTCGTGAGAAATTGGGCAAATACACCTGCAGAAGGTGATCACCTGGGACCCTGACTTTAAATCTGTGTGACAAGAGGGGGAAAGGAGATCTTCTCATCAATCAAGGGTGTTCTGTGCCAGTTTTGCTGAGCTCAGCATTGTGGAGGTTCACAATCTCAGAAGTTCCTCATACCTAATGTCTTATCACTCCATGACCAAGCACTGCTCTCTCTGTTTCTGAATCTCCTCTCTCTGACCATAGCCTGACCTCTTTCAGCATCACACATCAGCCCCCACCACCACACAGACTGTCCATCAGCCTTTCCATGACTTCAAGACACGTAGAAGATATTGCAGCTTTCTGATGCAAGGTGGTTTTCCATTAGTCCCTGTGTGAATAGGGTTCTGCCTCAGTTCAGAATAATGGAAGCCAAAAGAACTTCAGAGAGCCAAAGACAAAGAAAGATACTACAATGCTTAACTTCTTTAACATATGCGCAGTAATCCAGGAAATAAAATGTACCTGTTTTTTCTACTTCCAACCATTCAGGAATCCTGGAGGATAAACCAAAAGTATCAGTTGGAGGGTGCTAATATAGGAAAGCTGCTGCAGGAAATGAGGACATTCTACTAAAGCTTGTAGACAAGAGTTGTGAAACAGTGTGTTTTTGAGAACATGACTGTGTTACCCTGGATTTGAGGTATGTGTACTTCAGAATGTGTTCAACTCAAATGATTGCACTGGTCACTGGTGATATGTATGACCAACAGGAGAAGCATTCTACTGCTGACAAAGACTGTTAGGATGAAATGTTGCCTTTTAGAGACTAAAAATAACAAACTAATTGAACTCAAAATATGGACATTGACTACCATCACTGAATGTAATTATACATAAATAATATGGTAATGTTACTGGGTTTGTTTTGTTTTGTCTTGTTTTACACTACATACGCTTTGGGCTACTTTTTGGCTATTTTAAAATCCGTCATTCACCCTTTTCTGTTTGAAACACCTCCCAAACCCCAATCAGAATTCAGGTACCAGTAGTGGGGTTTTAATATTGAATTTGACTGTCATCTCTTAGCTTTGTTTCTGACGGAGACAAACTCCTGCTGGGGCTTGAAGCATTTTTTGGAAATATCAAATTTGTACTAGATATCTGATGAAATATTTCAAGAAATAGATTGGGCTACTTTGGAGTTAGCTTCTAAGTGAATTTGAGCTATTAATGCAACAGAAATCTGGCAAACCACCTCAAAGTGAGCTGGAGGCAGAGCAGCATCAGCCAGAACCACAGCATTTCAACATCATTTTTGCACAGGAGAATGATTTCTGTGGATGCCTTCATTGTGTATAAATACCAAAATCTGAGAGCAAAGTGTGATTTATACTGGCTGGTGATAAATTGTGTAGTCAGTTCCTTGAACAAGCTTTCATATGATATGAACTTTGTTCAAGAGGCCAAATAAAATGGGTTACCTAGGGAGGTGGTGGAATCTCCATCCTTAGAAGTTTTTTAAGGCCTGGCTTGACAAAGCCCTGGCTAAGATGATGTTGTTGGGGTTGAACTAGATGACCTCCTGAGGTCTCTTCCAACCCTTGTCTTCTATGATTCTATGATTCTATGAATAACCAATGTCAAGTTTACTGCCCATAATAAAATAGTACAGCAAAAATGTTTTATATGACAACTGTCTCTGGGAAGCTGTCTCGTGCAGTGATGTTACACACGTTATGCAGAAAGTTGCCCCACAAAGTTAAACATTTCAGTTTTTATGATTTATGTGAATATTTCACACCTTACATATATTTTCACATGTCACTAAAATCCAACCCATCAATTTCTCCCAGTTCCGCAACTATTGTGGGAAGCTTTCCTAGCTTCTGCGTTATCCCATAGAAATTGGCTAGCACAGCGGTCTGAGTCCCCACTCCCACTCCCTTTACCCAGAGGCTTGCCTGATCACAAGGACTCCCCTTCCACTCTGCTGTGTGGCAGTCCTTGTAATGGGGATATGGCTGGGCCTAGGATTCCTGGGATGCTGAAACCCCACTCTCATCATGTTCACTTAGGACAGGACCTTGGGTTTCCCCACCCCAGGGTGCTCTCTTCATAGAATCAGAGAAGATTAGGGTTGGAAGAGAACTCAGAAAATCATCTAGTCCACCCCCCTACTCAAAGCATGACCAATTCCAACTAAATCATCTCAGCCAGGGCTTTGTCAAACTGAGGCCAGGTCTACACTGCGACTTTAAATCAGTTTAATGGCCGATATACCGATTTAACGCTGTACCCGTTCACACGACGTCGTCATTAATATCGAGTTAAACAGCTCCTTAAATCGATTTCGGAACTCCTCCCAGACGAGAGGAGTAGCGCTAAATTC